>NW_024373258.1:0-1041 GCF_014805655.1 Passer montanus
GAGAGGCGGGTTGGTGTTGGGAAGAGGAGGAATGAGGAAATGGTTTCCTTCCTTGTGATGTCTGGTATTATCTGTTTTATTCTCAGTGTGGCATGTGGAATATCTGACTGAATATTGGCATTGTGCTCAGATTTTGTGCTGTGAGCCGAAAGTTTTGCCTCTCGTTTCAAATCAAAAGCTCTTTTGTGGAGTTTGGAAATGAGATGGATAAAGTATAATTTCCCACAGTCCCTCTTACCCTTTACTTCTCCCTGTGTGCCCTTGGTAAGCCTTGAGCTCCTTTCCCACACCTCCATCAGTCTGGCTCCAGATATTCTGGGCCAAGGAGCCCCTGGGATGGGGGAGCAGCACTTCACTGCTGAGGGAAAGGGAGCTTGAGGTGACAGCTCCAGAGTCAGCATAAGGACAGGTGACCAGAGCTGAAGGAAAAGCCAAAGTGGCAGGGATTGTCTGAACATCCCTCAGCAAATCATCCCGGTCTGGAAGCAATGGCAGTGCAAACATTTTTGGGGTCACTCTCTTCTCCCAGGTTACAATTCAAACAATAGTAGGAAATGGTTTCAAAGATCACCAGGGAAAGACTACACTGGGTATTGGGAATAATTTCTTTGCAGAAAGGGTGGTGGTTGTTTGGGACATGCTGCCCTGAGTAGTGGTGGAGTCACCATTACTGCAGAGAATTTAAAAGCTGTGTGAATGTGGCACTTGTGCTCGTGGTTTAGTGTTGGGGGAATGGTTGGACTCAATATTCTTAGAGATTTTATCCAATATTAAGAATTTTATGTGTATGATTCTTGAGATGTAAAGTCTTCAGTGAACCAAGCAGGGTCCCCAGGTGCTCCCAAACAACCCCTGCAGGCGCAGGACACACACACACAGCCCAGCCCTGCAATGCCAAAGTGCTGCTCTTTATTCAAGCTGGGAAAAGCAGCCCCTGCCCCAAAGACACCGGGCCTGACACCACAGGGCTCCAGCCCAGCAGCAGCCAGCAGGAGCAGCTGCCACTGCTGCTGGCAGCCCAGCTGGGCACGGCACAGCCAG
>NW_024373258.1:1761-7017 GCF_014805655.1 Passer montanus
TAATAGTAATAGTAATAGTAATAGTAATAGTAATAGTAATAGTAATAGTAATAGTAATAGTAATAGTAATAGTAATAGTAATAGTAATAGTAATAGTAATAGTAATAGTAATAGGAATACTAATACTAATAGTAATAATAATAATAATAACAACAACAACAACAACAACAGCAATATCAATACACTCAGCTGATGGATAAGGAAGAGACACCTTTGTGCCCCAGGAAATGCCTCCATCCAAACCTTCCTCCATCCCCTTGGGACTCTCTGCCAACCCGGTGCAGGGCAAGACCTTCCCAAGCAGGAATATCTGGGTGCAGGCTTAGAGCCTGTAACCTTCCTGACTTACAGAACAAGGCAGGATTCAGTCTCCATTGCATTACTGCCCCCTAAATTTCTGTTGAGTTGGAAATGCATTGGAGAAACCCCTTTGACCTCAGTCCTCTGTTACATTCTCATCATTTCCACAACCACAGTCACTTCCAGGGACATAGAATTCCCATTGGTGCAGGCTCACACCTTCCCCCATCTCCCCTTTTCCCTTCTCACCTGCAGCACCCTGGACCAGCAGGAGGATCAGGGGGAAGAGCAGGAACAGGATCTTCATGGCTGCTGCCTCTCCTGGGTCTCCACAGAGCTGCAATAGGAACACCAAGGCAATGGGGACACTCAGGACTCCAGGTGGGGCACAAACCTGGGTTCTGTGGTTCACCAAACTGAAGTGGGGCTGCCCCCCAAACACAGGAAATGATATTTCTTCTCCCTTTGTTCTTTAAAAACAATTCTTAGTTTTGCACCACTGTCCAATTCTTGGGAGTGCTTCATGTCTGTCTTTTGGAAATTGATTACCTCAATTGGGTTTTTCAATTAATTTCCTTGAAGGTTTTCCTAAGTACTTTCCCCAGAGAAGGGGCACCAGACCCGGGGCCAAATATTTCCCATCTGTTGAAAATACATGGCCAATGAAATGTGGGGGATAACAAAGGAAAAATTGCTACTGGAAGTTATGGAACAGTCCATATTTCTGTCCTTCAGGTTTCATGTATCAAACACATGCCCCAAACACCCTGCCCAACCACCTCTGCTTCCCTGAGCTCAAGAAAATCATGCCAGCTCATCTTGGCAGTGCCCATCCCCAACTCCAGAGCATTTTCAGGATTTCTGGCAAGGACATTCCCCAGCCCCACACTTGCTGCCCCTGTCCTGGGCATCACTGATCCAGGGAGCAGCCAGAGGGCAGGGAATGGTGCCCAGAAATGGGAACAGAAATCAATCTTTGCCAATACTGAAAGCCTGAAATGATGGGAAATCTCTGTACTGCTCAGAGACAGGACTCTTCCTACATTCCCCTCGTACCCCCAGCAAAGAAGTTCCTGGGTCCCTCCTGCAGCATCAAGGCACATTTCCAGACTGTCTTCTATTTAAGAAACCTCACTTTCACCTTCCACATGTTATGACCTTTTAGACTCACAGGAAGGCACTTTTTTAGTCTTTCAAAAAAAATCTCCCATGAATAAATTTTGCCCCTAGGTGCTTCCAGCAGCTTGTGCTTTAGGAGCTGCCCCTCTGCTGGAAAGAGACCCCACACTCACCTATCTGGAAAAGGTCTGAGGGTTCAGGCAGCAGCAAAGGCAGCAGGAGGCTGGGTTTATAGCAGTGCAGGTGGGTGGGACAGGCCCCAGTTGCTGCTGGCACAAGTGGCCTGGGCCAACCCGGGAGTGCCCCATGGCTGTGGGGGTGCTGGGGCTGGCCCTGCTCCCTCCCTGCTGCTGTAGGGGCAGAGGCTGAGGGGCCTGGTGGGGCTGTTGCAATCAATGTCACCGTTGTCCCCACGCAACACCTCTTGTGACACCCGCGGCACAGCAGCACCGGGCTGTGGGGCCAGCAGGGAAATCCTTGGGATGGGCACAGGAACTGCTGGGTGAAGAAACCAGCACCAGTGCAGTCCTTCAGGAGCAAAATCCTTCTCTCACAGAATCACCTCTGGAATGCTTTTGATGGGAATGGACCTTAAAGATCATCTCATTCCACCTCCTGCCATGGATGGACAGGGACGCCTTCCACTGTCCCAGGTTGCTCCAAGCCCTGTCCAACCTGGTCTTGAACAGTTACATGGATTCTACAGCCACAGCTTCTCTAGTCAGCGTGGGCCTGGGCTTCTCCACCCTCACAGGGAAGGATTTCTTTCCAATATCCCATCTAACCCTGCTCCCTGTCTGCTTGAAACCATTCCCTCTTCTCCTGTCCATTTCCTATGTTCTTTTCTTGTGATTGAAGAACCCCTCTGTGTACAATGTGCAAAAACTCACAGAATATGGAAAAGAATTTTTGACCCTGCAAGAACATCTTAATCGACAACAGGTCTGTGCACCTGCCATGTCAGGGGGATAAGCAGAGCTCTCTCTAGTGACTCTTCAGATAAAATGAGAGCAACACCAAGATAGATGACAAGTTCTGTAAACCAGGAGATCCAACAAACCTGCTCCTCCTTCTAATGCCAACCAAGGTGAGGAAATACAAGCTGCATGCAGCCATCACTTGTGAATCCAGGGAGTTTGATGCCAGCCATGCCACTGGGAGAAGTGACAGTCCTTGCCAGGCAGGAGGGTCTGTGCCATGTGCCCACTTTGGCAGCTCCTTTTGCAGGTGTTTGGCAGAGCAATCTGGTCCCCCCAAACTACAGTGGGTGAGTGCTGGGGATTTGCAAGTGGAACATCTTGGCCTTTTCTGTTTCAAAATTCAGAGATACGTAGGGATGGTGACAAGATGACAATCATAAAAAATGTGGGAGAGGGATTCTGCATGGTCAGCAGAAGCAGAGGCACCACCACATTACTGATGGTAAGTGTACTGGGAGGGTTTCTCGGAGGGTCTCAGAAAATGTCCTGCTCTGTGCCAGAGCAATGGATTGGTGCTGGTTTCCCATGAGCAGGGACTGTATCTGTGTCCCTGTTCCCCTGATGTGTCCAGCAAACCACAGCACCGCAGGGTCCTTACACAAGGCAGGATGACACAAAGCCCTAGTTTAGGAATCTTTGTCAGAGGTGTCAGAAGAGGAATCCAAAGCCTCCTTTTTTTCTGGTGTAGTGGGAGAAACAAGAAAAGGAACTTTTGGGGCACTGGTGACTCCACCCTGACCTCTATGCTCCTCCGCTCCCAATGCTGCAAGGAGCAGCAGGAGAAATAATAATGCATTGAATTGAAAGTATGGAAAACTTGAGCATTTTGGTGATGCTGTAGTGAAATGGTGCTGTGGACACTGAGTATTCCATATAGAAATAATGCAGATGAAAAAAAGACAAAGCAAACCTTTTGGTTTAGGCAATTATTTTACACCTATCAAGCTAATGAATTGCGTGTCAGTTATCTTGATGTGTATGTTGTCCTCCATGACATCCCCCACACCACATCCTTATGAAGGAATAACTCCTGCTGCTGGTATTGCAGCTGGTACGTTGGAAAAACAATCCAAAAAGCTGTGGATATTTTAGGGATGAGGCTTTGCCACTATGTCCGCATGTCTTCTGGCATAGGAGGAGAGTCCAGAAAAACGAATGATATCTGGGCCTATTAACACCAGGACAGTGTTCCTGTTTCCCCAGAGGGAGCATCTGCAGGGCAGCCCCACCACAGGCAGCCCAGCCAGCCTGGCCCAGCAGGCACTGTCAGGCTCAGCGTCCCCAAAGCAGGGCCAGGCAGGAGCATCCCCAGGGACACAGGCGCTGCTCAGCCCCAGCACCATGGCCAGGGCCTTGTGCTGCCACCAAGGCAGTGGCAGCCCCAGGGCCAGCAGGCACAGCAGCCCTGCAGCAGCAGCAGCACACGCACACACGGCCCAGCCCTGCAATGCCAAAGTGCTGCTCTTTATTCAAGCCGGGAAAAGCAGCCCCTGCCCCAAAGACACCGGGCCTGACACCACAGGGCTCCAGCCCAGCAGCAGCCAGCAGGAGCAGCTGCCACTGCTGCTGGCAGCCCAGCTGGGCACGGCACAGCCAGCGAGGGCAGGAGACATCAGCACATGGGGACATCAGCACGTGGGGAGGTCAGGAGATGGGTCCAGCAGCCAGAAGCGAGGGTCATGTCCTGCTTGGGAATTTCAGGGTCTCATCCCCAGAGACTGTAAGAAGAAAACAGACAAGCACATCATGTGGTATAACTTTCCCTGCCACTCTCTGCCATGCCCTGCAATGCCCAGGGTGTGCTGGAGCAGAGTCAGGCTCAGGGTCGGTCTGAGGTGCAGTCCTTGGTGCAGACAGGTTGGAGCTGGGCTATCTCAGTGCTGGCAGCCCTGGCTCCAGCTCTGTGCAGATGCAGCAATGTTGGGATCGTGTCCTTGGTGCTGCCCAAGGACAGGGGATGTTTCCCTCTTTGGTTGCTTTGGTGAGTGGGGAGGCCCTGGCTGACCTGGGGCTGCTGCAGCCCCACTCAGGGCAGCTCCAAGCACCTTCCCTTCCCTCCCCTCAGCTCTGCCTACAAGCCTCAAGGGCACTGAGCCTTTAGCTACTCAGGGGCCCTTAAATAACATCTGCCATGACAGCAACTTTTGTAATTCCAAAACTTACTTTTTGCAGCAATAGAAGTACTTAGAACATCTTCCTTTGATGACAAAGGGGAACTTGCACTTCAAAAATCCACAGTACCCATCTTCTCTCTCACATTGTTCCTTGTTTGTTGGGTCCAAGTAGGATCCTGCTCAGTAAAAGAGATCAAAGCTAGTGTGGCACAAATGTCAAAAATGTGTCTGGTTCCAGAGCAGCTGCTGCTGGTTCTGAGTCCCAAACTTGTATGGGAACTGAGCACCAAAACCAACATCTTAAACTCTCCAATCAGAGTTCATTTTTTCCACAGCAACATGTGCATGTGGGGAAAGAGAGAGGGAAAGACCAGCAGGAGCTAGAGGAGTTGCTGTGCTGGATCCTCAGCTGCCCAGGCCTTCCTCACAGAAAATCCCTCCCAAATGTTATAAATACCTGAGAACTGTGGTCGCTTACCAGGACCTGGAAAACCCCTCTGATGGGGGTTCCCACCTCAGCCATCTCCCCTCTGTCCCTCTCACCTGCAGCACTGTGCACCAGCAGGAGGAGCAAGGGGAAGAGCAGGTAGAGGATGCGCATGGCTGCTGCCTGTCCTGGCTCTTCTCGGGGCTGCAGAGGGAACACACCAAGAACCAAAGCAGGGTCAAGGATTTAGGGGGATCTTTGTGCCTGGAGAGGCCAAGCTAAATGAAGTCTTATCCAATGCTGTCCATTCCCCAAG
>NW_024373258.1:7200-10587 GCF_014805655.1 Passer montanus
TGGCTCAGGAATGGCTGTGTGCAGATGCCCTTGGGGCCAGGCAATGCTGCAGTGCCCCAAACAGGCTGGGTTTATAGCAGTGCAGGTGGGTGGGACAGGCCCCAGTTGCTGCTGGCACAAGTGGCCTGGGCCAACCCGGGAGTGCCCCATGGCTGTGGGGGTGCTGGGGCTGGCCCTGCTCCCTCCCTGCTGCTGCAGGGCCAGAGGCTGAGGGGCCTGGTGGGGCTGTTGCAATCAATGTCACCGTTGTCCCCATGCAACACCTCTTGTGACACCCGTGGCACAGCAGCAACGGGCTGTGGGGCCAGCAGGGAAATCCTTGGGATGGGCACAGGAACTGCTGGGTGCGGGCAGAGGCAGCAGTGCAGTCCTGGGGAAGCAGAATCCTTCTTCCATTCGCTCACATGATCATGTCTGTAGTGGTTTGGGTGGGAAGGGACCTGAAAGATCATCTCATTCCACCCCCAGCCAGGGGCAGGGGCGCCTTCCACTATCCCAGGATGCCCCAAGCCCCATCCAACCTGGCCTTGGATGCCCCATCACTTCCAGGGATGGCACAGCCACAGCCTGTCTGGGCAACCTATGCCACAGCCTCACCACCCTCACAGGGAAGGATTCCTTCCTAATATATTTGATTTAACATGAAAACATTTGTTTCTTCCTATCTGTTGTCTTTCTTTCATTCTGCAATTGTAAACCAGCTGGTGTGGGGTATCCAAATCACCACAGAATATGGAAAACAATTATGGAAACTTCAAGAACATCTTATTTGACATCAGGTCGGTGCATCTGCCATTTCAGAAGGATAAGCAGGGTTCTCTCTAGAGATGCTTCCGATAAAGGGAGAGCAACACAGGACAGATGACAAATTCTGTAACCCAGGTGATCCAACAGAACTGCTCCTCCTTCTAATGCCAACCAAGGTGAAGAAATACAAGCTGGATGCAGCCATCACTTGTGAATCCAGCGAGTTTGATGCCAGCCATACCACTGGGAGAAGTGACAGTCCTTGCCAGGCTGGAGGGTCTGTGCCATGTGCTCACGTTGGCAGCTCCTGCTCCAGGTGTTTGGCAGAGCAATCTGGTCCCCGCAAATTACAATGGGTCAGGTGCTGTGGATTTGCCAGCAGAACACCTTGGCATTTTCTCATGCACAGCCCTGAGATGTGAAGTCACAGTGACAAGGTGACAATCAGAAAAAATGTGAGAGAGGGATTCTGCATGTTCAGCAGTATCAGAGGCAGAACCTGCACACATCACTGATGGTGGGTTCACTGGGAGGGTTTCATGAAGGCACTCAGAAAATGTGCCACCCTGTGCCAGAGCAGCAGGTCAGTGCTGGTTTCCAGTGAGCAGGGTCTTTGTCTGTGTCCCGGCATGTGTCCCTGTGACCCTGCATGTGTCACTGCATCTGTCCAGCAAGCCACAGCACCACAGGGTCCTTACACACGGCAGGATGACACAAAGCTCTGGGTAAGAAATCCTTGTCAGAGGTGTCAGAAGAGGAAACCAAAGCCTCCTTTTCTCTGGTGCAGGGGGAGAAAATGAAAAGGAACTTTTGGGCTACTGGTGACACCAGCCTGGTCTCTGTGCTCTTTCCCTCCCCAATGATGTAGACAGCAGTAGACAAGATAATAATGAATTGAATGTATGGAAAAATGGAGGATTTAAGTGCTGCTACAGTGAAGCTCTGCTGTGGACAGTGAGTATTTCATATAGAAATAATGCAAATGAAAAAAGGCAAATCAAACCATTTAGTGCAGGCATTTATTTTATCCCTATCAAATTCATGAGTCCCATGTGAGTTCTCCAGGTGGCTATGCTATGCTCCCTGAGGTTCTTCTCTGCCATTTATTTAAGGAATGGCTCCTGCTGCAGCTGGGACCTTGGAACAAAGCTGAGGTTGTTTTAGGGATGAGGCTTTGCCACCGTGACCACAGCTCCCAGTGCATATCTTCTGGCATGGGAACAGAGTGCAGAGAAAGGAATGATATCTGGGCCTATTAACACCAAGATAAGGATCCCAGTTCCCCCAGAGGGAGCATCTGCAGGGCAGCCCCACCACAGGCAGCCCAGCCAGCCTGGCCCAGCAGGCACTGCCAGGCTCAGCGTCCCCAAAGCAGGGCCAGGCAGGAGCATCCCCAGGGACACAGGCGCTGCTCAGCCCCAGCACCATGGCCAGGGCCTTGTGCTGCCACCAAGGCAGTGGCAGCCCCAGGGCCAGCAGGCACAGCAGCCCTGCAGCAGCAGCAGCACACGCACACACAGCCCAGCCCTGCAATGCCAAAGTGCTGCTCTTTATTCAAGTTGGGAAAAGCAGCCCCTGCCCCAAAGACACCGGGCCTGACACCACAGGGCTCCAGCCCAGCAGCAGCCAGCAGGAGCAGCTGCCACTGCTGCTGGCAGCCCAGCTGCAAGCTGGAATCACCTGGGTGAAGAGTCCAGCTCTGGGACTGCCCCTGTGCCCCAAAAACGCTGTTTTTTTCCTTATTTCCAGTGGGTGGGGCAGACCCTCCCACCCGGGATTGCCAAATGAGTGTTGGGGTGCTGGGGTGCTGGGGCTGGCCCTGGTCCCTCCCTGCTGCAGGGCCAGAGGCTGAGGGGCCTGGTGGGGCTGTTGCAATCAATGTCACCGTTGTCCCCATGCAACACCTCTTGTGACACCCACGGCACAGCAGCAACGGGCTGTGGGGCCAGCAGGGAAATCCTTGGGATGGGCACAGGAACTGCTGGGTGCGGGCACAGGCAGCAGTCCAGTCCTGGGGAAGCAGAATAATTCCCTCCCTGCTGCAGGGCCTGAGGCTGAGGGGCCTGGTGGGGCTGTTGCAATCAATGTCACCGTTGTCCCCATGCAACACCTCTTGTGACACCCGTGGCACAGCAGCAACGGGCTGTGGGGCCAGCAGGGAAATCCTTGGGATGGGCACAGGAACTGCTGGGTGCGGGCAGAGGCAGCAGTGCAGTCCTGGGGAAGCAGAATCCTTCTTCCATTCGCTCACATGATCATGTCTGTAGTGGTTTGGGTGGGAAGGGATCTGAAACCTCGTCTCATTCTACTCCCTGTCATGGGCAGGGACACCTTTCACTATCCCATGTTGCTCCAAGCCCTGTGTAACCCAGCCTTGAACACTTCCACTATGGAGTAGTCACAGATCCTGTGGGTAACCTGTACCAGCACTTCACCACCCTTAGAGCCAAGAATTTTTTCCCAGCATTCAGTATAACCCTGTCCTCTGTGGCCTTTGAAGCCATTCTCTCTTTTCCTGTTGCTCAAGGCCCTGGCCCAAAGTCGTTCTCCAGCTCTTTTGGATCTCCTTGAGGCACTGGATGGGGCTCCAGTGCCTACTCTTCTCCAGGCTGAATACCCCCAGGTAACTCAGTCTCTATG
>NW_024373259.1:0-485 GCF_014805655.1 Passer montanus
CCGTACCTGCGCTGGGTGCGCGACGCCGTACCCCCCTGAGGCACCCCGAGACACCCCGAAAATCTCCCCAAAAACACCCCTGAGACACCCCAGAGACACCCCGAAAACAGCCCAAAAACACCCTGGAGACACCCCGAAAACACCCCAAAAATCTCCCCAAAAAAACCCCTGAGGCACCCCGAGACACCCCGGAAACACCCCAAAAACACCCCTGAGGCACCCCGAAAATCTCCCCAAAAAAACCCCTGAGACACCCCGAGACACCCCGAAAACAGCCCAAAAATCTCCCCAAAAACACCCCTGAGGCACCCCAAAAATCTCCCCAAAAACAACCCTGAGGCACCCCAGAGACACCCCGAAAACACCCCAAAAAACTGCCAAAAATCTCCCCAAAAACACCCTGGAGACACCCCAGAGACACCCCGAAAACACCCTGGAAACACCGTGAAAATCCCTCTGAAAAAAACGCCAAAAACCACCCCGAA
>NW_024373260.1:0-485 GCF_014805655.1 Passer montanus
GCAGTTTCCACCTAGCAGGAAAAAGTAAAAAAAGTCATCATCACAACCTTGTTGAACTTTCTGTATTTGCTCCTCTCTGGAATGTATAGCATATGTTTGGGATAAAATTAACGTAATTTTCACATCTCTTATCACAAATGGGGTTTTTTCAAGCTTTATAAGCAAATAAATAGTAAAGAGTTTGTTCTGTTTTGAGGATAACTCAAAACTGACGTTAGAAAAATTGTGCTTAATCCTTTTGTGTATTCTTAAAGCTAAGAGAAAGAAAGTGATGTCTTGCCCATCCCCCTCCTTTAATATCACTTTATAATAAAGTGTTCAGCTTTATGAGAGATGGATAACCTCCTCATGAAAATATTCAAATATAGAAAGATAATGAATTTCACATTTTAAATAGAAATCCATAAAATAAAAAAACTGATTTACAAACTTTCAGAACCTTCAGAATCCTTTTAAAAGTTGGAAACCTTCATCTTTTTAAACAT
>NW_024373261.1:0-485 GCF_014805655.1 Passer montanus
CCCAAATTTTTCCTAAAAATTCCCTTAAAGGTCCAAACTTTTCCTCCAAAATTCCTTCATTTCCCCCCAAACTCCCAAATTTCCCCCAAAACTCCCAAATTTCCCCCAAAATCCCCAATTTCCCCAATTTGCCCAAATCTGGCTGATTTTGCCCCGTTTCCAGCTCCTCGCGCACCTCCCCGAGCTCGTGCGCGGCGTCGGCCCCGCCCTGGCCCTGGCGCGGCTCCAGCCCGGTCAGAATTGGGGGATTTGGGGAAATTTGGGATTTTTTGGGGGGATTTTGGGGAATTTTGGGGGAGAATTGGGAATTCTTAGGGGAATTTTGGAGTAATATTGGGGGAAATTTGGGAATTTTGGGGAATTTATGGGGAAATTTGGGATTTTTGTGGGAAATTTTAGAATTTTGGGGGGAATTTGGGGAAAAATGGGAATTTTGGGGAATTTTGGGAGAATTTAGGGGGAAATTTGGGATTTTTTGGGGGGAA
>NW_024373262.1:0-497 GCF_014805655.1 Passer montanus
GAAAACACATTGCTGGAACAAATTTATCAGATGTGCATTTTAGTTAGGTTTTACACCTTTTTTTGGGTCCTTTGTCTTTATTCCAGGGAAAAGAAATTCAATATACAATTTCAGTTTTATTACCTTTGTACTATTCCCATCAAATAAATCTAGCTGTGTGAAGGTCTTTCTCTGTTTTTTATAACACCATTCTTGAAATGAAACTTTTTTTTCATTTCAGTGCAACATATCCTGTTTTAATAAAGAGTTTTGCTTCCTATTGAGAGCATTTTGACAAAATAATAAGGTTGCTTTTGTTTGCCATTTAATTCACCAGTGGATCGATAGAGCTAGACACAACTACTTCTAGTATTAAAACTCACAAATTCCAGGGGAGCTGGAGGTAAACAAAATATTTCATTGGCATTTATCTGAAAAGCAGACTGACAGCATTGCTAAAAAGTCATCAGCTTACACTTATAAATCTCACCAAACTGACAAGAGATGGATTTGATTAT
>NW_024373263.1:0-485 GCF_014805655.1 Passer montanus
CGGGCTGTTGCCATGGCTCTGTTCCTCTCCCTTTCAGCTCTTCAAGCCCGGAGGCAAGGTGCCAGCCCATCGTCCTCTAACCTGGAAAATCAAGCCCGATTTCCCCAAACAGCTGAAGAAGTAGGGACATCATCTGGATCCAGTGAACCAGTGTCCCAAGAACAGCAGCAGGAGACACTGAAGAGGACATCACCTCCCAGCACAGCTAGAGCTCCAAGCACAGCTGACGCTGGGCACAGTTCTCCTGGATTCAGCCCTCTCCCTGCCTGTAGCTCCCTCCCTCCCTCCCTCCGACATTGCCCATCCCCATTTTTCTCTCCACTGTTTGTCTCTTTTGATAGCTCTGCCCCACCAGCCCTCAACCTATCCAGGTCCTCCATTCTCCCTCCCTGTTGACAGGTCTATCCCCCCAGCCCTCAGACACTGCCCATCCCCATTTTCTCCCTCCCAGCTCTTCCCGCGCCGCCTCTGGGTGCAGCAGCGGG
>NW_024373264.1:0-485 GCF_014805655.1 Passer montanus
AAAATTCCCCAAAATTCCCCCAAAAATCCTGTAAAAAATCCTAAAAAATTCCCCAAAAATCCAGAAAAATTCCCCAAAGTATTGGAGGGAAAATGGAGAATTTTAGAGGAAAATTGGGGAATTTTGAGGAGAAATAATGGTAAAAAATCTTCCAAAAATGCTGAAAATTTTCCAAAATAATCCCAAAAAATTCCCAAAAAACCTGGAAATAATCCCAAAAAATCTTAGAGGGAAAATGGAGAATTTTAGAGGAAAATTGGGAATTTTGAGGATAAAAAACGGCAAAAAATCCTCAAAAAATGCCAAAAAAAATCAAACCATTTCCAAAAAAACCCCAAAAATTCTCAAAAAAATCCCTAAAAATTCCTAAAAATCGAGAAAATTTCCCCAAAATCTTGCAGAGAAAATGGGGAATTTTAGAGGAAAATTGTGGAATTTTGAGGGGCAAAAAATGGTAAAAATGCCAAAAAAATCCCCCCAAAATT
>NW_024373265.1:0-485 GCF_014805655.1 Passer montanus
TCAGGGTCCTCAAATGTCACCCAAAGTCAACAAATGACACCTCAGAGTCACCAAATGTCACCCAAAGTCATCAAATGTCACCTCAGAGTCACCAAATGTCACCTCAGGGTCACCAAATGTCACCTCAGAGCCATCGAATGTCACCTCAGGGTCACCAAGTGTCACCTCGGGGTCATGCCAGTGTCACCAAATGTCACCCAGAGTCACCGAAGGTCACCTCAGGGGCTCCAAATGTCACCCAGGGTCACCTCAGGGTCACCAAGTGTCACCCAGGGGCTCCAAATGTCACCTTGGGGCCACCTCAAGGTCACCCAGGGTCACTTCAGGGCTCCAAATGTCACCAAGTGTCACCTCAGGGTCACCCAGGGTCACCCAAGGGCTCCAAATGTCACCCAGTGTCACCTCAGGGTCACCAAATGTCACCTAGAAGCTCCAAATGTCACCCGAGGTCACCAAATGTCACCCTGGGGTCAGCAAATGTCACC
>NW_024373266.1:0-484 GCF_014805655.1 Passer montanus
AATTTTCCCAAATTCCCCCAAAATCCCCCCCAAGCCCCTCCCCCTCACCTGCCGCCGAGGCCCCGCCCCCTCCCCAGGTGTGCAGCTGCTCCTCCAGGTAACGCAGGACAGCGGGGGGGGCTGGGGACACCAGTGCGGACCAGTAAAAACCAGTATGGACCAGTACGGACCAGTATAAACCAGTACAAACCAGTATAAACCAGTATGGACCAGTATAAACCGGTATAAACCAGTACAAACCAGTATAAACCAGTACGGACCACTATAAACCAGTACGGACCACTATAAACCAGTATGGGCCAATATGGACCAGTACGGACCAGTATAGGATGGCAAAAACCAGTATAAACCAGTATGGAGCAGCATAAACCAGTATAAACCAGTATGGACCAGTATAAATCAACATGGACCAGTATGGACCAGTATAAACCAGTACGGACCCAATGCCCTCCCAGTTCCCTCCCAGTAACCCCACCCCAGTCCA
>NW_024373267.1:0-484 GCF_014805655.1 Passer montanus
CTGAGCAGCAGCTGAGGCACCTCCTGACCTCCTGCACCTCTGTCCCACTGCAGAGACATCCCAGACACGGAATCCTGGGTGGTTTGGCTTGGAAAGGACCTCAAAGCTCCTCCAGTGCCCCTGCCATGGCAGGGACCCCTGGCATGGACTTAGCCCAGGATAAATGTCTGGGCTCCAGGCACTGGGAACAGCCTTGGCAGAGGAAGAGCTCAGCAAACCCTCAGAGGAACAAAATCAGGAAATACAGGGGGGGAAAGGGAGCATTTCCAACAAATTAGCCCTGCTTGTCAGAAAATTAAGTCCTTATCACACATTCTCAGCCCAACGTCCTCATTTCTTCTTTCACCTAAAAATAGCCCCGTTCCCAGGGAGCCTCTTGGAGGGAGCTGGGAAAGGTGACTCGGCAGAATGCTGCAGAGCAAACGGGCAGGGAAGGGGTCTCACACCCCACAGGGCTCTGGGCTGCAGCTGCCCAAGTCCTGCT
>NW_024373268.1:0-484 GCF_014805655.1 Passer montanus
TTACAACTCATCCTTCATGTCTCTTGGATTTTTTGTTTATTTTTTTAATCCATTCATTTGTAACATTGTTTACTGTACTTCTGCCCTTGTCTTGCCCTCACATTTTTAGTTGAGATCCAAGAGCAGCTGGCTATTTTCTTTCAACAGTTCTTCCTTTTTTAAGACAATTTTAAAAATGTGCAGCTTTTAATTACATTGCATTTCTTCAATATCCACCCCTACCCCTTCACCCTCCTCTATTCCCTCCTTTTGTCACTTAGCTCAAGAACCTTGAACTACCTTTGTATTGTATGGATTAAATTCCTGGTTGTCATTCTGCCAACATTTGTACCATCCAAATTCTAAAATAGGATCAATAAAAGGTGAAAATTCTGGTGGATTTTATACATGGATACATTTTAAAAATTATGATATTCATCATCTGGTTTTTTTATTAGATGATTGAGGATATGAGGAGGATGGTAGCATGAAGTCATGTTACAAA
>NW_024373269.1:0-2555 GCF_014805655.1 Passer montanus
ATCTGGCTGGTGAGGTTTATTTCTCTTGACAGAAGCTGTCCCCAGGCATCTATTTCCACAAATGGAGGGAAAAGCAGATACTGGAACTGCTTGACTCTGTTCTGTGGATAGACTCTACTGAAGGCCTTTGAAATTTTAATTAAAAGAGAAGTTTTAGGGAGCGCAAATACTAACATCCTTTTAAAATATTTTTTGTCTATTTATGCAAGACAACAGCTTTTAGGAATGAGTTAATATTTCGTTTATTCAGTTATTGAAAGTATTTCTGCTAAAATTTTAAGTCAAAAGTTAAAAAAAATCAAAACATGGTGTCTAATAATAGAATATTGTCTACTAATTCAAAACATAATTTTGTCTAAAGGTGTGTGTCTCAAGTAGGTTTTGTGAAGATTTTGCTTTCTGCACTGGATTAATAACTGAATAGATAGCTGAGAAAATTAAGCACACAGTTCCTCCTTCCCCTTCTTTGATCTTAATAGGCTGATTCATTCATTTTAAAATCATGCAGGAAAAATATTAATAAAAGTCATCTATTCAGAAGAGTGAGATCTTTGATTTACAAGAGACTTCTGAATCACTCCATATTCCATGTATAGCTTGTTTTAAATTGTCATGTTTCTTTTTCTGTAGCTTTGAAGCATCTCAGACATTTTCATCATCAACTGGAGATTACTTTGCTTAGCACAGTTTTTTATTTATACATTTTTTCCCTCAGATTCTTAGGCAGTAGGTACAGAAGGAGGTAGAGAAGCTTGGTTCAGTGGCAGAAAATGCCTTGGCTTACTCTTGTGATGTTCTCTCTGATTTTGCCCCTCACTTCCCACCAGTGCCAGACTGTTCTAGGAGAGCTGCTGCAGCCCATGGCTGAAGGGAAATATCTCACCTCCTCCTGGAAGGAAGGAAGGGCGCCCAAGGGCGCTGGGGCGGCATCGCCGGCTTTTGGCTCCGCCTGGCCCGAGCCTGGCCCCAGCCCCGACGCAGGGTCCAGTCCCAGCCCCGACCCCGGTGATGCACCCTCTTTTTAACCCCTAAATTCCTGCAAAAGCTCTATGCCCAGCCAGGCCAGTCATTTCCCCCTCAGGGTCATCATTCTGGACAAAGGGACAGCCTACTCTTGCTCCTTCAAGATTTCTTTTTTGCAGTGTTTCCATCCTTCCTGGAACTCGTTGTTTTTACAGGCTGTTTCTCTTTAAAAAATCAGTACCTGATTTGGTACTTCCCAAGTATTCATTTCTATTTATAATAATATTGTTTTTTCTTACCTAGTTTTTATGTTGTGAAATACAAAGCTATGTTTCGTGTCAGGTACATACAGACAACCTGTGTATATGTGATTGGGATATGTGTGGAAACTGATCATGGGACAGTTAAAAAGACAATTCTAATAAATAACTGAGGAAGGAAAGCATGGAAGAAGCCTTTGAACCTATCCTTTGTTCGCAATTAACCTTTATAAGTCTTAAGTTGATTTAGGAGCATTCGAATTAAAGCTTTAAGGATGTTGCTGCTTGACAGGAACTTTCTGCTTCTAGCTAAAAAGAGTTTTGCAATAATAACCTTTTGAAGTATCATTTGAGAATATTGCTTGTAGTAAGGATCTTTGAAACTATAGCTTTAGAATATATCAAAAGGAAACATGCTTATCTCAACGCCTTAACAAAACAGTAAAAAGCAGCTTGAGAAAGGAAGATGAACATCAACTCTATCAAGGACTGATCATTTCAACCAAGGGAAGCTGGACATCACTGTTATGAGATTTATGGTCCTTGCAATTAAAAGGTGAACCCACATCTGGAATCTGGACCTCACCAGCTGGGAGACTTCTTTCTTCTTTCAGAAGCTGCACCCCCACTATCTGGGGATACTCCTTTCTGGGATACATCCTGAGAAAAAATAAATCATACTAGTGCATAGAATTGTGAAATAAAAATTTGGAACAGAAACTGCTGAGAAAGCTTATGAGTACCCCTCTAAATACCTGTAAGCCCCAACTATCGGCGTGCAGTTGGAGGGAAAATTTCCCCCACTGTACCCAGCACTGTATTGCTCATAGTTTACCATATTAATTAATATATTGATTGCTGCTTGAATATTGGCTTAGTCAAGCTTCTCATTTATAACATTTCACATCCTTTTCTCTTGCATGCAGTTGGTAAACTTAGTGAATAATCATCAGTGAATAATCAGCATCAATGCAACAAAAGCTCACTTACAAACCATTTCCCTTAACATAATCTTAAGGTTGAAAGAATCTGAAAACCTTGCCCTGCTCCCTTCTGGAGCCCTGAGGCCTCCCACAGGATCAATGTCATTGGGAGAAAGGAGCATTTAGCTTTCAATCTTCCTCCTGTGTGCAATGCCAGTGTGTCCTTCCATGTGCTCTGTGCAGTCAAAGAGAAGAGCAGAGAGAGAAGGGGCTGGGCCCAGGGCTGTGCCCCGGGGCTGAGCCTTGTGGGCAGCCTGAGGATCTCCTGCAGTGCTACAGGAGCTCTTCTGTCCTGCCTTTCTTTGCAGCTGAACCTGCTGGTGAAGGCCCCACATCCAGGACTGAGGCT
>NW_024373269.1:2787-13936 GCF_014805655.1 Passer montanus
AATCACCATTTTAATTTCAAACTAAGCTTTGGCCTCCCTAAATTTTCTTCCTACGTGCTCTAGCATCTCCTCTAAATACTTCCTGAGAGACTTGACCCTCCTTCCAAAGATGATATGTCCTCTTTTTATTCCTAAATTCCTCCAAAACCTCCTTGCCCATCCAGGCTGGGCGTTTGCCTCATTGACTCATCTTTCGGCACCCAGGGACAGACTGTTCCTGTGGCCTCAAGATCTCTGGTTTGAAGCATGCCCACCTTTCCTGGACTCCTTGGTTTTTAAGGGCTGCTTGCCAAGGAACTCTCTGAAGAAGTCTCCTAAACAGGCCAAAGTCTGCCCTCTGGAAGTCATGACATTTTTGGTTCCCTAGACCGGGAAAGTCGAAGTGATGAGATGGAAGCTGTGAGATGGATCAAGGGGAATAGGAGCAAAGCATGTATTGGGTAGTGTTATGAAATGAACACAATGGGTTATAATGGCAATCAATAAAATGTTTAATAGAGGATAAAAGAAGCAAAGCACAGCGCTGGGCGACAGGGGAGTCACCGCTCCACCAACTGCCGCACTCGAGCCTGAGTCCATTCCCCCTTTTGAGCAGCTCCTTTTCCGGGTTTCAAGTTATCCTTCTGGTGAATCTGCGCATGTTCTCCTTGTTGCTAGGGGGTCTTCATCTGTCTCCTGGTGGTCGTTCGATGAAGGCTCGTCGTCTTCCTCGCTCGTATCCCTTTGGCTTATTTGACCTATGTTCTATAATATTACTTAAAAAGGCACCCGTGGTTAATATCGCTTAAAACAGGCATCTGTGGTTAATATGCTTAAAACAGGCATCTGTGGTTATGGTCAGCTCAGCTAATCATGCTTGAGCAGCCGGTTCCTGCACAATAGATTATACATTCAACGGGCAAAAAGAGGGGCCACCACCCTCTCACAATCCCCGCTTTTTCTTTTATCAATCTTTTTGTCCGTTGAACCTAGCTAGTTCTTTTCTACTAAGCTCTAAAATTTCTTCCATTCCTCCCTCTGCCAATGGTTCATATTGCGCTCTTATAAGCATTAGGTGGGCTGCTTCTAATCTCCCTCTTACAATAGCAATTAATCTGTTAAGAATGCAAGGCCCAAATGTAAGCGTTAAAATAAGCAACAATAGTGGTCCTGCTATGGTGGACAAAAGGGTGGTCAACCAGGGGGAGTGCGTAAACCAGGATTCATACCAGCTTTGTTGCGCCTCTCGTTCTTTCTTCCTTTGCTCTATTTGTTTGCGCAACTCCGCCATTGTATCGATGACGATTCCGGTATGGTCAGCATAGGTGCAACACTCTTCCCTTAGAGCTACACACAATCCTCCTTGTTGTAAAAACAACAAATCTAATCCCCTTCGGTTTTGTAATACTACTTCTGACAAGGATCTAACTGATTTCACTAGGCCATCTATAGCTTTTTCAATCCTACTTAAATCCTCATCTACTGACATTCTCAGGTCCTTCATTCCTAATTGTTGGTGTACGAGTGAAGCTACTCCTGTTCCCACTCCTGCTCCCCCAATAGTTAATAGTACCGCAACCGTGAGTGCAGTGAGTGGCTCTCTTTTGATCAGATGGTGCTCTGGAGTGATTTGATTTTCATATACATACTCCTTGGGATGATATGATATTCGGGGTACGATTAATGCCTGTACACAAAATTCTGTTGTTTCATCAAATTTTTCTATGTTAATGCACGGGGTTACTCCAAGTTTATTACAAATCCATTTGGTATTGACTGCAGGAATGAGCCATTTAGCTGGCTTAGAGGGGTTTCTAAGACTTGTCTTGTTCTGGCACAGATGCTCTTTATCCTCGGGAACATTCCCTATGCACCTGCCTCTCCCGCTTACTTGAGCCAATGATAGTCCAGGAGAGCCCTCTTGTGGATTTACTTTCCACAAGCATTCTCTAGGGTTCAACCCATTTGCTCTTCTCACTTTCGCAGGTGACCCTATGGCTTCGTAGAAAGGTGGGTTAACCAGATAACATAGCCAGCACCCATCTGTAAGATTTGGGTATGTATGATTTAAGACTGTAAATGTAGCCTGCATCACTTTCCAAAGGGTTTTGTTATCCGTCTGATTGGTGGGGGTGTTATCAGTGGTGTTTTCCTTTTTGGCTCCCTCAATCCCTGCAGATCCTATCACAGGATTAGGTCCTATAGGGTGTGGATCATGGGCAATTGGCTCCTTTTTTATCACAAAATGTCCTCCTCGATCCTTTCCCGGTTCCCATAGTCTAGCTCCCCAGGTTTTTCCTATAATCCAAGCAGGATCTCCCAATTTTTCCTGGGTCACATTAATCTGAAGGCCTTCACAATTCCCAGGTTTTATTAACCCACCCTCAAAGTCAAGTTTGGGAGGAGTGCAAGACCGTGGGTGCCAACTGACTGTTATGTGTGGGTCCCTCCCCCCTCCTGGAACAAATCCATAGGCTATAGTTTCACAACCCCAGTATCCACAGTAAAATTCTCCAGGGTAGTTGCAGTATGCCTTTCCAGGATTTGATGCTGGGCACATATAAAACCCCATATTTTGACAGTAAGGCCGTATGATAATGTCACACAATCGACAGATAAAGGAGGGGGCTCCTGAAGTTATAGTTTCTGCAATAACCCGTTGATTTTCCCACTGGATGAGAGACCATTTGAAGGGTTCATGCGATACATTGGCCTTTGCCCCTGATACCATTAGCATTATCCACACACTCCAACCCCACCTGGAAAAGTGGAAGTACTCACTGCCAGAATGGTTCATTTTCTTAATTCTTTGCCCTGTCATCTCCCCTCTGTTATTCCCCTCGCCCAGTTCCATTATTGTCAGATTGTGGTCTCTGTTTCTGGTGCCGCGTAAGAGTCGCCCCTCCCCATTAATTATTCCTCTGCCTAGCCCGTCAACTCGGTTGCTTCGAGCTACAGGGTAACCCATCTTCTCGGCAGCAAGAATATTCTTCGGGGATGGGTTCAACTCCTCTCTCCCACTTTCGCCTTTTTGACTCCCAATTCTTTTCCTTTATCGGTGGGATACAACACCTGAGTTCTTTCACGTCCTTCCAGCACTCGACCCACAAAATATCGACAGCAAACGGAATAAAGGGCTCGTTAGGGTGATAACAGTAAAACTCTGGATTGATTCCTTTAGAGTAGATTCTCCACCACGCAAGGGATCCTTCTTTCAGTTCCCGGGTGGCTACCTTATATTTCAAAACCCGGTCGGTTAGATTCCGCTGCTTTTCCCAACAGGGTGGGCATACACCTCGGGGAACCCTCCCTCTCTGGCAGTGAATCCACCACCTTTCCTTACAAATCTTGCAAGAAATGCATACAAAGGGATAACAGGGACAGTCTAGCCAGCTGCACTTAACCAGTACCTCTTTGCTGTTTACATGTCCCTTCCCATTCCACAATTTAGACCTATATTCCAACCTAATGGGTCGATAATAAGGTTGTTGAGTCCAATCTTCTAGATGTTTGCAGTACCCGGGTGCTTGTGAATGTCCTAGTAGTTCCTTTTGCAATATCCAATTATCCCCCACCCAAATGTCCCCAGGGTTCATTTAACCTCAAGGCTGTTTTCTTTTCAAAGTTAGCTTCAGGATTTATTTTATTTTCGTCCTCTAGTCAGAGAGGACAGAGTCGAATTTTCAACTCTTTCTCTACTACTTCAATTTGGACTCCTAGTTCTATCATTAAGTCTCTCCCTAGTAAGTTATAATCAGCTTCTGGTACTAGTAAAAATTCACCCACCCCTATTTTACTTTCAGATTCTACCACTACTTCTTTAATAACTTGTACCTCAAATGGTTCCCCCTTTGCCCCGACCACCGTAGCCGTTTGTTTTGACAGTTTGCAACCCCTAGGTAAAAATTGGACGGTGGATCTTTCTGCCCCAGTATTGACCAAGAATTCTATCTCCTGGCCTTGGGGACCTACCTTTAATTTTATCAAGGGCTCTTTGTGATGTTTCTGGGTCCCCATAAAATAAAGCCCCTGACCCCCCTAATCTTCCTTAAACTCTTTCTCATCTCGAATTCGGATCCGGCATTCTCTCCTAAAGTGCCCCTTTTTCCCGCAGTAAAAGCAGGTCTTTGGTTCTGCACTTTCTTTCGAATTCCTCACTTTCCCATATTCCCGGGGCCGCCTCGTCATCTGCTCCTGATCCTGTCTCCTATCTTCTCGTACCGCAGCAACCATCATTTTAACTTGCCGTTTGTGACTCTCTTCCTCTCTCCTAACATACACCTTCTGAGCCTCCCGTAACAACTCGTCCAATCCCCTGTCCTGCCAATCCTCCATCTTTTGTATCTTCTTCCTAATATCCTCCCATGATTTTGAAACAAAATGTACCTTCAATACCGCCTGCCCCATCTGCCCATCCGGATCCATTCCTGAATAGAGTTGGAAATTCTTTCGCAACCTCTCTAACCATTCTGTGGGAGTTTCATCTTTCTTTTGCCTTTCATTAAAGGCTTTGTTAATATTTTGGCCTCTCGGGACTGATTCCCTAATTCCCTGCACAATTATTGTCCTTAAATCCTGCATATGGACCCTATGAGCCGGATTTTGATGATCCCAGTTTGGGTTCTGGAGGGGCCATTTTGTGTCAGCTGCTGGTCCCTGGGCATGTTGTGCATCCCATATACGCATGCCTTCTCGCCTGATCATGTTTTTCTCCTCTGCAGTAAACAGGATATTTAATATGGATTGCAACTCTTCCCAGGTATACATACTGGGTCCTAAAAATTGATCTACTTTTTCTGCCACTCCCAAGGGATCCTCTAAAAGATGTCCCATTTCCTTTTTGAATTCCCTGACATCACCTGAACTTAAGGGAACCGAGATAAACCCAATCCCTGGTTGAGGCCCCCCCATGGGCATTTCTCTTAAGGGATACAATTTGCCACGCGTTTGGCTGCGTGTCACCGGGCCTGTAGTATTACGGGGCTCAGTCGGTTGATCCTGGTCCGAATTGGAATCCTCATCCGATGAAGGGTGAGGAGCGTTAGGTGCAGGGGGGGGGGGCGTAAGGAGGGGGTGCGATGATTAAATCTCCTGGTCGTCCCCTCCTTTTCCCCGACTTTTCAGAAAGCTTAAAAATAGATACTTCCGGACGTCCTACCCACACTCGGACATAATCACTCTCCTCGGGGTCAGGAGGTTCCTTGCTGTTTACCCATATATTCAGTTGTTGTCTCACCCAGTCTTCTGGTGATCCATATATGGGCCAGAAGACACTCTTGGAAATTTCCTTTCCTCCCCATACTTCCATACAATAGTGTATCATCTTTGCCTTATCTTTCCCTGATGTCCACGGAAAGTGTTTCCAATTTCTTAGCAAAAATCCCAGGGGACTATCCCTGGGGATAGGTGGCAACTTGATTCCTGCAGAGGGTTTACTCTTCCCCTGCCCCATTCCTCCGGAGTGCCTTCAATCAGTTCACAAACACCAGTCGCTTCCCCTGGTTCGTGGCTCACTCCCTCGCGGGACGTGAGAACCGCACTACTGAGGGTCCACATTCGCTTAGGGAATCTGGCTGCCAGTCCCCCTCTCACACACACACCTCTCGCCGCACTCCGGGATCCCGACCCCGCCCGAACGGATCCCGTTTATACTCACGCGTCCTGCGTCTTCGTCCGGACTCTGTGCACAGATCTTTTAAGGGGTCCACCTACCCCTGGGCCCGGATTTCTGGTTTGCTTCTTTACCTCTCACTACCAGGTTCGTCGGTCCTGTTTAGAGGCGGACTCCGAGAACTCAGGACCCGCGAAACGGGCGGGGGCGCGCCTTCCTGAGTGGGAGCTCGCCGCAAGTCCAGGATCCGAGTCACGGCACCAAATCTGTTATGAAATGAACACAATGGGTTATAATGGCAATCAATAAAATGTTTAATAGAGGATAAAAGATGCAAAGCACAGCGCTGGGCGACAGGGGAGTCACCGCTCCACCAACTGCCGCACTCGAGCCTGAGTCCATTCCCCCTTTTGAGCAGCTCCTTTTCCGGGTTTCAAGTTATCCTTCTGGTGAATCTGCGCATGTTCTCCTTGTTGCTAGGGGGTCTTCATCTGTCTCCTGGTGGTCGTTCGATGAAGGCTCGTCGTCTTCCTCGCTCGTATCCCTTTGGCTTATTTGACCTATGTTCTATAATATTACTTAAAAAGGCACCCGTGGTTAATATCGCTTAAAACAGGCATCTGTGGTTAATATGCTTAAAACAGGCATCTGTGGTTATGGTCAGCTCAGCTAATCATGCTTGAGCAGCCGGTTCCTGCACAGAAGAGTTTGGGATTCTCCTGTTAGTGCTGTTCCACAGCTTCCACCATCCCTACTCCTTTCCTTGATGCTTCCCCAGCTCCCAGTGTCCTTTCTGAGGGGGAAGAAAGGAACGTCCATGGTGGCACCACCTGGCTGCCTCGGACTCCAGCTGCTCCTGGAGTTCCAGCGTGTCCGGCACAGCCGCTCTCAGTGGGGCTGGGACTTGGTTCAGGCCCCACAGTCCCTGTCAGTGGCCACTCCCCGCTGGGCTCACGCTCTGGCCGTGTGGGGCTCCTGAAGGGTCAGCGGGTCTGGCTGAGCACTCCCAGCTCTGCAGCTCCTGACTCATCCCAGGGATGGGGTCCCGCAGTCCCGCTCGGTGCCGTGTTGCCAACGGGGCCCTGTTTTGGGGTGGCCATGGGTACCTGCTGTTCCTCCACCCTCAGCAGCCCCACAGCAGAAGGGTCCTCTGGGAGCCCAGGCAAGGGATTCAGCTGTGGAATTCTTGTGTCTCCACAGCATCTGTCCCAAAAGTCCTTTGGACTCCCTGAAATGCTGTCTCCTGAGGTGATCCATGCCAGGGAGTCCCAGGGCCTCTGGACTAGTCCCAGTGAGGTGTTTTTGCCATTCCCAGTCGTGGTCACTTCAGCTTCTGATGTGCTCAGGCCTGAGTGGCAGCCTCAGCCAGAGCTGGGTTACAGGACAAACCTTGGGCATTTTGTGACTAACACCATCAGTTTTATTGAGCTAAAAAGAGATGACCCATATGATTCTGCTGCTGTTTAAAACCAAACCAGCTGCTGTGGAGACTTCCACATAATCTTGTGTAGTTACCTGCAAGAAATGCATCATTCTAAGAAATTTCCCCCATTGACATGAATAGAGGCTTGTAGGATATTTTAGGGCAAACCCTCCAAGCTGAGGACTGTGCTCTGGCCAATCCCTGGCCCCTCCTGGCCAGGAAAAGTGCCATGAGACCCAGGAGTTTATGTGCTAAAAATATAATCAAGTCACTTTGGCTTGCTGATTTGGGCCTATAAAAGCTGGACCTGCATTTGGAACAAATTTGGAGAACTCACCTATGGGTGGATGCACCACATGGGATTTTCCCAATCTCTTGGAAGAGTTCTCCAGGTCCTTGCTGTGAAATGGGACCTTTCAGCAACTGCAGACTCTGGATGATGGTAAAGTATTTAGGCAATTGGTGATGTGTCTTTCTCAATCCCTATCCTTTCTCTCCTATAATAATGATTAAGTGCATTACCTTGCTTCTTTTTGCTTGTTGCTAAAGCCAAGCAGGTAGTTTTATTGAATGCATAATTTAACTTTTGTGTTGCCTTAACACTCACAGTAAAATAAGACCATTCTTCCCATTGGTTTCTGTGTTCTTTAAATCACCCCAGTCAGCTGGCAGAACAGGTATCAGAACCTGATGAAAGCCAGGCTCTGCTGTGATCTAGCTGGGCCCCATGGAATGCAGAGGGCCCCTGTCAGTCCATGGAACCCATGGAAGCAAGGCTCAGGTGTGAAAAAGGCGTGCACCATGGAAGCCAAGAGCCCCTCATGGAACCAGGGCTGCAGTGTGTCACCGAGGGAGGGACCTCATGGCAGCAGGAGAGCATTGTGAGGCTGTGCAACAACAGGGCACCAAGGTTCCACTGTGACTTGACAGAACCCCATGGACATGAAAGGCCCCAAATCGGGCCAAGAGACACTTCCCAGACAAAGCCCAAGGAGGGGATTTGCTTTATTCAGCACACCGGGTGTGCAGGGATATCTCCTCCTGACAGCGCACACAGGCAGGCAGCAGGTTACAATATACAGTTACACTCTATGCATATTCATATTTCTCCTCAGAAAAGGTGTGGTTATATAAACGATTTCTCAGCACTCATTACAATCATTAGCATACACGAGGCACAGGCACAGTGCACACTGGTGGTGGCACTGAGGAAGGCTCTGCATCTTCCTCGGAGGTCTCCTGATGAAGGATGGAAGTCTTCATCGCCGTGCCCTTTTCTGGTTCAGGCCCCACAGTCCCTGTCAGTGGCCACTCCCCGCTGGGCTCACGCTCTGGCCGTGTGGGGCTCCTGAAGGGTCAGCGGGTCTGGCTGAGCACTCCCAGCTCTGCAGCTCCTGACTCATCCCAGGGATGGGGTCCCGCAGTCCCGCTCGGTGCCGTGTTGCCAACGGGGCCCTGTTTTGGGGTGGCCATGGGTACCTGCTGTTCCTCCACCCTCAGCAGCCCCACAGCAGAAGGGTCCTCTGGGAGCCCAGGCAAGGGATTCAGCTGTGGAATTCTTCTGTCTCCACAGCATCTCTCCCAAAAGTCCTTTGGGCTCCCTGAAATGCTGTCTCCTGAGGTGATCCATGCCAAGGAGTCCTGGGGCCTCTGGGCCAGTCCCAGTGGGGTGTTTTTGCCATTCCCAGTCGTGGTCACTTCAGCTTCTGATGTGCTCAGGCCTGAGTGGCAGCCTCAGCCAGAGCTGACTTACAGGACAAACCTTGGGCATTTTGTGACTAACACCATCAGTTTTATTGAGCTAAAAACAGATGACCCATATGATTCTGCTGCTGTTTAAAACCAAACCAGCTGCTGTGGAGACTTCCACATAATCTTGTGTAGTTACCTGCAAGAAATGCATCATTCTAAGAAATTTCCCCAATTGACATGAATAGAGGCTTGTAGGATATTTTAGGGGAAACCCTCCAAGCTGAGGACTGTGCCCTGGCCAATCCCTTGCCCCTTCTGGCCAGGAAAAGTGCCATGAGACCCAGGAGTTTATGTGCTAAAAATATAATCAAGTGACTTTGGCTTGCTGATTTGGGCCTATAAAAGCTGGACCTGCATTTGGAGCAAATTTGGAGAACTCACCTATGGGTGGATGCACCACATGGGATTTTCCCAATCTCTTGGAAGAGTTCTCCAGGTCCTTGCTGTGAAATGGGACCTTTCAGCAACTGCAGACTCTGGATGATGGTAAAGTATTTAGGCAATTGGTGATGTGTCTTCAACGCTCACAGTAAAATAAGACCATTCTTCCCATTGGTTTCTGTGTTCTTTAAATCATCCGAGTCAGCTGGCAGAACAGGTATCAGAACCTGATGAAAGCCAGGCTCTGCTGTGATCTAACTGGGCCCCATGGAATGCAGAGGGCCCCTGTCAGTCAATGGAACCATGGAAGCAAGGCTCAGGTGTGAAAAAGGCCGGCACCATGGAAGCCAAGAGCCCCTCATGGAACCAGGGCTGCAGTGTGTCACCGAGGGAGGGACCTCATGGCAGCAGGAGAGCATTGTGAGGCTGTGCAACAACAGGGCACCAAGGTTCCACTGTGACTTGACAGAACCCCATGGACGTGAATGGCCCCAAACCAGGCCAAGACACACTTCCCAGACAAAGTCCAAGGAGGGGATTTGCTTTATTCAGCACACCGGGTGTGTGGGGATATCTCCTCCTGACAGCGCACACAGGCAGGCAGCAGATTACAATATACAGTTACACTCTATGCATATTCATATTTCTCCTCAGAAAAGGTGTGGTTATATAAACGATTTCTCAGCACTCATTACAATCATTAGCATACACGAGGCACAGGCACAGTGCCCAAACCTGGCCAGGGCTCAAGGAAGAAGCAAGGGAGGTAACTTTGATCACACAGCCCCAAACAAAGACAGATGGGGCCTTGTCCAGTTTCCAAACACAGAAAGGTAAATCCACGTTTCACCAATGAACACATACAGAAATCATATTGCTAATAATGATTAATTAATGAGCAGATACAAAGATAACATCTGGTTGGAATGTTCATCTAGAGCTCAGCTTTGGTTCAGGGCCTGCTGTTCAGGCCACAGTCAGGGCCTGATGAGGCCTCAGGACTTCAATCAGTGCTTCGACCTACAGATGAACTGCAACCTTCAAAACAATTTTTTCAATAATAGAACCTTAGATTTAGGTATTAGGCATAAAGGCATCAGCTCTTGTTCTTCAACTAAGTGCTGTTCAAGTTCATTACTCAGAGCTATAATTTGCATTCCTTTTAAAAGAGCCCTAATTAGCTGCTCTTCTCTGTTCTTTATCAAATGACCCTTTTTTCTTGAGACTATGTCTGTTTTTAGACATATCTCAGTACTCCATTTCCAGCACAAGGTGTCACAACAACTCTAACATGGATTCATAACACACCAAGTGCTCACACTGCAATGATCACAGTGACTGCCAGGAATGCATTTCACAGCAGCCTCCAATTTGGGAGCCAATCCCACCAGGAAGAATTTTCTTCTTTCTGCCACTCTTCTCCTGATCTTTCTATCAAGGAGATTCCTGATTGCTGGACCTCAAACCCAGCACTGATAAACATCCCTGCAACATTCCTGTCCTACAATAGCCCAGGTTCCTCCCCGGCCAGCAAGCAGATAATCCAAGGCCATGTGGTTCTGCAGAGCCCCATTTGTGTTTGTTGGAGCTCACAGGATGTAAAGGTTTATCTAAAGGTCAGCTTTGGCTCAGGGCCTGTTGTTGAGGCTTCAGTCAGGCAGGGTCTGACTAAAACAGCCCTAATTAGTTGTTATTCTCTATGTTCTGTATTACAGCCCACTTTTTCTTGAGACTGTGTCTCTTTTTAGACAAATCTCAGTACTCCATTTCCAGCACAAGGTGTCACAACAACTCTAACATGGAACCATAACACACCAAGTGCTCACACCGCAATGATCACGGTGACTACCACAAATGCATTTCACAGCAGCTTCCAATTTGGGAGCCAATCCTACCAGGAAGAATTTTCTTCTTTCTGCCACTCTTCTCCTGATCTTTCTGTCAAGGAGATTCCTGGTTGTTGGACCTCAAACACAGCACTGACAGACATCCCTGCAACATTC
>NW_024373270.1:0-484 GCF_014805655.1 Passer montanus
GATTTAATCCTAGCAACAAAACACTAAAAAAAATTTCAGTCCTTTGAAAGGCTACTATGTCCAGCACCTACCTGAGATGTGGCAGCATCAAAACCTCCACTGACACAGCCATCACAGTTTTCACAAGAAAAGTGCCGGTCATTGAAGACAGTGCTGAAAGGCCCAAACAAACAAAGTCACAGGAAAGAATTTGAAAAACTTCAGTCACTACTTATCACAGTAACATTACTATACAGAATGCGACAAATTAGTTTACATACCAACCAGATTGCTTCAGAGCCTCAAGGAGAAGTCGAGCATATGGATCTAGAAAAACATTGCTGCAATCAATTTCTCTAGACAATAGTTTTGAAAATCATCTACAAACAAAATATAAAGACAGTCAAGGAAAAAATCAAATAAGAAAAGCTCTACACACACAAATTTATACTTTGCAGTATTTAATCCTATTGCAATGAACTGGAATCTGTTACAAATCAGACTA
>NW_024373271.1:0-484 GCF_014805655.1 Passer montanus
CTGTCCCTGTCCCTGTCCCATCCTGTCCTCACCCATCAATGTCAGCGGTCTCCACGTAGCACAGGCTGCTGGGCTCGGAGCTGCGCAGCAGGAGCAGGTCAGCCTTGAGGAGGAGAAAAGGGGGAGAGCAGCTGGGTGAGCCCCTGGTCACCGGTGTCCCCAGGGCACAGCCAGCTCTGGTCAGCCCTCACCGGGACGACGCTGTCCTTGCGCAGCCGCACGATGTCCCCGACGCAGATGTCGCGCCACTCCTGCCAGCAGAACCTGCGGGGGACGCAGGGGACAGCTTTGTGTCCCTGCAGAGCAGTGGGACTGGGGGCTGCGGGTGTTTCAGCCCCTGCCTGTCCCGAATTCCTGCAGGATTTGGGTCTCCAGGTTCTTGTGCCACCTGCAGAGGGCTGAGCGCCGAGGGTGGCACAGGAGCCGTGTGTCACATCCATGTCCCTGTCCCCACCTCCAAACCCTGCCCAGCCCGGCCTGGGAC
>NW_024373272.1:0-484 GCF_014805655.1 Passer montanus
AAGGGCAGCACATGGGGGATTGCAATGTGTTCATATCCTGCTCGGCCTCTTCTGAAGGCTTTTTTTTGTGACAGGGACAGCGTAGCCCTGCTCTGCTGTCAGTGTCCTGCTGGAGATGGCTCCCAGGGAGGGAGGGACCCTTCCTCTGGCAGAGTTTGTCTGGGGGGAGCATCAAGGGACCAGGGAGAGAGGAGATGTAGCTCCAGACACATCCTAGGACAGAGCAGCTCCCAAAAAGCCCTGTGCTTGGTGCATGGCAAGGAGCCCCTGTGTCCTGAGGCTGCCCGGGGGTACCCGGGGAATGGGGGTACCCTGCATTGTCACCCCATGCTCCAGTCGATGTTTTGGCCTCCAGAGGGTGGAAAAGGCATTTCTGAGAGTTTGTCTGAGGGCTGGAAGGCTGTGAGCACCCAGTGGCTTGGGAAGGTCCTTGGGGAGTGAGCTCAGACAGGTCCAGGTGGGTGATAAGTGGATGTCGCTCTGA
>NW_024373273.1:0-484 GCF_014805655.1 Passer montanus
ATAAAAAATGGCCAAAATACGCCCTAAAACGGCGAAAATTCGTCTAAAAATGGCCCAAAAATGACCCAAATCCACCCAGAAAGGACCAAAATCCACCCAAATCCACCCAAATCCACCCAAAATCCCAGTCAAGGACCCCCAAAACCCATCAAGGAGCCCCGAAAACCCCAAAGTCCCAAAAAACCCCAAAAAAATCCGACAAAAAATGGGGGAAATACGTCCAAAAATGGCAAAAATCCGCCCAGAAAGGACCAAAATCTCACCCAGGGAACCCCAGAACCACCCAGGAACCCCAAAATCCGTCAGGGCGCCCCCGAAAACCCCAAAATCCCAAAAAACCCCAAAAAAATCCGATAAGAAATGACCAAAATCCGCCCTAAAACGGCAAAAATTTGTCAAAAAATGACCCAAAAATGACCCAAATCCACCCAGAAAGGACCAAAATCTCACTCAAAGAACCCCAAATTCACCCAGGAACCCCAAA
>NW_024373274.1:0-484 GCF_014805655.1 Passer montanus
TGGCTACTTTGGTATCAAGGGAGGGACCTTTGTACCAAAACTCCCTCCTTTAGGCCCTCAGGGACTAAAGCCGGCATCAGCCATCTCCCCTCCAGGGAACCCCAGGGCAGGCACAGAGCAGACTCGGGAGCTGCCTGGACACTGTCTTCAGCAGCACCTGCCCCAGGCAGCACAGAGCCAGCAGCTGCCTGTGCCCCCCAGGCTGCCTTCCCTGCTCAGGGAGGACAGAGCAGGGCAGTCAGGAATGCTCCTGAAGCCTCCTTACCAAGGCACTGTACCCTTGGGCTGAATGTTGGTCACACTGCCTGTCCTGTCCTTTCCAGTCCAAGCTTCTCTGTGTATAGGTTTTCCATTGATAGCAGACAGAACTTTTTCTGTACATTTTACATGGGTAAAGGGTGCCTGGAAACCCTTGGGACAGCTCAGAATCACTTCATTTTTCCTGTAACTTTCCCGGTCTGGTGCCAGCTGGAGTCTGGAGTCC
>NW_024373275.1:0-484 GCF_014805655.1 Passer montanus
CAGAGGTGGTAGAGCAGCAGGGGCAGGTTCAGCCCTGTGCCCCCCGTGCCCCCCGTGCCCCCCGTGCCCGGGTACCTCCAGAGGTGGTAGAGCAGCAGGGGCAGGTTGAGCCCCAGCGTCACCCACTCGGCCGCGCACAGGAACATGAGGCAGAAGAGCCCGTGGATGCAGTACTCGGGCACCACCAGCTGCGGGCAGCGGCACCGGGTGGCACCGGGGCCACCGAGGTGTCACCAGGGCCACCAAGGTGCCACTGGGGCCACCGAGGTGTCACCGGGGCCACTGAGGGGTCACCAGGGCCACCGAGGTGCCACCAGGGCCACTGAGGTGTCACCGGGGCCACTGAGGTGTCACCAGGGCCACTGAGGTGCCACCAGGGTTATCCCATTGTCACTGAGGCCACCAAAGTGGCACCAGGGTCACCACGGTGTCACCAGGGCCACCAAAGCGGCAGCGGGGGATCAGCTTTTTTGGGGGGTTGTCA
>NW_024373276.1:0-484 GCF_014805655.1 Passer montanus
AATGGGGATTTGGGGGGAAAAATGGGGGAATTTGGGGTAAAAATGGGGATTTTTGGGGTGGCTTGGGCTCACCTGGGCACCATTTTCCCATTTTTTTCTCATTTTCGCAATTTTGTTCTTTGTTTTTCCCGGTTCCCCCTCATTTTTCCCCATTTTTTCCCAATTTTCCCATGTTTTTTCCCTTTTTCCCCTTTTCCCTGTGTTTTTTTCCCATTTCCCCCAATTTTCCCTTTTTTTCCCTATTTTATTCAATATTCTCATATTTTCCCCCATTTTTATTTCCATCTTTCCTCTTTTCCCCCATTTTTATTCCCGTTTTTCCCGGTTTTTTCCCATTTACCCTTTTTCCCTTAATTTTTTCCCAATTTTCCCATGTTTTTCCCTGTTTTTATTCCCATTTCCCTCTTTTTTCCCCATTTTCCCCAATTTCCCCATTTTTTCCCCCTTTTTCCCTGTTTCCCCATTTTTCCCCCTTTTTCCCTGT
>NW_024373277.1:0-484 GCF_014805655.1 Passer montanus
TGTCCCCAGTGTCCCCGCAGTGTCCCCACGCGGTGTCCCCGCTGTCCCCTCGGTGTCCCTCTGCTGTCCCCTCACTGTCCCCCCCCGGGTGTCCCCCCTCGCTGTCCCCCCTGGGTGTCCCCTCACTGTCCCCTGGGTGTCCCCTCAGTGTTCCCTCGGTGTCCCCTCAGTGTCCCTGCACTGTCCCCCCTGGGTGTCCCCTGGGTGTCCCCTCGCTGACCCCTGGGTGTCCCCCCTCAGTGTCCTCTCGCTGACCCCCATGGGTGTCCCCTTGTGGTGTCCTCTCAGTGTCCCCCCGCTGTCCCCTCGCAGTGTCCCCTGGGTGTCCCCTCCCAGTGACCCCAGTGTCATCCTGCCCATCCTGCTGTCCCCTGGGTGTCCCCCCTCAGTGTCCCCCCCCGGGTGTCCCCTCTCTGTCCCTGCCCAGGTGTCCCCTGTCCCTGCCCAGGTGTCCCCTGTCCCCCCCGGGTGTCCCCTCTCTGTC
>NW_024373278.1:0-484 GCF_014805655.1 Passer montanus
GGATTTTGGGGGATTTTTGGGGATTTTTGAGGGGATTTGGAGGGGGTTGGGGGGAATTTTGGGGGATTTTGGGAAAATTTGAGGATTTTGGGGAATTGGGGTTTTTTTGGGGGGATTTATTTTTTATTTTTTGGGGCATTTTGGGGGAAATTTGGAAGGGATTTTGGGATGGGGCAGGAGAATTTAAAGGGGATTTTTGGGGATTTTGGGGGGCATTTTTGGCATTTTAGGAGGATTTTGGGGGAGTTTTTGGGAATTTGGGGGATTTTTGGGGGAATTTAGGGGGATTTAGGGGGAATTCTGGGCCTATTTGGGAAGATTTTGGGAAATTTGGGGATTTTTGGGGGGAATTTAGGGGAGAATTTGGGAATTTTGGGGCTATTTTGGGAATTTCAGGGGGATTTTTGAAGATATTTTTGGGGGAATTTGGAGCCTTTTGGGATTTTTTTGGTGCATTTTTTGTGATTTTGGGGCATTTTGGGGG
>NW_024373279.1:0-484 GCF_014805655.1 Passer montanus
TTTTGGGGTGAGTTTTGGGTGAATTTTAGACCATTTTGGGGTGATTTTGTGGTGAATTTTGGATGAATTTTCGGCCATTTTGGGGTGAATTTTGGGGTGAATTTTCGGCCATTTCTGGGGTGACTTTGGGGTGAATTTTGGGTGAATTTCAGCCATTTCTGGGGTGAATTTTGGATGAATTTTGGGGTGAATTTTGGCTTTTTTGGGGGTGATTTTTAGGACATTTTTGGGGTAAATTTTGGGGGTTTTTTGGACGAATTTTGGCTGAATTTTCGGCCATTTCTGGGGTGATTTTGGATGAATTTTGGGGTGATTTTGGGGTGAATGTTGGATGAATTTTAGGTCACTTTTGAAGTGAATTTAGGGTGAATTTTAGGCCATTTTTGGGGTAAATTTTGGGGTGAATTTTGGGGGTTTTGGGGGTGAATTTTTTGTTTTTTGGGGTGAATTTTAGTCCATTTTTGGAGTGAATTTTAGGTCACTT
>NW_024373280.1:0-796 GCF_014805655.1 Passer montanus
GTTTGGGGAGGGGGTTCGGGCGTTTTTTGGGGATTTCGGGGTCTTTGGGGATTGGGGTTTTAGGGCTTTTCCAGGGGGGTTTGGTGTCATCAGGGAATTTTGGGGGAGAGGTTAAGGGGCTCTTTTGGGGTTTTATGGAGGATTTTGGGGGCGGTCAGTGAGAGGATTTGTTGGGGTCAGAGGGGGATTTTGGGGAGATTCGGTAATTTTGGGCGAACGAGAAAATTAAAAAATTATTTGGGATATTTCAGACTTGGGACTGGGGGAGCTCTGAAATCCCAAACAGGATTTGGGGTGGGCAAAAACCTTTGGGGGGTGGGGGAGGGAGGGTTTTAATGGGATTTTTTTCCTGAACTCCCCCCAAATCCGGGGTCCCCGCAGGAGGAGGCGACCGAGGCTACGGCGGCCGCTACGAGGGGCGCAGCGCGGGGGGCTACGGGGGGGGCCGGGACTACGGCGGCCGTTTTATGGAGGATTTTGGGGGCGGTCAGTGAGAGGATTTGTTGGGGTCAGAGGGGGATTTTGGGGAGATTCGGTAATTTTGGGCGAACGAGAAAATTAAAAAATTATTTGGGATATTTCAGACTTGGGACTGGGGGAGCTCTGAAATCCCAAACAGGATTTGGGGTGGGCAAAAACCTTTGGGGGGTGGGGGAGGGAGGGTTTTAATGGGATTTTTTTCCTGAACTCCCCCCAAATCCGGGGTCCCCGCAGGAGGAGGCGACCGAGGCTACGGCGGCCGCTACGAGGGGCGCAGCGCGGGGGGCTACGGGGGGGGCCGGGACTACGGCGGCCG
>NW_024373280.1:2129-10707 GCF_014805655.1 Passer montanus
CCCCAAAAGTGACCAAGGGCACCCCAAAAACTGACCTGGGACACCCCAAAACTGACCTGGGACACCCCAAAAACGGACCAGGGCACCCCAAAAACTGACCTGGGACACCCCAAAAGTGACCAAGGACACCCCAAAACCCACCTGGGACACCCCAAAAGTGACCAAGGACACCCCAAAACCCACCTGGGACACCCCAAAAGACCCCCAAAACTGATCTGGGGCACCCCAAAAGTGACCAAGGACACCCCAAAACTCACCTGGGACACCCCAAAAGTGACCAAGGACACCCCAAAGCCCACCTGGGACCCCCCGGAATGTTCAGGGACACCCCAAAAGTGACTGGGGGTACCCCAAAAGTCCCTGTGACCCCCAGAGTGTTTTTGGGGTTTGCACAATTCCCTGAGCTCCCCCCATGGATTTTGGGGGGGTTTAGGGGATTTCAGAGCCCCCCAAAGTCCGTCTGGGAAGGTTTTGGGTCTCCCCAATATTTTTGGGGTCCCCCCCCCGGATTTTAAAGGTTTGGGGGTTCTCAAAGGCCCAAAATCCCCATTTTGAGGAGCTCTCCGCAGGGATTTTTGGGGGTTTTTGGGGTTTTTTTGGGGTTTTCTGTGCTTGACAAAATTCTGCATTTTGGGGTGACCTTTGACCCCTCCCCAATTTATTTTTGGGGGGTCCCGACCCTTCCACAGCCCCGTTTGGGGGGGTCCAGGACGCCCCCAAATGAATTTTTTGGGGGGAGGGGATGGGATATTTTTGGGTTCCCCCATTTTTGGGGGGGGGGTCCCAGAATCGCCCAATTTTTGGGGTGGGGGAGGGGTCCCCCAGCGCCCCTCCCCCACTGATCTCCTTCTCGTCCCCAGCTCGGAGCCTCGTGCTGGATTTGGGGGGGCCCCTCCCCCCCCCGGGCCGCGGATGGACGCCGAGGGGGGGAGGGGANTGTGGGGGTGGGGGCGGGGACAGGACTGGGGACAGGGGGACAGAGGGACAGACATGGGGACAAGGACAGGAATGGGGACAGGGACAGCGGGACAAGGATGGGGACAGACGGACAGGAGCTGGGGACATGGAGAGGAGGATGGACACGGACAGGGGGACAAGGGTGGGGACACGGGGACAGGACAAGGGACACAGGGACATGGGGATACATGGGGACAAGGGTGGGGACAGAAGGACACCATGGGGACACGGGGACACGAGGACAGGGTGAGGGACACGGGGACACGATGGGGACACGGGTCAGGACAGGATAAAGGACACGGGGACAGGACAGGGGACACGATGGGGACATGATGGGGACACGATGGGGACATGGGGGACAGGGTGAGTGACACAGGGACAGAGTGAGGGACACGGGGACAAAGTGGGGACACTGGGACATTGAGTGGGGTCAGGACAGGATAAAGGACATGAGCACACCACGGGGACACTGGGACACCATGGGGACATGGAGAGGGTGGGTGACACACGGACACGATGGGGACACGGGGACAGGGTGGGGACCCCACGGGGACCCGAGGCCGCCGCCGTCGTTACCAAACGTTTTTATTCCCACGCGCGGGTCCAGTACAAAATCGGGGGCGGGGCTTGGAAACGCGGGCGTGGCCCTTTAAGTGGGGCCGGTGGGCGTGGTCTCTAAAAAGGGGCGTGGTCTGTTAGCGGGAGGGGTAAATGTGAGTGACAGCGAGAAGGGCGGGGCTTCACCTGAGGGCCCAGCCCTCGGGAGCCTCCTGATTGGGTGAGCAGGGGGAATGGGCGTGGCCTCGCGGGGGGCGGGGCTTCCTGTGGAATCTTCAAAGGGCCACGCCCAGGTGGGGCCCGACGCCAGCGCCTTAAAGGGGCCACACACCGAGGGGGGCTCACCCCCCCTTCCTACGAGCCACGCCCGGCCGAGCCCCTTTAAGAGAGGGGCCCCACACGGGGATCCTTAAAAGGGCAACACCCCTAAAAGGGGCGGGGCCTCCATCGCAAAGCGCGCGCCCGCTTTAAGACTCTTCAAACGGCGCCCGGTGGGGCCCACCCGGAGCAGCTCCGGGAGGGCGGGGGGTCCCGAGAAACGGGGAGGGGTCCCTAAAAATCCCCCGCAGGGCCAGGCTCCTGCCGGGGCGGCCTCAGGGCTCGTCCTCCATGCTGAGGCTGCTGCGGGGGCTGGAGGCCCGCGAGGGGCCCGGTGAGGCCAGGAGGGCGCCGGGGGGGCCGAGCGGGGACAGCCCCCCCCCATCGTCCATCAGGATGTCCTCGAGGGTCCCCTCGGGCCCCCCCAGCGCCAGGGGCAGCGCCAGCCCCGGGGGCAGCTCCAGCAGGCACTGGGGGGTGGGGGGACCCCCGGGGGGGAAGGGGGGACCCCCCCCCGAGGGCTCCTCGCAGCCCCCCTCGGCCATGGCGGGGGTCAGGGGGAGCCCGTGGATTTGGGCCTGGAGCTCCAGTTCCTGGGGGTGGAATTCGGGGGGCTCGGTGAGCCGAGTATCCCAAATATCCCCGGATTCCGCTCCCCCCGATTCCATGGATTCCCCTCCCCCTCCTCTCCAGACATCCCAAAATCCTCCCCAAAGCCAAAACATTCCTGAAAACTCCGCTCTGCCCCCAGGGAGGCTCCCAGCTCCCGCCCAGCCCCGGGATCCGAGATCCCGCCGGGCCCAGCCCCGATCCCGCATTCCCAACCCCAATTCCGCATTCCCAACCGCAATTCCGCATTCCCGATCCCGACCCCGCCCATTCCCGATCCCGATCCCGCCGGGCCCAGCCCCATTTCCGCATTCCCACATTCCCATCCTGCGCTTCCGATCCCAATCCCACAATCCTTATCCCACATTCCCAATCCCAATCCCAATCCCAATCCCAATCCCAATCCCAATCCCAATCCCAATCCCAATCCCAATCCCAATCCCAATCCCAATCCCAATCCCAATCCCAATCCCAATCCCAATCCCAATCCCAATCCCAATCCCAATCCCAATCCCAATCCCAATCCCAATCCCAATCCCAATCCCAATCCCAATCCCAGTCCCACACCTGCACGCGCAGGGCCAGGCTGCGGTTCTGCTGCTCCAGGCGCTGCTGCTGCAGCTCCAGCTCCCGCGCTCGCTGCGTCTCCTTCTGCAGCTTGCGGATGTAATCCACGGACGCCTTCAGGATCGTGCCCTTGTTCCAGCGCATCTCCCTGCCGGGACCCGCGTCAGCCCCACACCCGCAGACCCCCGGGAGCACCCCCAAATAACCCCGGGATCAGCCCCAAATAACCCCGGGACCACCCAAAAAATAACCCCGGGAGCACCCCCAAATAACCCCGGGATCACCCCAAATACCCCCAGGACCACCCAAAAAATAACTCCAGGAGCACCCAAAAAATAACCCCGGGACCACCCAAAAATACCCCCGGGATCAGCCCCAAATATCCCAGGGACCACCCCCAAAACAACCCCAGGATCAGCCCCAAATACCACCGGGAGCACCCCCAAATACTCCCAGGACCACCCAAAAAATAACCCCGGGAGCACCCCCAGAATACCCCCAGGATCAGCCCCAAATACCCCAGGGACCACCCCCAAAACCCCTGGGATCACCCCCAGACCACTCTGGGATCAGCCCCCAAATACCCCCAGGACCACCCGCAAAATAGCTCTGGGACCATCCCCTAACTCCCCCAAAATTTCCTATTTCCCTTCCAGGACCTGCCATGGGGGTCCCTGGACAACTGAGACCCTCCAGATGCCACTCTGGGGGTCCCTGAATGGCATCTCCCTGCCGGGACCCGCGTCAGCCCCACACCCGCAGACCCCCGGGAGCACCCCCAAATAACCCCGGGAGCACCCCCAAATAACCCCGGGAGCACCCAAAAAATAACCCCGGGATCAGCCCCAAATACCACCGGGATCACCCCAAATACCCCCAGGACCACCCAAAAAATAACTCCAGGAGCACCCAAAAAATAACCCCGGGACCACCCAAAAATACCCCCGGGATCAGCCCCAAATATCCCAGGGACCACCCCCAAAACAACCCCAGGATCAGCCCCAAATACCACCGGGAGCACCCCCAAATACTCCCAGGACCACCCAAAAAATAACCCCGGGAGCACCCCCAGAATACCCCCAGGATCAGCCCCAAATACCCCAGGGACCACCCCCAAAACCCCTGGGATCACCCCCAGACCACTCTGGGATCAGCCCCCAAATACCCCCAGGACCACCCGCAAAATAGCTCTGGGACCATCCCCTAACTCCCCCAAAATTTCCTATTTCCCTTCCAGGACCTGCCATGGGGGTCCCTGGACAACTGAGACCCTCCAGATGCCACTCTGGGGGTCCCTGAATGTCAAATTTCCCCTTCCAGGACCTGCCATGCGGTTCCTTGTATGGCCTTATCCCTTCCAGGACCTACTTTGGGGATCTTTGGCTGCCAAATTTCCCCTTCCAGGACCTGGCATGGGGGAATTCCCCGCCAGGCCCCACCCTGGGGGTCCCTAAATGCCAAATTTCCCTTCCAGGACCTGCCATGGGGGTCCCTGAATGTCAAATTTCCCCTTCCAGGACCTGCCATGGGGGAATTCCCTCCCAGGCCCCACCCTGGGGGTCCCTAAATGCCAAATTTCCCTTCCAGGACCTGCCATGGGGTTCCTTGTATGCCCTTAACCCTTCCAGGACCTGCCATGGGGTTCCTTGTATGGCCTTATCCCTTCTAGGACCTGCCATGGGGGTCCCTGAATGCCAAATTTCCCTTCCAGGACCTGCCATGGGGGTCCCTAAATGCCAAATTCCCCTTCCAGGACCTGCCATGAGGGTCCCTAAATCTAAAATTTCCCTTCCAGGACCTGCTCTGGGCACCCTTGGCTGCCAAACTTCCCTTCCAGGACCTGCCATGGGGTTCCTTGTATGGCCTTAACCCTTCCAGGACCTGCCATGGGGATCTTTGGCTGCCAAATTTCCCTTCCAGGACCTGCCACGGGGCTCCTTGTATGCCCTTATCCCTTCCAGGACCTGCCATGGGGGCCCCTAAATGTCAAATTTCCCCTTCCAGGACCTGCCATGGGGTTCCTTGTATGGCCTTAACCCTTCCAGGACCTGCCATGGGGATCTTTGGCTGCCAAATTTCCCTTCCAGGACCTGCCAGGGGGTCCCTGAATGCCAAATCCCCCCCAGGCCCCACCCGGGGGTCCCTGAATGTCAAATTTCCCTTCCAGGACCTGCCACGGGGGTCCCTGAATGCCAAATCCCCCCCAGGCCCCACCCGGGGGTCCCTGAATGTCAAATTTCCCTTCCAGGACCTGCCACGGGGGTCCCTGAATGCCAAATCCCCCCCAGGCCCCAGCCGGGGGTCCCGGCTGCCCGTTTCCCCCTGCAGGACCCCGGCCCCGCTCACGGGTCGCTGTTTTTGGGGATCAGGGTCCCCAGCTCCTTGATCCGGTCGTTGATGTTGAAGCGCCGGCGCCGCTCGACTGCGGGGGGGGGACACGTGAGACCCCCGGGGAACCCCCAAAGCCCCTCCCCCAGCCCCTGGGGACCCCCAGGACCCCAAAAACCTCACAGGGACCCCCCAGAACCCCAAAAATCCTCACAGGGACCCCCCCAAACTTGACGCGGGGCAGCTCGGCCGGGCAGGAGCTGCTCCCGCCCTGCGCGGGGCTGAAAACCTCCAGGAGCGGCCCCGGGGCCGGCAGCTGCCGGGGGGGCGGGGTCAGCGCGGCCACGCCCACCCCGGCCACGCCCACCCCGCCAGAAACACCGCGGGGGGTGTTGGGGCAAAGCCACGCCCACTTGTGTGCAAGCCACGCCCCCTTAACATGCATCAGTCGTTAAACATGTATAGGCCACGCCCCTTTCAGGCCACACCCACCCACTCATGTCCTTATATGGCAACAAACCACGCCCTTGCCTTATATGGGAAAGCCACACCCCATGTCCTTATATGGGAAAGCCACGCCCCTATGACTTTATAGCTACAAAGCCACACCCCCATGCCCTTATATGGAACCAGCATGTTGCCACATATGGTAAAGCCACACTCTAAAAGCTTTATATGGCAACAAGCCACACCCCCATGCATTTACATGGGAAAGCCACACCCCCAAAGCCTTATATGGCATTGGGCCACACCCCCTTGTCCTTATATGCACATGGCCACACCCATGCCCTTACATGGTAATAAACCACACCCCAAATCCTTACATGCACAAAGCCACGCCCCCATGCCCTTATATGGAAGCAATGTACGGCCTTATGTGGGAAAGCCAGCCTTATTTGGCAACAAGCCACACCCCCATGCAGTTACATGGGAAAGCCACACCCCCTTGTCCTTATATGCACATGGCCACACCCATGCCCTTACATGGTAATAAACCACACCCCAAATCCTTACATGCACAAAGCCACGCCCCCATGCCCTTATATGGAAGCAATGTACGGCCTTATGTGGGAAAGCCACACCCCAAAAACCTTATATGGCAACAGGCCACACCCCATGTCCTTATATGGGGGAGCCACACCCACACACCCATATATGGAATCAGCACCCACTCTACATGGAAAAGCCACACCCCCAAACCCTTATATGGTCAAAGCCACGCCCACACCCTTTAATGGCAACGATCAGCTGCCAAATACAGCACCAAGCCACGCCCCCACCTTATATGGAAAGCCCCACCCAAGTGCCCCTCCCCGCTGCGTGGGCGTGGCTTTGCGTGGCCCCGCCCCCTCGTTACCGTGCTGGGGAGGGGGAGGGGCCCCTCCAGGCCCAGCAGGTCCTCATAGCTCGACTCCAGGCTGATGATCTCATCGATGACGTCATCGATCTGCGCGGGACAGCGACGTCAGCGAGCCCCGCCCCTCCCCGCGGGTGACGTCACTGTGCCCTGCGTGACGTCATCGCCTGCCCCCGCCACCTCCTTATGACGTCACAGACCCCGCTATGACGTCACGAGCCCTCCCGTGACGTCACCCTCGCTGTCTGTGACATCATCCCCTTTCCTTATGCCATCCCCACCCCCTCCTTGTGACATCACAGCCCCATTTATGACGTCATATACCCATCTGTGACATCACCACCTCATTATCACCCCTTATGACATCATCACTGCCCTCTATGACATCATCACCTCCCCTTATAACCGCCCCGCCCCCCTCGTCACACCAGGCTCCTCTTTATGACGTCACAGACCCCAATTGTGACATCATAACCCCCTTTGTGACATCACACAGCCCCTTTATGACATCATCGCCTCTTTATCACATCTTGTGACGTCACTGCCGCTCTCTATGACGTCATCCCCTTCCCTTATCACGTCCCCGCCCCATTTCTCCCCTCATTACCTCCCTTATGACGTCACAGATCAGAATTATGATCTGATATCCCATTTATGACATCATAACCCCCTTTGTGACGTCACACATCCTCTTTATGACGTCATCACCCCCTTACTGCCACTCGTGACGTCACCAACCCACCCTGTGACGTCATCCCCTTCTCCCATCACGTTTCTCCCCCCGTTATCTCCCTTATGACGTCACCGAGCCCGGCTGTGACGTCACCGAGCCCCTCCGATGACGTCACCGCCCCGCTATGACGTCACGGCCCCCTCCCCTCCCCCTCACCTCCTTCTCGTGGTGCAGCAGCCCCGGGGGGGGGCTGGGTCCTCTGAGTGCCCCCCAGCCCCAAAATCCCAAATTTCCTCCCAAAACACCCAAAACCTCCTGTCCTGGAACCCCCAAATCCTCCCAGCCCCCCCAGCCCCACAATTCCGGAACCTTCCTGGATCCCCTGCTGAGTTATCCTGAATTTTAACCCCGAAAATTCCACATTTTTAACTCTTCTGAGACCCTAAATTCATCCCAAACCCTCTGAGCCCACCCAACCTCAAAATCCCAAATTTTCCCCCCAAATTTCCCTGCCCTGGAACCCCCAAATCCTCCGAGCCCCCCCGGCCCCAAAATTCCAGAACGTTCCTGGATCTGCCTGTGAGGTATCCGGGGTTTAACCCCGAAAATTCCAAATTTTTGACTCATCTGAGACCCCCAAAAATGTCCTGGATCCCCCAAATCCTCAGAGACCCCTAACCCCAAAATCCCAAATTCCCCCCAGCCCCTCCCCCCAAATTCCATTCCCTCTCTTGATCTTTATCCCTTAAAATTCCACATTTTTGACTCATCTGAGACCCCAAATCCAGCCCCAGAAATGCCCTGGAGCCCCCAAAATTCTCAGAGCACCCCAGCCCCAAAATTCCAGAACGTTCCCGGATCCCCTGCCGGGGGGGTCCCGGGGGGGTCCCCGGGGTTGGGGTCTCCCCCGGGGGGCTCCCCCGGGCCCGGGGGGTCGCTGGGGGTGCCCCCCCCGGGGGGGTCCCACTCGATGTCGGCCACGATCCCGGACTCGGGGAGCCCCGAGCCCACCCTGGGGGGCACGGGGGGGTCAGGGGGGAGGGACCCCCGGAGAGACCCCCCCTCAAAATCATAGAGACCCCAAAACAACACAGAGACCCCAAAATAACAGAGACCTCCCCCAAAACCACAGAGAGACCCCCAAAATCAGAGACCCCAAAACCACAGAGAGACCCCAAAACCACAGAGACCCACGGCAAGCACGCCGCGCC
>NW_024373280.1:11469-16042 GCF_014805655.1 Passer montanus
GGGGGGAGGGGCCGGGGCGGGGACACCCCAAAAGTGACCCCAAATCCCGGCCCTGACCCCATCCCTGACCCCAAATCCTGGGTTCTGACCCCAAATCCCTGACCCCAAATCCTGGGTTCTGACCCCAAATCCCTGACCCCAAATCCCTGGCCCCAAATCCCTGACCCCAATTCCCGGGTTCTGACCCCAAATCCCCATCCCTGACCCCAATCCCATCCCTGACCCCAAATCCTGGGCCCTGACCCCAGTCCCTGACCCCAATCCCTGACCCTAAATCCTTGACCCCAAATCCCTGGTTCTGACTCCAAATTCCTGACTCCAAATCCCAGGTTTCGACCCCAAATCCTGACCCCAATCCCTGACCACAAATCCTGGGTTCTGACCCCAAATCCCATCCCCTGTGCCAGTCCCTGACCCCAAATCCTGGGTTCTGACCCCTGACCCCATCCCTGACCCCATTCCCGACCCCAAACCCCATCCCCTATCCCATCCCTGACCCAGCCCCTCTGTGCCCCCAGGCGCCCCCGCTCCCCCATGGGCCGGCGATGGAGGTGAGGGGTCACATCCTGCCCCCCGGCACCTACAGCCCCGCAGGTACCGCGACCCTGTCCCCTGTCCCTGTCCCCATCCCTGTCCCTGTCCCCATCCCTGTCCCTGTCCCCATCCCTGTCCCTGTCCCTGTCCCATCCCTGTCCCTGTCCCTGTCCCCTCCCCTGTGCTTGGGGACACCCCTGCTGTCACCCCCGCTGTCACCCCCGGGACCCCCAGGAACCCCCCAGGAACCCCCAAACTCTGGTGTCCCCCATGTCCCCTGGCCCTGTCCCTGTCCTGGCACTTGGGGACACCGCCGGTGTCACCCCTGGGACACCCCCCAAAAACCCTCCAGAACCCCCCAGGACCCCCCAAATTCTGGTGTCCCCAGTTGTCCCCAACCCCTGGTGGCTCTCGGTGTCCCCTGTCCCTTCTCCCCCACCCCGTGCTTGGGGACACCCCCAGTGTCACCCCCAGGACCCCCCAAAACTCCCCAGGAACCCCCAAACTCTGGTGTCCCCAAGCCCTGGTGTCCCCCGGTGTCCCCAGGCTCTGTCCCCTGGTTCTGGTGTTTGGGAACGCTCCTGGTGTCACCCCTGGTGTCACCCCTGGTGTCACCCCCCTCAGGACCCCCTGGGACCCCTCAGGACCCCCCAGATTCTGCCCCGGTTTTGGAGCCCTGGTGTCCCCCGATGTCCCCAACCCCTGGTGGCCTCTGGTGTCCCCAGGCTCTGTTCTCAATGCCTGTCCTGGCACTGGGGGACACCCTGGTGTCACCCCCAGTGTCACCCCAGGACCCCCCGGGACCCTCCAGGACCCCCAGATTCTGGTGTCCCCCATGTCCCCAACCCTTGGTGGCCTCTGGTGTCCCCAGCCCTGTCGCCTGTCCCTGTCCTGGTGCTCTGGGGACCCCCTGATGTCACCCCTGCTGTCACCTCGGGAGTCCCCGGGACCCCCCAAGCTCTGCCCCAGTTCTGGAGCCCTGGTGTCCCCCACTGTCCCCAACCCCTGTCCTGTGTCCCTGTCCTGTTGCTCTGGGACCTCCCCGGTGTCACCGCTGCCCCACGGTGTCCCCAAACCCCTCAGGACCCCCCGAATTCTGCCCCAGTTCTGGAGCGCTGGTGGCACCCGCTGTCCCCAAGCTCTGTCCCTGCCGTGCTCTGTCACCTGAGCCTCACGTGTCCCCGCCCTGTTCTGTGTCCATGCCCTGTGTCCCTGTCTTGTCCCGTGCCCTTGTCCCTGTGTCTGTTCTTGTCCCCACTGTCCCCATCCCTGCTGTGTCCCCTTACCTGGAGCTCATCTGTCCCTGGTTCTCAATGCCTGTCCTGGCACTGGGGGACACCCTGGTGTCACCCCCAGTGTCACCCCAGGACCCCCTGGGACCCTCCAGGACCCCCGAATTCTGGTGTCCCCCATGTCCCCAACCCTTGGTGGCCTCTGGTGTCCCCAGCCCTGTCGCCTGTCCCTGTCCTGGTGCTCTGGGGACCCCCTGATGTCACCCCTGCTGTCACCTCGGGAGTCCCCGGGACCCCCCAAGCTCTGCCCCAGTTCTGGAGCCCTGGTGTCCCCCGCTGTCCCCAAGCCCTGGTGTCCCTCGGTGTCCCCAACCCTCGTCCCTGTCCCTGTCCTGTTGCTCTGGGACCTCCCCGGTGTCACCGCTGCCCCACGGTGTCCCCAAACCCCTCAGGACCCCCCGAATTCTGCCCCAGTTTTGGAGCCCTGGTGGCACCCACTGTCCCCAAGCTCTGTCCCTGCCCTGCTCTGTCACCTGAGCCTCACGTGTCCCCGCCCTGTTCTGTGTCCCTGCCCTGTGTCCCTGTCTTGTCCCGTGCCCTTGTCCCTGTGTCTGTTCTTGTCCCCACTGTCCCCATCCCTGCTGTGTCCCCTTACCTGGAGCTCATCTGTCCCTGCTGTCACTAACCCTGTCCCTGTCCCTGTCCCTGTCCCTGTCCCTGTCCCTGTCCCTGTCCCTGTCCCTGTCCCTGTCCCTGTCCCTGTCCCTGTCCCTGTCCCTGTCCCTGTCCCTGTCCCTGTCCCTGTCCCTGTCCCTGTCCCTGTCCCTGTCCCTGTCCCTGTCCCTGTCCCTGTCCCTGTCCCTGTCCCTGTCCCTGTCCCTGTCCCTGTCCCTGTCCCTGTCCCTGTCCCTGTCCCTGTCCCTGTCCCTGTCCCTGTCCCTGTCCCTGTCCCTGTCCCTGTCCCTGTCCCTGTCCCTGTCCCTGTCCCTGTCCCTGTCCCTGTCCCTGTCCCTGTCCCTGTCCCTGTCCCTGTCCCTGTCCCTGTCCCTGTCCCTGTCCCTGTCCCTGTCCCTGTCCCTGTCCCTGTCCCTGTCCCTGTCCCTGTCCCTGTCCCTGTCCCTGTCCCTGTCCCTGTCCCTGTCCCTGTCCCTGTCCCTGTCCCTGTCCCGCAGCGGTGCCATCCCGGCTGCAGGAGCTGCGGGAACTGTCCCTGTCCCTGTCCCTGGTGTCACTAACCCTGTCCCTGTCCCTGTCCCTGCTGTCCCTGTCCCTGTCCCTGCTGTCACTCACCCTGTCCCTGCTGTCCCTGTCCCTGTCCCTGCTGTCACTCACCCTGTCCCTGCTGTCACTGTCACTGTCCTGTCCCCGCAGCGGTGCCGTCGCGGCTGCAGGAGCTGCGGGAGCGGCAGCGGGGGCTGCGCCAGGCTCTGGGGCTGCGCCTGCGGGAGCTGCGGCGCCTCTGCCTGCAGGAGGCCGTGAGTGACCCCCGCGTGACCCCTGGGTGACCCCTGGATGACCCCTGAGTGACCCCCGGGTGACCCCAGAGTGACCCCTGGGTGACCCCCAGAGTGACCCCCAAACCCTGACCCTCTTCTCTGAATGACCCCTGACCCTTGACCCCCAGCACTGAGTGACCTCAAATGACCCCGGGGTGACCTTTGGGACCCCCAGAGTGACCTCAAGTGACCCCTGTGACCCCCACCCAGACACTCTGAGTGACCCCTGACCCCTGGCTGTGACCCCGGCCCCAAACCACCCAGAGTGACCCCAGAGTGACCCCCAGGTGGTGGCCCCTGTGTGTCCCCATCGTGTCCCCTGGTGTCCCTTGGTGGCCCCTGTGTGTCCCCATCGTGTCCCCTGGTGTCCCTTGGTGGCCCCTGTGTGTCCCCGTGGTGTCCCCAGGGTGCTCCTTGATGGCCCCTGGGGCCTCCATACCCTGTGTGTCCCCGGGGTGTCCCCGTGATGTCCCCTAGTGTCTCCCTGGTGGTCCTTGACCCCCTTGTGGTGGCCACCACTCCTTGGTGTCCCTAAGGTGTCCCTTGGGTGTCCCCATGGTGTCCCCAGTGTGGTCCCTGGTGGGCCCTGGGCCCCTCACAGTGTCCCCGTGTTGTCCCCTGGCACCTCCCTGCCCCTCCCAACGCTGTCCCCACTCCCGTGTGTCCCCACAATGTCCCCACGGTGTCCCCACGGTGTCCCCACGGTGTCCCCGCGCTGTCCCCACTCCCGCGTGTCCCCATGGTGTCCCCTGCCACCCAAGGGTGTCCCCACGGTGTCCCCACTCCCATGTGTCCCCACGATGTCCCCACGGTGTCCCCACGGTGTCCCCGCGGTGTCCCCGCGGTGTCCCCGCGGTGTCCCCGCGATGTCCCCGCGGTGTCCCCGTGGTGTCCCCACTCCCGCGTGTCCCCGCAGTGGCCCCTGTACCCCGACGGTGGCTCCCGTCCCCCCGTGTGTCACAGGGGGACCCCCACGTCCTGCGGGTCCCCACACGCTCTGGTACGTCCCTGTGTGCCCCCGAGGTGTCCCCTGGGCCCCACGGTGTCCCCACGGTGTCCCCCTGGTGTCCCCTGGGTCTCCAAGGTGTCCCCACACCCCGTGGTGTCCCTGTGGTGTCTCCTGGGCTTCCGTGGTGTCCCCCTCCCCTACGTGTCCCCACGGTGTCCCCCCACCCTGTCCCCATTTCCCCCTTTCGTCATTCCCTATCTTGCATTCCCAAATTCCCATTTCCCTCATTCCCAAATTCCCATTTCCCCCATTCCCATTTCCCCCATTCCCAAGTTCCAATTTCCTCAATTTTCCCCATTTTT
>NW_024373281.1:0-483 GCF_014805655.1 Passer montanus
TTTTGGGGAAAATTTGGGAATATTTGGGAGTTTTTTTGGGTTTTTGGTGAATTTTGGGTATTTTTTTGGGGTAATTTTGGGACTTTGGGTAAGGAATTTGAGGATTTGGGCTGGAATTTGGGGATTTGGGCGGGAATTTGGGGATTTTGGGGAATTTAGGCTGGAATTTGGGAATTTGGGAATTGGGGTGGGAATTCTGGCTGGAATTTGGGGATTTGGGCTGGAATTTGGGTGGGGAATTTGGGATTTGGATGGGAATTTGTGTGGGAATTTGGGAATTGGGGCAGGAATTTGGGCAGGAATTTGGGTGGGAATTTGGAACTTTGGGTAAAGAATTTGGGGATTTGGGCAGGAATTTGGGGATTGGGGTGGGAATTTGGGTGGGAATTTGGGGATTTGGGGGGGAATTTGGGACTTTGGGCAGGAATTTGCGGATTTAGTTGGGAATTTGGGAATTTGGGCTGGAATTTGGGTGGGAATTTT
>NW_024373282.1:0-483 GCF_014805655.1 Passer montanus
ATATAAAAGCTGAAATCCTAAGGCATCACTTCCCTCAGAGCTCCCCCAGCATCCCAGAGCTGGCACTTGGAGTCTGAGCAGCTCTGAGGAGATCCCACACCCACGAGCCACCTCCCCAAACTCCTGCACCAGAATCCAGGTTAGAAATTCTCCATTGCAGCACAGGAACCACTGACTGCACCCCAGCCTGGACCATCATGAGAACTTGTGTTATTTCACTCACTGAATCCAAACTCTGAGCAAAGCAGCTCCAGAGCCTCAGTCCCGTGTTTCCTCCTGGCACATGCTCTCAGCAGCTGGACCCTTTTACCCTTTCATCCTCTGAGGAAAGGTTATACCAGTATGGAATCTGCATTAATCTGAAGAGGCAGTGCCTGGGACTCTCCTGGGACCTTGCTCTCTGCTGAACCCATTTTTATTCATCCATCAAAAAGTATTAATTCTCCTTTTTGCATTGCTCTCTGCCTGGGTTTTTTCTTTTTT
>NW_024373283.1:0-483 GCF_014805655.1 Passer montanus
AACTCTTGGGACCACCCAACCCTTGGATCTCCCACTCTTGGGATCCTTCAACCCTTGGATCCCCCAACCAACCTTTGGGATCATCCAACCTTTGGGATCCTTCAACTCTTGGGACCACCCAACCCTTGGGATTCTCCCAACTCTTGGATCCCCCAACCAACCCTTGGGATCCTTCAACCCGTGGGATCCTCCAACCATTGGGACCACCCAACCCTTGGGATCCTCCAACTCTTGGATCTCCCGCTCTTGGAATCCTTCAACCCTTGGATCCCCCAACCAACCTTTGGGATCATCCAACCCTTGAGATTCTCCAACTCTTGGAATCCTTCAACTCTTGGATCTCCCAACCACTTGGATCCCTCAACCAACCCTTGGGATCATCCAACCCTTGAGATTCTCCAACTCTTGGGATCACCCAACTCTTGGAACCATCCAACTTCTGGGACCACCCAGCTCTTGGAATCCTTCAACCCTTGGGATCAT
>NW_024373284.1:0-483 GCF_014805655.1 Passer montanus
GTTATAAAATAATATAAATGAGAGAAATGTTACTACATACATATAAAATCTTATCTAGTTATCTTCAAGGGAGGCAACAGGAGGCTCACATGTGACTTCAGTGCTAAGTTGGTTCCACTCTGCCAATGGTGACAACAGATTGGAGATAAAACAACAAAAGCTCCTATCAGAAGTGATGAAAGAGTACATCTCCCTCTTAGAGGCACCTTTTAGGAATAAGCCCACTGACATTTTTTTTTTTCTGAGTAGCTGTTGGAGAATGGTTTTGTGCTGACACCAAAATGTCTAAAATGTTCTGAAGTTAAATTGGATACCATCATCGTCAGATCACCAGATTTTGACATCTCCCTTGCTCTTTTGTACTTCATATTATGAAAAAATGCTATTTATTTGTCTGGATGATTGATATAATTTTTTTTGGCTGGAAATATATATATGTTCAGCTTTCTGTGAGGGCCTGCACTACCTGATTTTCTTCTGATC
>NW_024373285.1:0-483 GCF_014805655.1 Passer montanus
CCCCAAAATCCAGCTTGGGACCCCCAAAACCCCCCAATATTCTCAAAAATCCCCAAAATTTCTTCAAAAATCCCCAAAATTTTCTCAAAAATTCCTAAAATCCTCCCCAAATCCCTCAAAATCTCCCCCCAAAAAACCCCAAAATTTCCCGTATTTTCCCCCAAACCCCTTGAAAACCCCAAAAATTCCCAAAATTCCCAAAAATTCCCCCAAACAACCCCAAAATTCCCAAATTTTTCCCTCACAGCCATGGCTTTCCTCACCTACATCCTCCTGGCCGGCCTCGCTTTGGGCACCCAAAACAGGTACAAAAATCCCTTTTTTTCCCCAAAAAATCCTTTTTTTTTTCCCCAAAAAATCACCCAATTTTCTTTTTTTTCACCGAATTTTCACCGGATTTTTTCCCAATTTTTTCCTGAATTTTCCCCAATATTTTCCCCACCCCAAAGTTTAATTTTTGTGTCTGGAATTGCAGATTTTCCC
>NW_024373286.1:0-483 GCF_014805655.1 Passer montanus
GCCGCCGGCGCCCAGCGGGCGCGGCGCCACAGCCACCACGTGCCGGCCTGGGCGGGGCCAAGGGGGCGTGGTCACCCGCGGGACACGCCCACGCCCGGCAGGGCGAAGCCCCGCCCCCGTTTTGTGGCCACGCCCCCTTTGGGGAAGCCTTAGGCCACGCCCTCCCAGTTTATCCAGTTCTGGCCCCTCCCACTTTAAGCCACGCCCACTTAAGCCCCACCCCTTAAATGCCCTTAGTTAAAAGCCACTCCCCTTTTAAGCCCCGCCCACTGAACTCCCACCCCTCAAAGCTCCACCCCCTTAAGCCACTCCCACTTAAGCCACACCCCCTTAAGCCACTCCCACTTAAAGCCCCACCCCTTTAAACCACTCCCACTTTAGCCACACCCCTTTAAACCACTCCCACTTTAGCCACACCCCTTTAGATCACTCCCACTTTAGCCACACCCCTTTGCTCCCATCCCTCTTAAAGCCCCGCCCACT
>NW_024373287.1:0-483 GCF_014805655.1 Passer montanus
AAAAAAAAAAAAGAAGAATTTAATGAGCTGGAATTGTGGTTAGTCTCAGGAAAAGCTCATTTTTTTCTCTAGTTTTTTAAAAATATTTTATTAATTGCTGGTTAATGACTACTTGAAAGCATTGCCCAAATTTATATCTGATTTCTTGCATGCAAGTATTGATTCAACAGTTGTTGAGTCACATTCTGCACTTTGCTTAAAATAGATTTCAGGTTGGTATGGAAATTTACAGCCAATTTCCAGCCAGAATGGCTCTCTTACTTATAAAACATGCTGATTATAATTACAGACATGTATTTATACATGATCCACATTCTTCCTGATGAGCAGGGAGGTGAACATTCCATTCATGGCAACTCAATCATTGCAACTTCTCCCATTCCATTCTCAAGTGCTTGGTCACAAGAGTTTTCAGGGAGGAGAAATTCCCCCATCCCTGCTTGGATCCCCCTTCCTGGGACAGGGAATGTTGGACCTGCAGCT
>NW_024373288.1:0-483 GCF_014805655.1 Passer montanus
ATTTTAAGGTCTAATCAGTATCCCTTAGCATGGTGTGTGCCCGGCAGAACTGAGAGTACATTTCATCTCAGAAGCTGGTAATGGATCATCTGCAACTGATTGATGGCAACAGTGAGAAATGCTAATGGGAAACAAGTTAGTGTGGTCATTTAACCACATCTTTATACTGAAATAGACATTTATATTTCCATATAAATGTGAAAAAAAAAGTGAAGCTGTAACAGTGAGAATCTAAATATTTTAAGATGTCCGGTATCTTAATTTTGCACTGTCTTTTGGGTCAGGAAACAGTGATGGATCACCTTCATTCTTCTCTTGTGTTGAGTATTTTTAATGCCCAATTCTCTCTTAATTTTTAATATTTTCCCATATTTATGTTGTTATTAGTCTTCTAACTTTAGGAAGTGCTAGATTTCAGCTTTTCTCTAATCCTACCATTATTTCAGTCTTCTAGTTAGTTTAAGTTTTTATCCTTTTTTTTTT
>NW_024373289.1:0-483 GCF_014805655.1 Passer montanus
GGGGGAGACTTGGAGGGCTTGGGGGGATTTGGGGGGCTTTGGGAGACTTGGGCTGGGGGGCACTTGTGGGGCAGGGGGCCCCCAGGGGTGGTGACAGCCCCCCAGCGCTGGAGGGCACCGGGGGTCCCCCTCCCCAATTCCCCACCTGTCCCCCCCAGTTCCTGGGCATCCTCCTCCTCGCCTTCACCTTCTGGCTCCTGCTCGACCGCCACAGCTTCGCCGCCGTGCTGGGTAAGGACCCCCCAAAGGGCTGGGGGGGGTACCCCAAGAGGTGCGACCCCCCCTGACCCCCTCCCCAATTCCGCAGGGACCCCCCTGGCCAGCCTGAGGCTCTGCTCCTACGGCCTCTCGGGGCTGGGCGCGGCCGCCATGCTGCTGGGCTTCCTGGGCTGCCTGGGCGCCCTCAAGGAGCTGCGGGCCATGCTGGGCTTGGTGAGTCTGGGGGCTTGGGGGGCTCTGGGGGGGCTTCACGGAACAGGGAGG
>NW_024373290.1:0-483 GCF_014805655.1 Passer montanus
TCCGCGCCCTCAGCCGCCGCCGCGCCCCGCCCCTCCCGCCGCGGCCACGCCCACGCCTCCCATTGGGCAGCACCGCCGCGCGGCCCCGCCCCTCAGCGTTCTGGTTGGGCGGCGCGGGTATAAGGCGCGTTGCTATTGCGGCGTTTAGCTGTCGATCATAAGGGTAGCCACGCCCACCGAGCGGCGCTGCGGAGTGGCGGCCGCCGGCGGCTCTGATTGGCCGAGCGCACGCACCGCCCACGTGGGGCAGACGGGCAGCGCGCGGGGGGCGGGGCCGCGCGCGATGTAAATAACAGCGAACGCCCCGCCCCCGCGGCTGGAGGATGATTGACAGCCGCATCGCCCAATGGGGAGAGGCGTCTCGAACCAGCGCTGCCGCGAGGCCGCCTTGGTAGGAGCGCGCTGATTGGCTGGAACATGTAAACACGGGGAGGGGGCGGGGCGGTCACGTGGCGTGCGCGTGGCTTGGGGGGGCCCAGGTTT
>NW_024373291.1:0-7277 GCF_014805655.1 Passer montanus
GAAATGGGGAAATGGAAATGGGGGAATTGTTTATTGGGAATTGGTTATTGGGAATTGGTTATTGGGGAAATGGGAAAAGTGGGAAATTTGGGAAATGGAGAGAAATGAAAATCGGGGAATTGGTTATTGGGGAACTTGGAAATAGAGAGAAATGGAAATGGGGGAATTGAGGAGTGCGGGAAATGGGGGGAAATGGGGAAATGGAGGGAAATGGAAATGGGGGAATTTGGGATATCGGGAAATGGGGAGAAATGGAAATGGGGGAATTGATTATTGGGGAACTGGGAAATGGAGAGAAATGGAAATGGGGGAACTGGGAAATGTGGGAAATGTGAGAAATGGAGAGAAATGGAGAGAAATGGAAATGGGGGAATTGGGGGATCTGGGATAATGGGGAATGGGGAAATGGGGAAATGGAAACGGGGAAATAGGGGAGTGCGGGATGTTGGGCAATTTGGGGCGGTTTTGGGGGAAAAACGGGGAATTGGGGAGTGCGGGACGGCGGGAAATGGGGAAATGGAGGGAAATGGAAATGGGGGAATTGGGGAATTTGGGATAGCGGGAAATGGGGAAATGGAAATTGGGGAATTGGGGAATTTGGGATATTGGGAAATGGAGGGAAATGGAAATGGGGGAATTGGGGAATTTGGGATAGCGGGAAATGGGGAAATGGAAATTGGGGAATTGGGGAATTTGGGATATTGGGAAATGGAGGGAAATGGAAATGGGGGAATTGGGGAGTGCGGGAAATGTGGGAAATGGGGAGAAATGGAAATGGGGGAATTGGGGATTTGGGATACTGGGAAATGCGGGAAAAGGAATTGGTTATGGGGGAACTGGGAAATGTGGGAAATGGAGAGAAATGGAAACCGGGGAATTGGGGAATTTGGGATAGCGGGAAATGGGGAAATGGAAATCGGGGAATTGATTATTGGCAAATGGAGAAAAATGGAAATCGGTGAATTGGTTATGGGGGAGCTGGGAAATGCGGGAAATTTGGGAAATGTAGAGAAATGGAAATCGGGGAATTGGGGAATCTGGGATATTGGGAAATCCGGGAAATGGGGGAATTGGTTATGGAGGAGCTGGGAAATGTGGGAAATTTGGGAAGTGGAGAGAAATGGAAATCGGGGAATTGGTTATTGGGGAACTGGGAAATGGAGAGAAATGGAAATGGGGGAATTGGGGAATTTGGGAAATTTGGGAGATGGAGAGAAATGGAAATGGGGGAATTGGGGATTTGGGATATTGGGAAATGCGGGAAATGGAATTGGTTATGGGGGAACTGGGAAATGCGGGAAATTCCAGTAACTGGGAATGGGAAGAATTGGGAAATTGTGTTTGATGGGAATGGCAGAATTTGGGAAATATGGGAATTTGGGAATTGGTTTATTGGATAATTGGGAAATTCAGGAAACCTAAGGTTTTGCAAGTTGGGAAATTCAGGAAATTGGAAAATTTGGGAAATTGTGTTTGATGGGAATGGCAGATTCTGGGAAATTTGGAGATTGGGTTATGGGGGAAGGTGGGAAATGGCAGAACTGGGAAATTTGAAAATCGGATTTTGGGAATTTTGGGAAGCTAAGACTTCGGAAGTTGGAAAATGAGGACATTGGGAAAATCAGGACATTGGGGATTCAGAAAATTGGAAATCAGAAAATCTGTGAATTTGGGGAATTGGGAAAATTGGGAAACGGAAAATAGGGAAATTTGGTTTGGTGGCAATGTCAGAATTTGGGAAATTGGGGTTTTGGTGATTGGAGTTATTGAAGAATCGGGAGATTGGAAAATTTGGGAAGCGGGGAATTGGATTTTTGGAAATTGGGAGATTGGGAATTGGGAAATTTGCTAAGTGGGTTTGATGGGAATGGCAAAATTGGGAAATTTGGAAATTTGAAAATTCAGAAATCAGGTTATTGGAGAATTGGGAAATAGATTGGGAAATTTGGGAATTGGACTTTTGGGCGTTGGGTAAATTTGGTAAATTGGAAAAACTTGGAAAATAACGAAATTGGGAAATTCGGGAAATTTGAATTTTTAGGGATTTGGGAAAGTGGGAGGTGGGGTTTTGCAAATTGGATATTGGGATGACTGGGAGATTGGGAATTACAAAAATTTAATATTGGCAATTTGCAAAATTGGAAATTAGATTTTTGGGAATTGGGAAATTTGGAAAATTGGGAAACTTGGAATTTTTATTTTAAATTATAACTGTTAAATTAAGTATTATTTTTAAAAAAATAATTTTAATTTTTTTTGTTTAAAACCGATCAATTAATTTCTTAATTTAGCTAAGATATAGTTATGAAACATTAATTTTTTTATTTGCAATAATTGAAAAAATAATATAATGTAACGTAACATAACGTAACAACATAGTATAATATAATATAATATAATATAATATAATATAATATAATATAATATAATATAATATAATATAATATAATGTAATATAATATAATGCAATGTAATGTAATGTAATGTAATGTAATGTAATATAATATAATATAATACAATATAATATAATATAATATAATATAATATAATATAATATAACATAACATAACATAACATAACATAACATAACATAATATAATATAATATAATATAATATAATATAATACAATATAATGTAATTTAATGTAATATAATATAATATAATATAATATAATAATATAATATAATAATATAATATAATATAATATAATATAATGTAATTATAATAATATATAATATATCATATATGAAAATATATAATTATAATATATGCTAGATGATATATATAATATATAATATATACAATATGCTATGATATTAGAACATTATAATAATATATAATAATATATAATTGTAGTAATTTAATATAATAATATCATATGATTGTAATAGAATAATATAAATATAGTGTCATATAATATAGAATAATACGGTATAATAAAGTAATTAATTAGCCTTCTGATATCCATAGAGCCCTCATTGTTCCTCTCCTTTGGGGGCAAAAAAAATCAATGGTAATCCTGCAGCTGCCCACACCTTGCAGAACAAAACGTGGGACAGGAGTGCTCAGCAGCCCCAGCCCCAAAAGTTCTCAGTTCTCAGGAAAAGCATTAAATGCGTCTCTAGAGGGAGGAATCTCTTCTTTAAGAGGAATTTTCATAGTTTTCTTTTGCTCTTCAACATTTTTAGGGTAAAAAAAATTACTTTTTGCCACGACGTTTGTGGGATAAGAAATTACTCTTTTTATTAAAAAAAAGAAAATTTTTTTAGTTAAAAAATTATATTTTAGGGGGAAAAAATTGCCATAAAAATGATATTGTCGGGATAAAAAAATTACTTTTTTGGAATTAAAAAAAATACATTTTTGAGATTAAAAAAGATCTTTTGGCGATTAAAAATGACTTTTTGGTCATTAAAAAATGACTTTTTGGTGATTTAAAAAATTTACTAATTGGGGAAAAAAAATATTTTTGGAGAAAAAAATTACATTTTTAGGGTAAAAAAAATTACTTTTTGCCACGACGTTTGTGGGATAAGAAATTACTCTTTTTATTAAAAAAAAGAAAATTTTTTTAGTTAAAAAATTATATTTTAGGGGGAAAAAATTGCCATAAAAATGATATTGTTGGGATAAAAAAATTACTTTTTTGGAATTAAAAAAAAATTTGGGTTTAAATAAAGATCTTTTGGGAATTAAAAAATGACTTTTTGGTGATTAAAAAATGACTTTTTGGTGATTATAAAAATTACTTATTGGGGCAAAAAAATATATTTTTGGAGAAAAAAATTACATTTTTAGGGTAAAAAAAATTACTTTTTGCCACGACGTTTGTGGGATAAGAAATTACTCTTTTTATTAAAAAAAAGAAAATTTTTTTAGTTAAAAAATTATATTTTAGGGGGAAAAAATTGCCATAAAAATGATATTGTTGGGATAAAAAAAATATTTTTTTGGAATTAAAAAAAAATACATTTTTGAGATTAAAAAAGATCTTTTGGCGATTAAAAATGACTTTTTGGTCATTAAAAAATGACTTTTTGGTGATTTAAAAAATTTACTAATTGGGGAAAAAAAATATTTTTGGAGAAAAAAATTACATTTTTAGGGTAAAAAAAATTCCTTTTTGCCGCGACGTTTTTGGGATAAGAAATTACTCTTTTTATTAAAAAAAGAAAATTTTTTTAGTTAAAAAATTATATTTTAGGGGGAAAAATTGCCATAAAAATGATATTGTCGGGATAAAAAAATTACTTTTTTGGAATTAAAAAAAAATACATTTTTGAGATTAAAAAAGATCTTTTGGGGATTAAAAAATGACTTTTTTCTGATTAAAAATGACTTCTGGGTGATTAAAAAATTACTTTTTGGTGATTAAAAAAATTAAAAATTGGGGAAAAAATATTTTTGGAGAAAAAAAATACATTTTTAGGGTAAAAAAATTACTTCTTTGGAATTAAAAAGAAAATTGGGTTTAGATAAAGATCTTTTGGGAATTAAAAAATGACTTTTTGGTGATTAAAAAATGACTTCTGGGTGATTAAAAAATGGCTTCTTGGTGATTAAAGAAATTACTTATTAGGGAAAAAAAATTTTTGGAGAAAAAAATTCCATTTTTAGGGTAAAAATGACTTTTTGTGATGACATTTTTGGGATAAAAAATGAAATTTTTGGCCCGAATTTTCCCCCAAAAATGCCGTAAATTCCGGAATTTTCCCCGATTCCCAGGAGAGCGCGTCGGCGGAGCGCGTGCCCTACTGCCACTACGAGGGCTCCGAGAACGGCTACGCCGCCGCCGACATCCGCTACAGCGACACCGGCGCCAGCGCCGCCGTCACCCTGCGCCGCACGGGCCCCGCCCACCGCCGGCCAGGCCCCGCCCACCGCCAGCAAAGCCCCGCCCACAGCAAGGCAGAACCTGCACAGAGCAGCGCTGGCCCCGCCCACAGCAGCACAAGCTCCGCCCACAGCAAGACAGAATCTGCACAGAGCGGCACAGGCTCCGCCCACAGCAGCACAGGCTCCGCCCACCGCCAGCAAAGCCCCGCCCACAGCAAGACAGAATCTGCACAGAGCGGCACAGGCTCCACCCACAGCAGCACAAGCTCCGCCCACAGCAGTTCAGGATTTGCACAGAGCAGCACAAGCTCCGCCCACAGCAAGACAGAATCTGCCCAGAGCAGCACAGGCTCCGCCCACAGCAGCACAAGCTCCGCCCACGATACCATAAGCTCCACCCACATCAAGACAGGACCTGCCCAGAGCAGCACAAGCTCCGCCCACAGCAGCACAAGCTCCGCCCAGAGCAGCACAGGCTCCGCCCAGAGCAGCAGAGGCTCCGCCCACAGCAGCACAGGCTCCGCCCGCAGCAGCACAAGCCCCGCCCACAGCAACACAAGCTCCGCCCACAGAAGCTCAGGATCTGAACAGAGCGGCACTGGCTCCGCCCACAGCAGCACAGGCTCCGCCCACAGCAGTGCAAGCTCCGCCCACAGCAGCACAAGCTCCGCCCACAGCAGCGCAGGCTCCGCCCACAGCAGCACAGGCTCCGCCCACAGCAGCACAGGCTCCGCCCACAGCAGCACAGGCCCCGCCCCCGCCATGGCGGCCATCGAGCGGCTGCGGTTGGAGGTCACCTACCACAGCGACCACCTGCTGCAGTTCAAGGTTCGTTCGGCTGCTAATTAGCTCGTTAATTACTCGTTAGTAATTGAATTCTTATTTTTAAGAATAATTTTTGATGTATAATTCATTAATTAGTATCGTCGTATACCAATTAGTAATATATAATCTTTATAGAGCCAGTAATGATGATTTTAATTAATTGATTATTTATCTATTAATTAATAATTATTATTCATTAGAATTTTTAAATTGCAATTTATTAATTAGCATGGTAACATATTAATTGTTAATATAATATTTATATAATGTTTACTTGTCATTATTATTAATTAATTAATTAATTAATTATTAATTAGAAGTTTAAATTTTAAATTTTGGCAATTTTGAATTGAAATTCTGGTGGGTTTAATTTAATTTTTTTAAAATTTGGTTTAGGGTTTTATTTTAAATTTTAAATTTTAAATTTTGGTCATTTTGAATTTAAATTTTAGTGGGTTTAATTTAATTTTTTTAAAATTTAGTTTAGGGTTTTATTTTAAATTTTAATTTTTGGTAATTTTGAATTGAAATTCTGGTTGGTTCAATTTAATTTTTTTTAAATTTAGTTAAGTGTTTTATTTTAAATTTTAAATTTTAAATTTTGGTCATTTTGAATTTAAATTTTGATGGGTTTAATTTAATTTTTTTAAAATTTAGTTTAGGGTTTTATTTTACATTTTAAATTTTAAATTTTGGTCATTTTGAATTTAATTTTTATTTATTTTAATTTATTTTAATTTCATTTTTATTTAATTTTAATTTCATTTTAATTTAATTTCAATTTCATTGTAATTTAATTTTTATTTATTTTAATTTATTTTAATTTCATTTTTATTTAATTTTAATTTCATTTTAATTTAATTTCAATTTCATTGTAATTTAATTTTTATTTATTTTAATTTATTTTAATTTCATTTTTATTTAATTTTAATTTCATTTTAATTTAATTTCAATTTCATTGTAATTTAATTTTTATTTATTTTAATTTATTTTAATTTCATTTTTATTTAATTTTAATTTCATTTTAATTTAATTTTAATTTCATTTGGCTTGGGTTTTTTAGTTGAAATATTTAAAAATTATTTTTTAAATTATTTAAATTTTTCTCTGTATTTTTAATTTCATTTTCGTTTTGTTTTGTTTATTGATATTTTAATTATTTTTTCCAGTTTTCATCTAAATTTTTTTAATTTCATTTTCGTTTTGTTTTGTTTATTGATATTTTAATTATTTTTTCCAGTTTTCATCTAAATTTTTTTAATTTCATTTTAAATTTTTTCCTGTACCTTTATTTTATTTTTTCTTTATTTACATTTTCCTTTTCTCTTAACCTCCTCCATATTTTCACCATTTTCACTTCTATCCTCTTTTACCCAATTTTCTTTTATTTTTAACCCAATTTCACCCATTCTTGCCTGATTTTACCCATTTTGGCCCATTTTCCCTGAATTTCACACAATTTTTGCCCAATTTTGCCCTATTTTTTACCCAATTTTAGCCACTTTGACCCAATTATTTCCCAATTTTTCCCCAATTTGACCCAATTTTTACCTAAATTTTACCCAATTTTTTTCCAATTTTACCTAAATTTTTTCCCAATTTTTTCCCAATTTTT
>NW_024373291.1:8463-10572 GCF_014805655.1 Passer montanus
TGGGTTCAATTAATTAATTAATTGAAGTTTTTTCCTTATTTAAATTAAATTTAACCTGTCAATACACAAACCAGTGGATGGGTTGAAGGCATTAATTAATTTTAATTTTTTTCCTTATTTAAATTGAATGTAACCTGTCAATACACAAACCAGTGGCTGGGTTCAATTAATTAATTAATTGAAGTTTTTTCCTTATTTAAATTAAATTTAACCTGTCAATACACAAACCAGTGGATGGGTTGAAGGCATTAATTAATTGAAGTTTTTTTCCTTATTTAAATTGAATTTAACCTGTCAATACACAAACCAGTGGATGGGTTGAAGGCATTAATTAATTGAAGTTTTTTTCCTTATTTAAATTAAATTTAACCTGTCAATACACAAACCAGTGGATGGGTTGAAGGCATTAATTAATTGAAGTTTTTTTCCTTATTTAAATTGAATTTAACCTGTCAATACACAAACCAGTGGATGGGTTGAAGGCATTAATTAATTGAAGTTTTTTTCCTTATTTAAATTAAATTTAACCTGTTGATGGGTTGAAGGCATTAATTAGTTGAAGTGGGGTTGGGTTGGTGACGTTCGTGGTTTTCCGGCAGATTTCGGCTGCTGCCGCTCGCCGCTACGAGGTGCCGCTGCCGCTGGCGCTGCCGGCCACGCCCCGCGCCACGCCCCGGAGCCGCCTCTATGACGTGGAGATCGCGGATTGGCCCTTCGGGCTGCGCGTGCGGCGCCGCAGCTCCGGCGCCGTGCTGTCAGTGCCGCCCCCTGCTCATCCTGTGCTTCGTTTTACAGCGCTTTTTAATTTAGTTTTAATTTAATTGCATTTCATTTTAATTTAATTTTAATTTTAATTTCATTTTAATTCATTTTAATTTAATTTAATTTAATTTAATTTCAATTTAATTTCATTTTCCAGCTCTTTTTAATTTCATTTTAATTTCATTTTCATTTCATTTTCATTTAATTTTTATTTCATTTTAATTTAATTTTAATTTAATTTAATTTATTTTTAAGTTAATTTTAATTTAATTTTATTTTAATTTCAATTTCATTTTAATTTCATTTTAGTTTCATTTTAATTTCATTTTCATTTCATTTTCATTTAATTTTTATTTCATTTTAATTTAATTTTAATTTACTTTTAATTTAATTTTAATTTTAATTTAATTTAATTTTATTTTAATTCATTTTAATTTCATTTTAATTTAATTTTCATTTAATTTTAATTTAATTTTAATTTAATTTTAATTTCATTTTAATTTAATTTTAATTTCATTTGGCTTGGGTTTTTTAGTTGAAATATTTAAAAATTATTTTTTAAATTATTTAAATTTTTCTCTGTATTTTTAATTTCATTTTCGTTTTGTTTTGTTTATTGATATTTTAATTATTTTTTCCAGTTTTCATCTAAATTTTTTTAATTTCATTTTAAATTTTTTCCTGTACCTTTATTTTATTTTTTCTTTATTTACATTTTCCTTTTCTCTTAACCTCCTCCATATTTTCACCATTTTCACTTCTATCCTCTTTTACCCAATTTTCTTTTATTTTTAACCCAATTTCACCCATTTTTGCCTGATTTTACCCATTTTTGCCCATTTTCCCTGAATTTCACACAATTTTTGCCCAATTTTGCCCTATTTTTTACCCAATTTTAGCCACTTTGACCCAATTATTTCCCAATTTTTCCCCAATTTGACCCAATTTTTACCTAAATTTTACCCAATTTTTTTCCAATTTTACCTAAATTTTTTCCCAATTTTTTCCCAATTTTTTCCCAATTTTTACCCAATTTTTACCTAAATTTTACCCAATTTTTTTTCCAATTTTACCTAAATTTTCCCCAATTTTTACCTAAATTTTCCCCAATTTTTTTCCAATTTTACCTAAATTTTACCCAATTTTTACCCAATTTTTACCTAAATTTTACCAATTTTTTTTCAATTTTACCTAAATTTTACCCAATTTTTACCCAATTTTTACCTAAATTTTACCAATTTTTTTTCAAATTTTACCTAAATTTTACCCAATTTTTTCCTATTTTTACCCTATTTCTACCTAAATTTTACCCAATTTCTACCTAAATTTTACCAATTTTTTTCCAAT
>NW_024373292.1:0-483 GCF_014805655.1 Passer montanus
TGGATCCTCGCTGAGACCCCCTAGAACCCTGTTTTGTGAAGCAACAGGAGAGGAAAATGGGGGGGGACACGGAAAGTTGGGAGATCTGGGGGGTCCAAACGTCTGGGAAAAGCTGGATTCCCAAAAAGGGGGGCAGCGGGGTCCCAGAGCACTGATGGGGGATCGGGAAGATCCCAGCGCCGGATAAGGGAGTGCAGAGGGGTCCCGGTGCCCAGGAATGGGGGTTCAGAGGACTCTCTTCCCAGAATTCGGGGTTCAAGTGCGTCCCAGTGCCCGGAAATGGGGGTACAGGGGGGTCCCGGTGCTGGACAAGAGGATTGAGGGGGATCACAGGACCCAAAAAGGGGTTATGTGGGGTGCCCCTGCCAGGGAACGGAGGTTTAGGAGGTGCCGGTTGTCGGAAAAGGAAGTTCAGGGGGTCCCAGTGCCCACGAATTGCGGTTCAGGGAGGTCCTGGTGACCAGAAATGGGGGTTCAGGGATC
>NW_024373293.1:0-483 GCF_014805655.1 Passer montanus
TCATTTTTGGTCATTTTGGGGTCATTTTTTGGGGTCATTTTGGGTCATTTTTTGGATCTTTTTGGGTTTGTGAGGGCCACCAACGGCCATCACCCTGCTGGTCCGGGAGAGGGTGGGACTTGGGGACATTTTGGGTCATTTTGGGCTCTTTTTGGCTCATTTTGGGGTCACTTCTGGTCATTTTGGGGTCACTTTGGGCTCGTTTTTGGTCACTTTGGGCTCTTTTTGGCTCATTTTGGGGTCACTTTTGGTCATTTGGGGGTCACTTTGGGCTCTTTTTGAGTCACTTTTGGTTCATTTTTGGTCATTTTGGGTCATTTTGGGGTCACTTTGGGCTCTTTTTGGGTCATTTTGGGGTCACTTTGGGCTCGTTTTTGGTCACTTTGGGCTCTTTTTGGGTCATTTTGGGGTCACTTTTGGTCATTTTGGGGTCACTTTGGGCTCTTTTTGAGTCACTTTTGGTTCATTTTTGGTCATTTTGGG
>NW_024373294.1:0-483 GCF_014805655.1 Passer montanus
GTGGGGGGGTGGGCACGGGGGGGCTTCGAGGGGCCCCAGAGCGGGCGGGGCCGTTCCCGCCAAAACTCCGCCTCAGCCGTTCCCGCGCAAACCGCGGCGCGCGCTTCCCGCCGCCGCCAGGCCACGCCCACACACGTTACCACGCCCCCTCATTGTGTGACCACGCCCCATCGACTAAACCCCGCCCCTTAAAGCTAGGCCACGCCCCTCCGCGCATTACGGCTTTTTCGCGACTCCCCCGCCCCTTGCTAGCGGTGCTTTACGGCCGTGTTAGTGTTTTACGACCGCGGCGGGCCGCGTTGTGCGGGTGAGGGACCGGGGGGGCCCGGGGGGCGATTCTGGGGGTCCCGGGGGGAATTCGGGGGTGCGGCAGAGCCTGGAGAGGGGTGGGGGGATCCTGGGGGTGGTCACCTCCCTTTAACTCCCTCCTGCCCATCGCAGGGGCCATGGCTGCGGCCGAGCGGGACCCGCACGGGAGGGGCG
>NW_024373295.1:0-483 GCF_014805655.1 Passer montanus
CCCCCAAAGAGCTCGGACTGTACCATTGCCCCCCCAGTGCGGGGGGGGGGGCATTTTGGGAGGGGATCCCTGTGGGAGTTTTGGGGTCCCTGAAGGTGTTTTGGATTCCCTGGGGGGGTTTCAAATTTTGGGGAGTCTCAATTTTGAATGGGGGTCTCATTTTGGGGTGGGGGGGGTCTCAATTTTGGGGTCCCCCACGCCCCCAAAGAGCTCGGACTGTACCATTGCACCCCGACATGGGGGGAGCCGTTTTTGTCCCGCTCCTTTGGGCGCCACCAGAACGAACCCGGGGGGGATTTTTGGGGTCTGGGGGCGACCTCAGATTTTGGGGAGGGGGTCTCTGATTTGTGGGGTGTCCCCCTGCCCCCCAGGCACCCCAACGTGCTCCGGCTCTACAATTACTTCCACGACCGGCGCCGCGTCTTCCTCATCCTCGAGTTCGCGCCCCGGGGGGAGCTCTACAAGGAGCTGCAGCGCTGCCGG
>NW_024373296.1:0-483 GCF_014805655.1 Passer montanus
GTGGGAGGACACCCGATCCTATGGGGGACACCCTGTCCTGTGTGGGACATCCAGTCCTGTGGGGGGACACCCTGAGGACCTCCCCAACCCTGGGGCTCCCCTAAGCCTGTGGGGAGTCCCTGCGGGTCCCCTGTCCCCAGGGTAGGGCTGACCCATCCCCTCTCCCCCCTGCAGTCCAAAGCCCATTAACAGAGGGGTCACCGGGGACCCCCTGTGTCCTCCCCACCGGGAAACGCCAGAAAACCGATGAAGGGGGAAAAAAAAATCCCAAGGAAACACGAAGGAAAAATCCCAAACTTCCAGAAAATACCTCAAAACTCTCAGTTCTGTTCTCTTGCTGCTAAACCAGCCCCGGGAGGGGGGGGCGGCCCTGGGGACCCCCCCGGACCTCCCGGGGCCCCGTCGGCCGCGGATATTTATAAGAAACGGTTGTTGCTGTTTTTGTTCTTTTTGTAAAAAAAAAAAATAGAGAAAAAAAAAAAA
>NW_024373297.1:0-483 GCF_014805655.1 Passer montanus
CCAAAATCCCCGTTTTTGGCCCCGTTTTTGGCCCAAAATCCCGGTTTTTGGCCCCGTTTTGCCCAAAATCCCCGTTTATGGCCCCATTTTCCACAATCCCCGTTTTTGGCCCGGTTTTTCCCAAAATCCCCATTTCCCCCCCATTTTTTCCCAAAATCCCCGTTTTTGGCCCCATTTTGCCCAAAATCCCCGTTTTTGGCCCCGTTTTTCCCCAAATCCCCTTTTTTCCCCCCGTTTTTCCCCAAATCCCCGCTTTTCTTCCCGTTTCTTCCCCAAAATCCCCGTTTTTTGCCCAAAACCCCCGTTTTTGGCCCCGTTTTCCCCCAAATCCCCGTTTTTGGCCCCGTTTTTCCCCAAATCCCCATTTTTGGTCCCATTTTTTGCCCAAAATCCCCTGTTTTTCCCAAAATCCCCCTTTCCCCCCCATTTTTTCCCAAAATCCCCGTTTGGTCCCATTTTTTGCCCAAAATCCCCGTTTTTGGC
>NW_024373298.1:0-516 GCF_014805655.1 Passer montanus
GGCTCTGACTCACTGCGGGTAGCTGGGGGAGGCAGAAGCAAGGCTGCCTCGGGCTCTTGCTGGGCTTGAAAGGAGCAGTCTGTTCCCAGAGATGTTCAGGTGTTAGGAAGAGCTTGGGATGGAAGCAAGGCTGCTCTCTAAGGAAGGAGCTGGCTGTTCTGGCAAGAGTTGGGCCTTTTGTCCCCTGGCCTCTCCAGGAGAGAGCCCCTGTGTGCGTGGGGTGGCCTGGGGGCTCAGGCTGCAGCCCGAGCAGTGTAAGGCACTGGGGTGGGAAGGGGATGGAGCTGCCTGCTCTGGAGCCTGCCCAGGCCCGGCCCTGCAGCAGCCGCAGCCCCGTGTGCAGGCCGGGCAGGGCTGGGAGAGTCTGGGCTGAGGAGAGCTGCCCGTGGCCTCCTGCCGGGGAGGCTCCCGTGGGCCGGGGTGAAACTCTCCCTCTGCACGGCCGGGCTTGTGGAGCTCAGCACAGCGGCCCCAGCTGGGCTCGGGGAGCTGAGGCGCCGGGAGCCCTGGCTGCTG
>NW_024373299.1:0-482 GCF_014805655.1 Passer montanus
CAAGCAGGACCTGCCTTTCATAAATGCATCCTGATTGGGCCTGATCTCCCGGTTATCCTGTACATATGATGGCTGTGTCGTGAACCTATGATATTTCCCATCACCGAGGTCAGGCTGGCAGGCTTGTAGTTCCCCAATATCCCTCAGCCAGAATGTCTTGTAGATGGGCCTTGCATTTGCTAACTTCCAGTCAACCAGGACCTCCCTGGTTAGCCAGGACTGCTGGGAAATGGGTGGCTTGATGAGGATTTCCACAAGCTCCCTTAGTATCCTTGGGTGGATCCAATCTGGCCCCATAACTTGTATTTGTGTAAGTAGTGTAGCAGGTCACTAACCATTTATCTTTGGATTATGGGGGCCTCATTCTGCTCCCCATCCCCAGCTCAGGGGGCTGAGTACCACGGGAATAACTGGTCTTTGCTATTAAAGATTGAGACAAAGACATTAAGTACATCAACCTTTTCCTCATCCTTTGTCACTAT
>NW_024373300.1:0-482 GCF_014805655.1 Passer montanus
ATGTTGGAGCCCCCAAGATGCTCCCAAATTCCCAAAAATCACTTAATCCTCAATCCCACCAGGAGTTTTCCAGGAAATTTTGGTTCTGGAGGCCACCAGGAATCCAAAGTTCTCCCAAATCCCACAAAACCGCCTCGTTCTTGAGATTTCCAAGGAAATTTGGATGCTGGAACCTCCCAGGACTCCAAAATTCTTCTCAATCCTTGATCCACCAGGAGTTTTCCAAGAAATTTTGATTTTGGAGCCTTCCAGGACTCCGGGACTCTCCCAAATCCCAAAAAAAATCACTTCATCCTTGATCCCACCAGGAGTTTCCCAGGAAAATTTCCACGCTGGAACCCCCAAGGAATCCAGAATCCTCCTCAACCCCGCAATCCTCGGCTTTCCCAAGAAAAATTCCCACCTCAGAGCCCCCCAGCCCTTCGATCCACGCCCAAAAAACCTCCAAAAAATCCAAAAAAACCCCAAAAATCCCAAAAAAA
>NW_024373301.1:0-482 GCF_014805655.1 Passer montanus
GGGGTGCCACCTCTGGTGTCACAGGCAGGAGAACTAGGGGGAGTGCCACAGTTATGTTGTCACAGAGAGGGGAACGCTGGGGCTGTAACTGCTGTGGTGTCACAGAGAGGGGAAGGTCAGGATTGCAGAGAGGGGAACGCTGCCAAACCTCCCCTGGTGCTACTGGTACTGCTCTGGTGTGACAGAAAAGGGAATGTTGGGGCAGCCATTGATGTGGGGTCATAAAGAGTGGAATTTTGGAGCTGCCACCCTTGTGGTGTCACAGAGAAGGTGATGTTGGAATTGCCACTGCTGTGGTGTCACAGAGAGGGGAACGCTGCCAAACCTCCCCTGGTGCTGTGCCCACTCCAGTGCTGCTCCTCTCTGACACTGCAGGGTCTCCTGGGGACATTGGGACCTGCAGGGTCTCCTGGGGAAACTGTGAAACTGCAGGGATTTTAGGGACATGGTGACACCACAGGGCCTCCTGGGGTCATGGAGAC
>NW_024373302.1:0-889 GCF_014805655.1 Passer montanus
AGGGGGGGAAATGGGGGAAAAAAAGAAAAAATGGGGAAAAGGTGGGAAAGGGAAAAAAAGGAAAAATGAAAAGGAATAAAAGGGGAAAATAAGGGGGGGAGGGGGAAAAAGGAAAGAAAATGAAAAAAATTGGGAATTTTTTCCCACTGGGGTTTGGGATTTGGGGGTTTGGGGGGATCTATGGGGTCTATGGGGCACTGGGGGATGTTTATGGGGTCTGTGGGATCTGTGGAGCACTGGGGGGTATCTATGGGGTCTGTGGGGTCTATAGGGATTTATGGGGTCTATGGGGTCTATGGGACACTGAGGGGTATTTATGGGGTCTCTGGGGGATCTATGGGGTCTGTGGGGGATCTATGGGGTCTGTGGGGCACTGGGGGCTATTTATGGGGTCTATGGGATTTATAGGGAATCTATGGGGTTTATATAGGATCTATGGGATCTATGCGGTCTATGGGGTCTATAGGGGATCTATGGGGTTTATAGGGGTCTATGGGGTTTATAGGGGATCTGTGGGGTCTGTGGGGTCTGTAGGGGATCTATGGGGTTTATAGGGGATCTATGGGGCACTGAGGGTGTTTATGGGATCTACGGGGGATCTGTGGGGTCCATAGGGGATCTACGGGGTCCATAGGGGATTTATGGGATCTATGGGGTCCATAGGGGATCTGTGGGGTCTATGGGGTCTATGGGACACTGAGGGGTATTTATGGGGCCTCTGGGGGATCTATGGGGTCCATAGGGGATCTGTGGGGTCTGTGGGGTTTATAGAGGATCTGTGGGGTCTATAAGGGATTTATGGGGTCCATAGGGGATCTGTGGGGTCTGTGGGGTTTATAGGGGATCTGTGGGGTCTATAAGGGATCTATGGGGTCCATAGGGCATCTGT
>NW_024373302.1:1679-8132 GCF_014805655.1 Passer montanus
GGAACGGGACCGAGACCGGGACAGCGGGACCGGGAACGGGACCGGGATCAGAACCGGGACAGCGGGACCGGGACAGCGGGATCAGAACCGGGACAGCAGGAACGGGACCGAGACCGGGACAGCGGGACCGGGAACGGGACCGGGATCAGAACCGGGACAGCGGGACCGGGACAGCGGGACCGGGAACGGGACCGGGATCAGAACCGGGACAGCGGGACCGGGAACGGGACCGGGATCAGAACCGGGACAGCGGGACCGGGAACGGGACCGGGATCAGAACCGGGACAGCAGGAAAGGGACAGCGGGACCGGCATCAGAGCCGGGACAGCGGGAACGGGAACAGGAACGGAACAGCGGGAACGGGAGAGCAGGAACGGGACCGGGATAGCGGGAACGGCATCAGAACCGGGACAGCGAGACCAGGAACGGGACAGCGGGAACGGGAACAGGACCGGAACCGGTATCGGGACATCAGGAACGGGACAGCGGGAACGGGAACAGGACATTGGGAACGGGATCGGGACATCAGGAACGGAACATCGGGAGTGAGACCAGGACCGGGACATTGGGACCGGGACTGGGATCAGAACCGGCATCAGGATCGGAACCGAGACACTAGGACCGGGATCAGAACCGGGACAACAGGACCGGGATCAGGATTGGGACACCGGGACTAGGACTGGGACCGGTACCGGGATACTGGGACCAGAACCGGAGCTGATTCCGGGACAGCAGAACCGGGACCGAGACCAGAGAGAGGTGAGGGGGCAGCGGGACCGGGACTGGGACTGGGATGGGACTGGGACGGGACTGGGATGGGATGGGGATGGGGAGGGATGGGATGGGATGGGACGGGGATGGGATGGGACGGGACTGGGACGGGACTGGGACGGGACTGGAAACTGGGATTAGGATCAGGACTGGGACTGGGATTGGGACTGAAACTGTGACTGGGACTGGCATGGAACTGGGACTGGGATGGAACTGGGACTGGGACTGGGACTAGGGGTGACACCAGCACTGGACCCACCCTGGTGCCACCCCAAGTGTCACCTCGGTGTCCCCTAGGAGGGGGTAGCCCCAGTGTCCCCAGTGTCCCCATTGTTCCCAATGTCCCCAGTGTCCCCAGTGTCCCCAGTGTCCCCAGTGTCCCCAGTGTCCCCAGTGTCCCCATTGTCCCCAGAGTCCCCAGTGTCCCCATTGTCCCCAGAGTCCCCAGTGTCCCCACTAACCCCATTGTCCCCATGTCCCCCCAGGATGCGGGTGACCCAGGTGGCCCTGGTGGCCCTGGTGGCCCTGGTGGCCCTGGCGGGCTCAGGGACACCGGAACCGGCCCAGGTGGCCCAGCTGGTGACAGATTTTGGGCTGCGGCTGTTCCGGGCGGCGCTGGCGGCCCGCGGTGACACCAACGTGGTCTTCGCGCCCTACGGGGCCACCTCGGTGCTGGTGGCCCTGCAGGTGGCCACGGCCGGGAGGGGACGGCGGCAGCTGGAGGCGGCCACCGGCTTCAGCATCGACGGTGAGGGGGACAGGGGACCTGGAGGGGACACCTCGGGGCCATTGTCACCATGGGGGTTGGGGTTTGAGGTCATTGTCCCCTTTGGGGACATTTTGGGGTCATTGTCCCCATGGGGGTTGGGGTTTGAGGTCGTTGTTGTCCCCAGTGGGGACACCTTGAGGTCATTGTCACCACTGAGGACACCTTGGGGTCCTTGTCCCCATTGGGGGTGATTTGAGGTCATTGTCCCCACTGGGGACACTTTGGTTTCATTGTCCCCTTTGGGGACACCTCGGGGTCATTGTCCCCATGGGGGTTGGGGTTTGAGGTCGTTGTCCCCACTGGGGACACTCTGGTGTCCCTGTCCCCATGAGGGGTGGGGTTTGAGGTCATTGTCCCCATTGGGGGACACGTTGGGTTCATTGTCCCCTTTGGGGACACCTTGGGGTCCCTGTCCCCATGGTGGGCGGGGTTTTGAGGTCATTGTCACCATGGAGGAGGGGGGTATGAGATCACTGTCCCTTTTGGGGACACCTCAAGGTCATTGTCCCCATTGAGGGACACTTGGGGTCATTGTCACCATTGGGGATGGGTTTTGAGGTCCTTGTCCCCATGGGGGTGGGGTTTGAGGTCCCTGTCCCCTTTGGGGGGCACTTTGGTTTCATTGTCCCCTTTGGGGACACCTCGAGGTCATTGTCACCATGAGAAATGGGATCTGAGGTCATTGTCCTCACTGGGGACACCTTGGGGTCATTGTCCCCTTTGGGGACACCTTGGGGTCATTGTCCCCATGGTGGGCGGGGTTTGAGGTCATTGTCCCCATTGGGGGACACGTTGGGTTCATTGTCCCCTTTGGGGACACCTTGGGGTCCCTGTCCCCATGAGGGGTGGGGTTTGAGGTCATTGTCACCATGGAGGAGGGGGGTATGAGATCACTGTCCCTTTTGGGGACACCTCAAGGTCATTGTCCCCATTGAGGGACACTTGGGGTCATTGTCACCATGGTGGGTGGGATTTCAGGTCATTGTCCCCATGGGGGTGGGGTTTGAGGTCATTGTCCCCATTGAGGGACACTTGGGGTCCGTTGTCACCATGAGGGGTGGGGTTTCAGGTCATTGTCCTCACTGGGGACACCTTGGGGTCATTGTCCCCTTTGGGGACACCTTGGGGTCATTGTCCCCATGGTGGGCGGGGTTTGAGGTCCCTGTCCCCATTGTGGGAGGGGTTTGAGGTCATTGTCACCACTGGGGACACCTTGGGGTCCTTGTTCCCATTCAGGGTGGGTTTTGAGGTCCTTGTCCCCATGGTGGGCGGGGTTTGAGGTCCCTGTCCCTTTTGGGGTCACTGCTGTCCCCGTCCCCGAACCTGCCCCGTGACTCAGTTTCCCCGCAGGCCCGGGGGTCTCGGCCGAGCTGCGGGGGCTGCGCTGCAGAACCCCCCAGACCCTTTTTTGGGATCAATGGGGTTTTTTTGGGTTTTAGTGGAATTTTTTGGGGGGAATCAATGGGGTTTTTTTGGGATCAATTGAATTTTTTGGGATCAATTGAATTTTTTGGGATCAATAGGTTTTTTTGGGGGGGTTATGGGGGGATTTGGGTTTTTTGGGATCAGTGGGGTTTTTTGGGATCAATGGAATTTTTTGGGATCAATGAGGTTTTTTGGGGGGAATCAATGGAATTTTTGGGGATCAGTCGGAGGTTTTTTGGGATCAGTGGGGTTTTTTGGGGAGGGAATCAATGGGATTTTTTTGGGGATCAATGGATTTTTTTTGGGATTAATGGGGTTTTTTGGGGATCAATGGATTTTTTTTGGGTTTAATGGGATTTTTTGGGATTAATAGGATTTTTTTAGAGTCAATGGGTTTTTGGGGGGGAATCAATGGAATTTTTTGGGATCAATGGGGGTTTTTTTGGGGATCAGTGGGGTTTTTTTGGGATCAATGGGGTTTTTTTGGGATCAGTGGGGTTTTTTGGGATCAATGGAATTTTTTGGGATCAATGAGGTTTTTTGGGGGGAATCAATGGAATTTTTTGGGGATCAATGGGGTTTTTTTGGGATCAGTGGGGTTTTTTGGGGTCAATGGAATTTTTTGGGATCAATGAGGTTTTTTGGGGGGAATCAATGGAATTTTTTGGGGATCAATGGGGTTTTTTTGGGATCAGTGGGGTTTTTTGGGATCAATGGAATTTTTTGGGATCAATGAGGTTTTTTGGGGGGAATCAATGGAATTTTTTGGGGATCAATGGGGTTTTTTTGGGATCAGTGGGGTTTTTTGGGGTCAATGGAATTTTTTGGGATCAATGAGGTTTTTTGGGGGGAATCAATGGAATTTTTTGGGGATCAATGGGGTTTTTTTGGGATCAGTGGGGTTTTTTGGGATCAATGGAATTTTTTGGGATCAATGAGGTTTTTTGGGGGGAATCAATGGAATTTTTTGGGGATCAATGGGGTTTTTTTGGGATCAGTGGGGTTTTTTGGGGAGGGAATCAATGGGATTTTTTTGGGATCAATGTTTTTTTTTTTGGGATCAACGGAATTTTTTGGGATCAATGGAAATTTTTTTGGGTTTAGTGGAATTTTTTGGGGGGAATCAATGGGGTTTTTTTGGGATCAATTGAATTTTTTGGGATCAATTGAATTTTTTGGGATCAATAGGTTTTTTTGGGGGGGAATCAGTGGAAATTTTTTTGGGATCAATGGGATTTTTTTAGAATCAGTGGGGTTTTTTGGGGGGAATCAATGGAATTTTTGGGGATCAGTCGGAGGTTTTTTGGGATCAGTGGGGTTTTTTGGGGAGGGAATCAATGGGATTTTTTTGGGGATCAATGGATTTTTTTTGGGATTAATGGGGTTTTTTGGGGATCAATGGATTTTTTTTGGGTTTAATGGGATTTTTTGGGATTAATAGGATTTTTTTAGAGTCAATGGGTTTTTGGGGGGGAATCAATGGAATTTTTTGGGATCAATGGGGGTTTTTTTGGGGATCAGTGGGGTTTTTTTGGGATCAATGGGGTTTTTTTGGGATCAGTGGGGTTTTTTGGGATCAATGGAATTTTTTGGGATCAATGAGGTTTTTTGGGGGGAATCAATGGAATTTTTTGGGGATCAATGGGGTTTTTTTGGGATCAGTGGGGTTTTTTGGGGAGGGAATCAATGGGATTTTTTTGGGATCAATGTTTTTTTTTTTGGGATCAACGGAATTTTTTGGGATCAATGGAAATTTTTTTGGGTTTAGTGGAATTTTTTGGGGGGAATCAATGGGGTGTTTTTGGGATCAATGGGGTTTTTTTGGGGGGAATCAATGGAATTTTATTGGGATCGATTGGGTTTTTTTGGGGGGAATTGGGTTTTTTTGGGGGGAATCAATAGAATTTTTTTTTTTATTAATGGGGTTTTTTTGGGGATCAATGGGGTTTTTTTGTGGGGGAATCAATGGGATTTTTCGCGAATCAATGGAATTTTTGGGATCAATGGGTTTTTTTGGAATCAATGAGATTTTTTGGGAATCAATGGAATTTTTTGGGGACCAATGGGGGTTTTTTTTGGGGATCAGTGGGGTCTTTTGGGGGGAATCAATGGAATATTTAGGGAATCAATGGAATATTTTGGGAATCAATGGAATATTTTGGGATCAATGGGGTTTCTTGGGGGAAATCAATGGAATATTTTGGGAATCAATGGAATATTTTGGGATCAATGGGGGTTTTTGGGGGGAATCAATGGAATATTTTGGGATCAATGGGGTTTTTTTGTCTGTGTCACTGTGTTATCTGTGTGTCACCTCTGTGTCAACTCTGTCACCTGTGTGTCACCTCCTGTGTCACCTCTGTGTCACCTGTGTGTCATCTGTGCGTCACCTGTGTCATCTCTGTCACCTCTCTGTCACCTCTGTGTCACCTGTGTGTCACCTCTGTGTCACCCATGTCACCTCCTGTGTCATCTCTGTCACCTGTGTCACCTCCTGTGTCACCTGTGTGTCACTGTGTTACTGTGTCACCTGTGTCACCTGTGCCACCGCGGCCATGATGGAGGTGACGCTGCGCCTGCGCTGCGGTGAGCCCCGGGGACACCTCTGTCACCTGTGTGTCACCTCTGTGTCATCTCTGTCACCTCCTGTGTCAACTCTGTTACCTGTGTGTCACCTCCTGTGTCACCTGTGTGTCACTTTTGTCACCTGTGTCACCTCTGTGTCACCTGTGTGTCACCTCTGTGTCATCTCTGTCACCTCCTGTGTCAACTCTGTTACCTGTGTGTCACCTCCTGTGTCACCTGTGTGTCACTTTTGTCACCTGTGTCACCTCTGTGTCACCTGTGTGTCACCTCTGTGTCACCTGTGTCACCTGTGTGTCACCTGAGTGTCACCTCTGTCACCTCCTGTGTCATCTCTGTTACCTGTGTGCCATGTACTGTGTCACCTGTGTCACCTGTTGTGTCACCTGTGTCACCTGCTGTCATCTCATGGCACCTGTGCCACCTCCTGTGTCACCTCCTCTGTTACCTGTGTCACCTGTGTTACCTCTGTGCCATGTACTGTGTCACCTCTGTCACCTCCTGTGTCACCTGTGTGTCACTTTTGTCACCTGTGTCACCTCTGTGTCACCTGTGTGTCACCTCTGGCACCTGTGTGTCACCTCCTGTCACCTCAAATCACCTGCTGGCACCTGCCGTGTCACTTGTGTCACCTCCTGTCACCTCCTGTCACCTCCTGCCACCTGCTGCCACCTCCTGCCACCTGCTGCCACCTCCTGTCACCTTGTGCCACCTCCTGTCACCTTGCGCCACCTCCTGTCACCTTGTGCCACCTCATGCCACCTGTTGTGTCCCCCCCACCCCCGTGTCCCCCATGGCCACCTCCTGTCACCTTGTGCCACCTCCTGTCACCTTGCGCCACCTCCTGTCACCTTGTGCCACCTCATGCCACCTGTTGTGTCCCCCCCACCCCCGTGTCCCCCATG
>NW_024373302.1:9331-10555 GCF_014805655.1 Passer montanus
CTGGGGGATTGGGGACATTGGGGGGATTGGGGACGTTGGGGACATTGGGGACATTGGGGACAGTGGGGACACTGGGGGGATTTGGGACACTGGGGACAGCAGGGACAGCAGGGACAGGGGGGGATTGAGGACATGGGGACATTGGGAACATTGGGGGATTGGGGACATCAGGGACATGGGGACACTGAGGGGATTGGGGACATTGGGGACACTGGGACAGTGGGGACAGTAGGGAGATTGGGGACAATGGGGATTGGGGACATGGGGATGTTTATGGGATTGGGGACATTGAGGACAGTGGGGGGATTTGGGGACATTGGGGACATTGGGGACACTTGGGGGGATTGGGGACAGAGGGGACAGCGGGGACATCAGGGACATTGGGGACACTGGAGGGATTGGGGACACTGGGGACATTGGGGACATTCGGGATGTTGGGGACGTAGGAGACATTGGGGAATTGGGGGGATTGGGAACATTGAGGGGTTTGGGGACACTGGGGACATTGAGGGGACATTGGGGACACTTGGGGACACTCGGGGACACTTGGGGACGCTGCCACCCCCCGAGTGACCCCTGCCCCGTTGCAGCTTCTCCCTGGAGACCTCCTGGGACCTGCGGGGTCCCCTCAAGGCCTTGGGGGTCCTCGACCTCTTCGACCCCGAGCGCGCCGACTTCTCCCCGCTGACAGGTAACGTCCCCAAATGTCACCAAATGTCACCAACGTCACCAACGTCACCTATGTCCCAATGTCCCCAAATCCCCCAAATGTCACCAAATGTTCCCCAAGTCCCCAAATGTCCCAAATCCCATAAATGTCCCCAACATCCCAAATGTCCCCAATGTCCCCAAGTGTCCCCGATAGCCCCAATGTTCCCAATCCCATAAAATCCCCCTTAAATCTCCCCAAATCCCCCCTAAAATCCCTCCCAATTCCTTCCAGTCCCTCCCAGTTCCTCCCAGTCCTTCCCAGTGACCCGAAATTGCCCTAAAACTCCCCAAAACCCTCTCCAAAATCTTCAAAATCCCCCCAAAACTCCTCCAAATTGCCCTCAAACCCCCTCCCAGTTGCTCCCAGTCCCTCCCAGTTGCTCCCAGTATTCCCAGTTCTCTCCCAGTCCCTCCCAGTGGCCTCAAATCCCCACAATCCCCCCAAAATTTCCCCAAATCTCCCCAAAATTCCCTTTAATTTCCTTCAAATCCCCTCCCAGTCCCTCCCAGTCC
>NW_024373303.1:0-482 GCF_014805655.1 Passer montanus
CGCTGCCCTGCGCTGCGGCCCCGCAGCCGAGGCCTGAACGCCGGGTCCAGAACAGGCACCTCTGCAGCTGCCAGCGGGGATTCCAGCCGGAAGAATATTTCCAGGGAAATATTAATCTGCGCTGCAACACGTAGGGCTTCCACAGGAACTGACCTTTTGAAGTTATTTACGCGCTTTCCGTCGAATTTCCTAAAGATACTTACATCTTCACCCAAGCCAGTTCCATGCAATCAGAAACAACCACGACTAATGCACCGGGACACCGAGAGGGACCGCAGGAGGCGACAAGCAGGGACTGGGGTGGGAAGTGACAAGCCCTGGGACAAACCTAGGAGACTGCAACAGGCCTGAGGGACTGGGACAAGCCCTGGGTTAGGGGTTGGAGCAGGAGGCAACAAGCACGGGATGAAGGGCTGCCACAAGCCCCGCCACAGCACAGCCGGCAGCCCCGTCCGCTGCGCGCTGCCCCTCACGGAGCGCGG
>NW_024373304.1:0-515 GCF_014805655.1 Passer montanus
AAGTATTTTTAAATTCCTTTGTCTATTTTCCAGCTCCAGAAACAAAGATTAGAACAACACAAAGTACCTTTTTTTGGAGCTCTTTTGCCAGTGAGGTCCTGCAAAGCCTGCTCTGTCTGGAGGGCACCTGTGCAGATTCAGTTCTGCAGTCAGGGTCATTGACAGAGTAATCCTAAGTGACCGGAACACTTGGCATCTGCCTTGATCCCCAATATTTCCCAGCTGTGACATCGATCAGTTCTAGTCTGTTTCAGCAAAGCTCGGGCTGAGCTGTTGACAGTCTCAGAAGTGCCTGTGGTGAATCTCCCCAGTCCCTTCCCCAGAGCCCCCTCTCGGGCTCAGTGGCTGAAGAGCAGATTCACCTACCACGGATATTCTCATCTGTCAGATGTGGCTGCCAAGGGCAGCTTTGACCTTTAAGGCAGGAATGTGTCAGGTGCTGTCAAAATGAATCAGAAACTCAAACCAGATGTGATGCAGCCTTTCCACGACTGGAGAGAGATCACTCCTCATGC
>NW_024373305.1:0-482 GCF_014805655.1 Passer montanus
AACCCCAAATTTTCCTCGAAAAATCCTCCACAAATTCTCCTAAAAATAAAAAGATAAATCCCAAAATATCCTCGAAAAACCCCCAAAAATCGCCAGAAAATCCCTAAAAAATCCCCGAAAAATTCTGAAATTTTAAAGAAAAGCCTGAAATTAAAAATAAATCCCCAAAATTAAAAAATAAATGAAAAAAAATTTCCAAAAAATGCAAAAAAAAATCGTAAAAAATCACCAAAAAACCCCATAAAAGGACAAATACAAAAAAATTCTTGAAAACCCCACCAAAATCGCCAAAAAATCACTAAAAATTCTCCAAAAAATCCTGAAATTAAAAGTAAAAACCTGAAATTAAAAATAAAATCTCAAAACTAAAAATAAATCCCCAAAAAATTAAAAATAAATCCTCAAAAATTAAAAATAAATCGAAAAAAATTGCAAAAAAATTCAAAAAAATCGTAAAAAATCCCCAAAAAATCCCCAAAAAA
>NW_024373306.1:0-482 GCF_014805655.1 Passer montanus
CGCGGGGGCCGCCGGCGGGGGGGCGGGCGGAGCGGGGGAGGGGAGGCGGCGCTCCCGCCCGGCCCCGCAGCCCACACTGACACCTGCCGGGTGGATGTGCGCGGCTCCGGCTCCGCGGGAACGGCCCCGACAGCGGCGGGGGGCGCCCGAAATGCCTCCCGTGACTCGCCTTCGAGGAGGGAAACCTAATGAGGTTCAGCAAGGGCCGGTGCAGGGTCCTGGACCTGGGGAGGAACAGCCCCAAGGGCCAGCACAGGGTGGGGCTTACCTTCTGGAGGGCAGCACTGTGGAGACGGACCTGAGAGTCGTGGCGGATGACGAGCTGACCATGAGCCGGCAGTGCCCTTGCAGCTAAGAGAGCCATGGGGTCCTGGGGTGCATTGGGAAAAGGTGGCCTGCAGGCTGAGGGAGGTGATCCTCCCGCACTGCTTGGCCCTGTGAGGCCACATCTGCAGTGCTGTGTCCCGTTCTGGGCTCCTCAG
>NW_024373307.1:0-482 GCF_014805655.1 Passer montanus
GAGGAATCAAGGGAGTTGTCTTTGATCCTACACCCGCTTGGTTAGGCCAGATGTGGCCTCATCTAGTTTCTAGATGCAGAAAGGTAAATACATGTTCTGCCAATAAATACACACATATAACAATACTTTGTTAACAAGCAGATATATATAGATAACATTTCATTGGAAGGTTCATCTAAAGTCAACTTTGGCTCCAGGCCTCCTGTTCAGGCCTTGTTAGGGCCTGTTGTTCAGTCCTTGGTACTTCATGCCTTCTCCAGAGGGGGCAGGAGGACAATGGTGACATTGTCAGTCCTCAAAGGTGTATTTTCATTCAAAGGCCTTTTCCTTCCTTTTCAGAGAAATCTATGTGTTGGCTTTATTTCCACACATGAAAAAAACTTGAGGCTTGTGGGGAGTTGATCTTTTGGTACCACTGAGAAGAGTTTGGCTCCATCTCTGTTACTCCACCCTCCTGGTAGTTAATACACACAGACAAGGTC
>NW_024373308.1:0-482 GCF_014805655.1 Passer montanus
GTTATTTTGGGGTTATTCCGGGGATATTTTGGGGTTATTTTGGGGGTAATTTAGTGGTTATTTTGGGGATATTTAGTGAATATTTCGGGGGTTATTTAGGGGATATTCTGTGAGTTATTTTGGGGTTATTTTGGGGTTATTTGGGGGTTATTTGGGGGATATTTAGGGGATATTTTGGAGGTGATTTTGGGGATATTTAGGGCATGTTTAGGGGATATTTAGTGGTTATTTAGGGGATATTCTGAGAGTTATTTTTGGGGTTATTCCGGGTTATTTTGGGGTTATTCCGGGGATATTTAAAGGATATTTAGCGGGTTATTTTGGGGTGATTTTGGGGTTATTTTGGGAATATTTTGGATGTTACTTTGGGAGTATTTAGAGGTTATTCCGGGGATATTCTGAGAGTTATTTTTGGGTTATTTTGGGGTTATTTCGGGGTTATTGGGGGTGTTTGGGGGCTCCCCACCTGCAGCAGCCGGGCG
>NW_024373309.1:0-482 GCF_014805655.1 Passer montanus
CTCTGTTCCCTCCCTGTTTTCCCCCATGCACAGACTTGTAAGATTGGGGTTTTTTTCCAAGTGCTTTGCCTTTGTATTGAAGGCTGAGATGCGAAGTTTCTATTTCCTCATGTTTCAGAACTTTATTCTCTCTTTCTTTTATTTTTATTTCTTTTTTCCTTATGCTTTATTGCTTCACTCTTATTCATACTAGGTATGAATTTTGCAAATTCATATATAGGTAGGTATTTTGCAAATTCATATATATTGTCTGTGAGTGTTAGAGTTTCTATTTCACTTTTATGGCTTTTTGCTTTTGTTTTGAACAATAAATTCTCTTTAATGAGGATTTAAACAAAATTATATTAAACACTTTAGATTTAAAAATGTAAAAAGAGGACAGGGGCTTCTTACAACACCTCATTGTAGGGCTTGAGTCATCTGTCAGTCATGTGATGACAATGATAGAGAAAATTACCTGAAAATGTCAGAAATCTTTTGCA
>NW_024373310.1:0-481 GCF_014805655.1 Passer montanus
TTTTTGTGATTTTTTTGTGATTTTTTTGGGTTTTTTTCTGCAATTTTTTTTGGTATTTATTGGGATTTTTTGGGCAGGTTTTGGGTCAGGATGAAAATCCAGATTGGTAAAAATTTTGTAAATTTTTTTGGGAAACTTTTGGGGTATTTTTGTGTGATTTTGGGGGGATTTTTTGAGAAACGTTAAGGAATTTTGGGGGATTTTTGATAAATTTTTCAGGGAATTTCTGAGGGATTTTTGGGGAAGTTTGGGGGAATTTTAAGAACTTCTTGGGATTTTTGGGGGAATTTTTTGTGATTTTTAGGAATTTTTGGGGGTTTTTTTGTGATTTTTCTCGAATTTTTTGGGATTTCTGGGTCCCCCTTGGGCCAGTCCAAGTCATTTCAGGGGGGGATCCAGGAGCTCTGGGCTGTTCCACTTCCCCATAGGGGGGTCCCAGCCCCTCCCAAGCGATGTCCCCAAGGTGCCACCACCCCGTTTC
>NW_024373311.1:0-481 GCF_014805655.1 Passer montanus
AATTCCTGATTTTTCCCTGAACCTGAGGGGAAGGCAGAAACCCTGCAGGGACACAGAGCCTGAGGGGAAAGGGGAGAAACCCTGAGCAATTTTTTGGGATTTCTGGGTTTTATTTGGATTTTAGGGGTTTTTGGGGGGGAATTTTTGGTAGCTTTTGCTGCCTCTAATTTCCGATTTTTCCCTGAATCTGAGGGGAAGGTGGGAAACCCTGAGGAGACCCAAAGCCTGAGGGGAAGGGGAGAAACCCAGAGGAATTTTTAGGATTTCTGGGGTTTTCAGGAACATTTATTGGGGTTTTTCTTGTTTTCTGAAACTTTTGGGAGGTATTTTCCTCCATAAATGCCCAATTTTTCCCTGGAGCCTGAGGGGTAAGGCGGGAAACCATGAGGGGACCCGGAGCTGGAGGGGAAGGAGAAAAATTTTGAAGGGACTGGGAGAAAACTCTGGGGAAATTTTTAGGATTTCTGAGGTTTTTGGGATT
>NW_024373312.1:0-481 GCF_014805655.1 Passer montanus
AGGTATCAAACACCCCAAAACTGACCCAAGATCACCCAAAACTGACCCCAAAACCCACCCCAAACTGTACAGGTACCGAAAACCCCAAAACCGACCCAAAATCACCCAAAACTGACCCAAAGGTGTCCCCAAAACCCACCCCAAACTGTACAGGTACCGAAAACCCCAAAACTGCCCAAAGTCACCCCAAAATTGCCCAAAAACCACCCCAAAAACACCCAAAAACCACCCCAGAATCACCCCAAACCCCACCCCAAACCATATGGGTACCAAAAACCCCAAAACCACCCCAAAAGTGACCCCAAAATTGACCCCAAACCATAGGGGTACCAAACACCCCAAAACTGCCCCAAAGTCACCCAAAACTGACCCCAAAAACCACCCCAAAGTGACCCCAAAACCCACTGCAAACCACACAGGTACCAAAAACCCCAAAAGCACCCCAAAAGTGACCCCAAAACCTGAAACTGACCCCAAATCT
>NW_024373313.1:0-1345 GCF_014805655.1 Passer montanus
CTGGACATGCAGGCGGGTGAGGAGGAAATCAGTGCCTCTGGGGAATCCTTATAATCAGAGGGGAAAGCACCAAAAGAGAAGCCTCAGAGACAGTAGAATTGTGATTTCAGCTGTGCAGCAGCCGTAAGATTGGTCAGCAGAAATATTCTATAAAAAGTAGCCAGTAAGGGGAAATAGAACAATGGTGAGTGTATTAACGTTCATCGAGAATAATTCCCTAATCTGCAGAAAAGTATAACTAGGAAGATATTAGGAAGTTTGAAGCTTCATTATGGAGCTCTGTGTATTGTGTTTTAAGGTTTACAAGTAGGTATTGTATTTGTAATAAGCATTGTTTGAACTGGAGGTACGTGTGCTTATAGTGCTTGGATAGAACTGCTGTCAGGGTGCTTTTGCTTTCTGTGTTTGGGCAAAACTCTTTTAAAGTAAATTTTAACATTACATTCCTTGTCTGCTGCCTGTGATGGGAGCTGCTGGCATCTGCCCGTTGTCATGACCATTAATGAGACTGATGGTGGAGAATAAAAGGGCAGCACAGCCTGGGGGCATCTCCTTGGCCTTGCCTGTGGCCCGGAGGCAAATGCCATCCTGTCCTTGTCCTTCCTCCCCCAGAGCAGGAGCTGAGCATGGAGAGCAGGGAGGACAAATCCCCGCGGCAGAACCTGGTGGCAGAGGCCGTTTTGAGCGGCTCCACGGCGCAGGAACCCAACGGGGAGGAAAAGCCCCGGAGATGCCGCACGAGGAGGGGCTGCAAACGCAGATGGCGGGGATCTGAGGGGGAAAGAGCCAGCCTGGGCCGGGAAGGCGGCCGGAGATGGAGCCAGAGCTCAGAGCTGGTGGTCCATGAGCAGGTTCCTGATGGGGAGAAGCCCCACAAGTGCAAGGAGTGTGGGAAGAGCTTCAGGTGCAGCTTCGTGCACCAGAGAATCCACACTGGCGAGAGGCCCTACGAGTGTGGGGAGTGTGGGATGAGCTTCAGCGAGAGGTCCACCCTGATCAATCATCAGAGGATCCACACTGGGGAGAGGCCTTTTGAGTGTTCCGAGTGTGGGATGAGCTTCAGCCTGAGCTACAACCTGATCAGGCACCAGAGGATCCACACTGGGGAGAGGCCCTACGAGTGTTCCAAGTGTGAGAAGGGGTTTCAGACCAGCTCCAGTCTCTTCCAGCACTATCAGAGTCACACAGAGGAGAGGCCCTTCTGCTGCCCCGACTGCGGGAAGGGATTCAGGCAGAACTCCCACCTCATCAGGCACAGGGTAATCCACACTGGGGAGAGGCCCTACGAGTGTGATAAATGCAGGAAAGGGTTTCAGAGCAGCTCCAGTCTCCTCCTGCACTATCG
>NW_024373313.1:1391-10093 GCF_014805655.1 Passer montanus
GCCCCCTTTCCCCTCACGGTTCCGCCCTTTCCTCGCCCCCTTTCCCCTCACGGTTCGGCCCTTTCCTTGCCCGCCCCTTTCCCCTCACGGTTCCCCCCCTTTCCTTGCCCCCTTTCCCCTCACGGTTCCCGCCCTTTCCTTGCCCCCTTTCCCCTCACGGTTCCGCCCTTTCCTTGCCCCTTTCCCCTCACGGTTCCCCCCTTTCCTTGCCCCCTTTCCCCTCACGGTTCCGCCCTTTCCTCGCCCCCTTTCCCCTCACGGTTCCGGCCCTTTCCTTGCCCCCTTTCCCCTCACGGTTCCCGCCCTTTCCTTGCCCCCTTTCCCCTCACGGTTCCGCCCTTTCCTCGCCCCCTTTCCCCTCACGGTTCCGCCCTTTCCTCGCCCCCTTTCCCCTCACGGTTCCGGCCCTTTCCTTGCCCCCTTTCCCCTCACGGTTCGGCCTTCGGGAACGGGGCAGGAGGAGGAGGAGGGAGGGAGGAAGAGGCCGAGCAGCAGGAGCAGCAGCAGCAGCAGAAGAGCAGAGGGAGAATCTGGTGGCCCTGGCGCTCCCTGAAGCCGCCGCAGCCCCGGGAGCATCGCCCCCCATCCCGCAGGTGCCCGGGGAGGGGGAGCTCGGCCCAAAGATCCCGGGGGGTCCCTGGCTTTGGGGTTTTTTCGGGGGATGTTTGCAGCTGGCAGGGCTCCCAAGCCCAGCCGCAGATGGCCCTCGGGGGGACATCGGGGGGTCCCCGGGAGGTGTTTTTGGGGGTCCCAGAGCCGGCAGTGGTTTCTCCCAGTATGAGCCCTGTCACTCCCAGTGGTTCCCTATGATGACGCAACTTGCTGCCAGGAAGATCCCAGTTGCTCCCAGTTTGATCCAGTGTGTTCCCAGTTCTCCCAGCTACCCCTAGCATAGTCCTACTCACTCCCAGTGTGGTTCCGCCCTTGGCCTGAGAGGGGCAATTGTGGGAATCCATGGGATTCGAGGATTTTAGGACAGTTGGGAAAAAGAAAGGCCTCAGAGACAGTAAGGATAGTGAAATGCTAAAGCAGCAGAAAAGATATATTGGCAGTAGTGAAGACATGAGAACTAGAACAATAAAGCTGTGTAGTTTGACTTTCTAACTTGCAAAAAGTCTATTTTATTGAATATTTAGAAGGTTAAATATCAATGGGGCTCTGTGCTTTGTTGCTTAGAAATGAGCCATCGTATGAGAGAAAAAGCTGCTACTGTTTTAACCAAAGCTCCATGTGGCTGGACAGAACTACTGTCAATATGCTTTTGCTCGATGTAATTGGCTGAAACTGGGCCTGAGACTGTCTTAGAGTGTGTTGAGACATGAAGTTTCCTGGGGCTGCTGTGTGGACAGCGAGCTGCTGGCATGGATGCATTGCCAGAGCCCTGCACTGGGGCTGATGCTGCTGAAATGAACAGCTCACGGCGCTGTTCAGGCGTGGCCCCGTTCCGCTCGTGTCTGTGTATAAACGGCCACGCCAAGCGCTGCCCCTCTGTGAGCAGAACGTGAGACTAGGATAGAAAAGGAAATCTTGGAAAAACTCGGGCAGCGGAGGCCCAGGTTGTTAAACAGGAGGAATGTATCATCCCCTCTTTGTCTGCATCTAATGTCTTTGTAAGTAAACTTTTTCTGGGGGCTTCCTGGGTGACGAAAATGGGAAATCATTTATCTAAAACAGAATGGGACGTTTTTTACCGGCTTGAGAAAATATTACAGGATAAAGGACGTTCAGATATCTCAAAAAATAAACTGAAAATCTTAATAGTCTGGGTAAAAGCAAACACTCAAAATATAGACTTGCAGTCTGCTTTTACCTTTGTTTTTTGGGATCAAATGAGCTAGAAAAATCTATAATCTGTTCTCTCTCCAAAAGGACGAGACAGGGAGCAGACTCGTGCCTGTTTCCCGGGCTTTGTTAGAGTGTTTTAAACAAACTGACTGTAACACAGACATTTCCAAACAACAGAACAAAGTACCTTGCTCAGACCCTTGAAATCCAAGCAATGCCTCCCGAGTCACCGTCCTTTTCCGTGGCAGTGTCGGGCTCCCCTGAGAGTTCCTTCCCTTCCGCAGCGCCCGGTGCTTTTCTCGGGAACGATTCCGGTGTCGGCTCCTCCGGAGGCTGCGAACCGGAGCAGCTTCCAGCTGGGGCCGCGTCCCCGCTTTCTGCCGGCCCTCTCAGCGTCTCTGCAGTTGAGAGCAGTCCTTCGCCGCTCCCTCTGGGAAGAAAGGAACTCTTGCCGTGTCGGGAAATATGTTCGGAATTTTCCTTGCGTTCCGGGAATGAGACCGAGCGCGAGTTCTGTTCGGGGGCGGGGGGTGCGAGCCGCGCGAAGGCGGGAGATGAGAATTGACAGAGGTCTTGTGATAAAGGAATTACGTGTTCTGAAAGTGAACAAGCAGGGATGGCCGAGACGGGCTCGGGGTCTGCTTGGCCTGCTCGGGGGCTGTGGGGGTCACTCCTGCCACTGAAGTTCCCCCCATTATCCCAATTCCCCCTGGAATCCCAGTTCCCCATTACCCCACTCTTCCCATTAACCCAGTTCCCCCAGTTCCCCCCATTACCCCACTCCCAGTTATCCCAGTTGCCCATGATGCCTGAGAGGCTGGGATGCTACGGACTGGGATAAACTGGACTGGGATCCCATGGACTGGGATAACCCAGACTGGGATAACCCAGACTGGGATAACCCGGACTGGGATTATATGGAACTGGGATAAACTGGACTGGGATCCTATGGAACTGGGATCCTATGGAACTGGGATCCTGTGGACTGGGTTAAACTGGACTGGGACAACCCGGACTGGGATGCTATGGACTGGGATAAACTGGACTGGGATAACATAGACTGGGATCCTATGGACTGGGATCCTATGGAACTGGGATCCTATGCACTGGGATAAACTGGACTGGGATCCTATGGAACTGGGATAAACTGGACTGGGATAAACTGGACTGGGATCCTATGGAACTGGGATCCTATGCACTGGGATAAACTGGACTGGGATAAACTGGACTGGGATCCTATGGAACTGGGATCCTACGGAACTGGGATAAACTGGACATGGATCCTATGGAACTGGGATAAACTGGACTGGGATCTTATGCAACTGGGATAAACTGGACATGGATCCTATGGAACTGGGATAAACTGCACTGGGATTATATGCAACTGGGATAAACTGGACTGGGATAACCCTGACTGGGATGCGATGGACTGGGATCCTATGGACTGGGATAACCCGGACTGGGATGCGATGGACTGGGATCCTATGGACTGGGATAACCCGGACTGGGATGCGATACTGGGATCCTGTGGACTGGGTTAAACTGGACTGGGACAACCCGGACTGGGATGCTATGGACTGGGATAAACTGGACTGGGATAACATAGACTGGGATCCTATGGACTGGGATCCTATGGAACTGGGATCCTATGGACTGGGATAAAATATGGGACTGTATGGACTGGGACGCTGTGGATTGGGATCCTATAGAGTGGGACCACACAGACTGGGATGAACTGGTCTCAGTTTATATGGATTAGGATCCAAGACACCGGGATCACATGGACCGAGACTGGACAAACTGGGATGGAATGGAAGAGGCGGGAAAGAGGAGGGCGAGAAGGGCTGGGAAAATAGCAAGGAGGCGGGGACAGGGAGGAGAAGGAGGAGGGATGGAAGGGGAGGGGAGAAGGAGGAGGAGGGGTGGAAGAGGAGAAGGAGGTGGGGTGAGGGAGAAGGAGGAGGCGGGGGGATGGCGGAGGAGGAGCGGGAGGAAGAGGAGGAGGAGGGCCAAAGGCGGGTCCAGGCTGAGCAGGAGGAAGCACGCGGCCGAGCCCTCCGTGCATTCGCAGCCCCCACCTGTGGGATCATCGCCCCCCATGGCGCAGGTGAGCGGGGAGGGGGAGCTCGGCCCAGATATCCCGGGGGTCCCTGGGCTGGGGTGGGTTTTTTGGGGGGATGTTTGGAGAATGAAGAAGTGCGAGGCTGAGCGGAAAAGGCCCCTCGGGGGGACATCGGGGGGTGGCGGTGGCGGCTGGCGGCAGAGGCAGCCTGGAGGAGCAGAGCCCTGTGTCCCCCAGGAGCCCAAAGTGGGGAGCCCAGAGAGGGGGGAGCGCCGCCATGGGCGGGAGCCTGCAGAGGCTGGAGAGGGGCAGGGGGGACTCCTTGGAGCCCCTGCAGCCCGGAGCAGAGCATGAGGGGAGAAGGGAGCCCAAAAGGGAGCCCAAAAAGCCCCGGCACCCCTGAATGGGCAGAGCGAAGAGGGGGCAGCTTTTGGCATTGCTGGCACTGCCAGCAGCCTGGGGAGGGCGGGCACCGAGGACAAGGGGGACCCCAATGCCAGCGTGACCCCAGCAGCTGGGACAGGGGGAACCCCAACAGCAGAGGGGAGGGAGCAGGGACGGGGAATTCCTGGGAGGCTTTTTAGGGCTGAATATCCACACTGGGGAGAGGCCCTACGAGTGTGGGGAGTGTGGGAAGAGCTTCAGACAGAGCTCCTGTCTGATCAAGCACCAGAGGATCCACACTGGGGAGAGGCCCTACGAGTGTGGGGAGTGTGGGAAGAGCTTCAGACATAGCTCCAGTCTGATCAAGCACCAGAGGATCCACACTGGGGAGAGGCCCTACGAGTGTGATAAATGCAGGAAGAGGTTTCAGACCAGCTCCAGTCTCCTCGTGCACTATCAGACTCACACAGAGGAGAGGCCCTTCAGGTGCCTCGACTGCGGGAAGGGATTCAAGCGCAACTCCCACCTCGTCAGGCACCGCCGCATGCACACTGGGGAGAGGCCCTACGAGTGTGATAAATGCAGGAAGAGGTTTCAGACCAGCTCCCATCTCCTCCGGCACTATCGCATTCACACAGAGGAGAGGCCCTTCAGGTGCCCCGACTGCGGGAAGGGATTCAGGTACAACTCCAACCTCGTCACCCACCAGCGCATCCACACTGGGGAGAGGCCCTACGAGTGTGGGGAGTGTGGGAAGAGCTTCTCCCGCAGCTCTCACTTGATCCGACACCAACGGAGGCACCGGTGAGGGAAGCCCTGCGAGTGCCCCGAGTGCGGGAAGAGCTTTGTGCGCTGCTCCAGCTCCATCCCCCACTGCAGGACCCACGCTGGGCACAGCCCTGCTGACCCACATTCCCTGTGATCCATGATGGGAGCACACCTGGCTGCTCCACTTTTTAGTTTGGCCTTAATGTTTTTTTCTCTTCTCAAACTCTATGTAGTCCAAAGCCAGGAGGTATCGACCAGTTGCTTCAGAACACCTCAGTCCCACTGAAAACAAGGGAATTGTTGAACAAAGGCTCAACGCCACCTGAGATTGCTTGTTCCGAGCTCAAAAAGTCTAAATCCAACTCCAAAGGGTGTCGACTCCACAGCAGAGAGGGCGAGATGGGGTTCAAAGCAGATTGGCAGAGGTGGGATCCCAATTTGGAGCGGTGGGATGGGGATTGCGTGGGGCTAGGGTTGTGAGATGTATTTGATAGCAAATAAAACTCTCAGACTTACTGCTTTCTCTCCCGTCCATGCTCAGTCCCGTGCAGTTGTGTTTGCAGAGTGCCGCCTCCCAGAGTGTCCCCTCACAGTTGCCGCCCTTGGCCTGAGCCCGCCCCTTTCCCCTCACGGTTCCGCCCTTTCCTTGCCCCCTTTCCCCTCACGGTTCCGCCCTTTCCTTGCCCCCTTTCCCCTCACGGTTCCGCCCTTTTTTCGCCCCCTTTCCCCTCACGGTTCCGCCCTTTCCTTGCCCCCTTTCCCCTCACGGTTCCGCCCTTTCCTCGCCCCCTTTCCCCTCACGGTTCCCGCCCTTTCCTTGCCCCCTTTCCCCTCACGGTTCCGCTCTTTCCTTGCCCCCTTTCCCCTCACGGTTCCGCCCTTTCCTCGCCCCCTTTTCCCCCTCCCAGTTCCTCTCATTATGTCCCCACTTGGCCCCAGCATGGGCCTGGCAGCTCCCAGTAAGCCCCAGTCAGGGTCCAATCACACCCACTGTAATCCCAGTATGGTTGGAGCCACTCCCAGTATGATCCCAGTCACCTGCACTCTAATCCCAGTTGCTGCCAGACACTCCCAGTGCCCCCAGTGTGATCCCAGGTGCTCCCTGTCCATGCCAGCATGACCCCAGTAGCCTCCAGTATGATCCCAGGGACTCCCTGCCTCTCCCAGTTTATCCCAGTTGCTTCCAGCTTGTTCCCAGTCACTCCCACTTCTTCCCAGTTGCTTTCAGCACCATTCCAGTTGCTCCCAGTCAATCCCAGCCTGTTTCCAGTCACCCTCAGAGTGATCCCAGTCGCTCCCAGCACGGGTCCAGCTGTTCCCAGTGTGCTTCCATCACTCCACTATGGTTACACACACTCCCAGTATGGTCCCAGTTGAACCCAGTTGCCCATGCTCCAGTCCCAGCCACTCCCCAGATGATCCCAGTCCCTCCCAGCAGGATCCCACTCACTCCCAGTTGCCCCCAGTGTGGTCCCAGTTCTCCCCAGCACAGGCCCTGTTGTTCCCAGTGTGGCTCCAGTCCCCCCAGTATGGACACAAACACTCCCAGTATATCCCAGTTGCTCCCAGCATGTCTGTAGTCAGGCACTGCCAGTGGCCCCAGGAAGGTGTCAGTTATCCCAGCATGATCCCCCAGTCCTGCCCAGTATATCCCAGTTGCCTCCAGCATGCATCCACTCCTTCCCAGTTCCTCCAGTTTGCTTGCAGCAGCAAACTGGCCCCAGTTTCTCCCGGGGGCTCCCAGCAGCCAAAGTGTGATCCCAGTCGCTCCCTTTCAACCCCAGCACGATCCCAGTAAGCCCCAGTTGGACCCATGTCACATGCCAGCCCTCCCAGTGTGGTCCCAGTATAATGCCAGTTGCTTCCCAGATTCAGTTTAGAGGCAACGAGTACAGTACAGAATAACAAAGTCATTATTTAGCCTTCTGATGCTGGAGTCAGATGCATCATTCTCTCCCCTCCATCGGGGCTCGCCCGTGCATCGATAGGTGCCCCCGTGTGCTTCCAGTTTCCTCAGCACTCCCAGTATGAGCCCAGTTGGTGCCCCCGTGTGCTTCCAGTTTCCTCAGCACTCCCAGTATGAGCCCAGTTGGTGCCCCCGTGTGCTTCCAGTTTCCTCAGCACTCCCAGTATGAGCCCAGTTGGTGCCCCCGTGTGCTTCCAGTTTCCTCAGCACTCCCAGTATGAGACCACTCACTCCCAGTAAGAGCCTGGTCACTTCCCCTCACTCTCTGCCGGATCCCACTTGCTCCCAGTATCAGCCCAGTTGCTCCCAGTATAATCCTGGTCACTTCCCCTCAGTGCCTGGATGATCCCAGTTGCTCCCAGTGAGAAAAGGGTCATTTCCCCTCACTCTCTGCAGGATCCCAGTTGCTTCCAGTATGAGCCCAGTCACTCCCAGTCGTTCCCTATGATGATGCAATTTGCCCCCAGCACGGTGGCAGTTGCTGCCAGTTCCTCCCACTTTGAGCCAGTGTGTTCCCAGTTCTCCCAGTTGCCCCTAGCATACTCCTCCTCATTACCAGTGTGGTCCCAGTTTAATCCCACTTGCTTCCAGTCTCTCCCAGTATGGTCCCAGCTGCCTCCAGCACGGTTCCAGTTGCGTCCTAGATCAGTCCAGTCAGTCCCAGTATGATGCCACTTGCTCCCAGTCAGGCCCAGTATGGGGGAGGATGTGCAGGGTCTGTTCCCAGTCACTCCCAGATACTCCCAGGCTCAGTCCAGTCACTGCCAGGAGGATCCAAATATGGCCCCCGTTGCTCCCAGTTGCTGCCAGAATAACCCAGTTTTTCTCTGCATGGTTCCAGTTGCTCTCTTTCAGCCTCACCTTCATTCCAGTCACTCCCAGTAGGATCCAAATATGGCCCCAGTGCACTCCCAGTCGCTGCCAGTATGAACCAGTTGTGCTCCACACGGTTCCAGTTGCTCTCTTTCAGCCTCACCGTCAGTCCAGTCACTCCCAGTAGGATCCAAATATGGTCCCAGTTGCTCCCAGTTGCTGCCAGAATAAACCAGTTTTTCTCTGCATGGTTCCAGTTGCTCTCTTTCAGCCTCACCTTCATTCCAGTCACTCCCAATATCTCCCAGTGTAGCCCAGTTCCCTCCAGCCCCTCCCCAGTTCCTTCCAGCATGATCCCATTTGCTGCCAACCACTCCAGGTCAGCCTCAGTGATTCGCACTCACGGCCAGTACGATCCCAGTCACCTCCAGCACGATCCCAGTAGAAGCCCCGATGTTTCCAATCCCCCCCAGCATGCAGCCAGTCACTCCCAGTACCTCCCAGTTGCTCCTAGCATGATCCCAGTGGCTTACAGTAGCTCCCAGTTGCGCTCATCATCATCCCAGTCACTCCCAGTAGATCCCATTTGCCCCTAACATGGTCTGAACTGCCCCCAGCAGGCTCCTACTCAGTCCCAGCATGACCCCAGCCTCCATCAGTGGGATCCCAGTCTGCCCTGGCATGGCAATAAGATCCCAGTATGAAATCAGAGCAAACCCAGTACAGCCCCAGCATGGTCCCAGTATGATCCCAGTACAAACCCAGTACAGCCCCAGCATGATCCCAGTACAAACCCAGTACAACCCTAGCATGACCCCAGTATGATGCCATTCTGGCAGTATAAACCCGGTACAGTCCCAGCATGGCACCACTTTGATCCCAGCATGGCAGTACAAACCCAGTACAGCCCCAGTCAGTCCCAGA
>NW_024373314.1:0-481 GCF_014805655.1 Passer montanus
TTTTGGGAGGATTTGGGGATTTTTGGGGGAATTTGGAAATTTTTTTGGGGGATTTAGGGGAATTTTGAGGGGATTTGGTTTTGGGGCTCTAGGGTGTTTTTGGGGTGTTTTGGGGATGGTTTTGGGGTTTTCAGGGTATTTTAGGGCTGGTTTTTGTGTGTTTTGGGGTTTCAGGGTGCTTTTGGGGTATTTTGGGGGTATTTTTGGGTGGTTTTGGGTGTTTTTTGGGTGTTTTTTGCCCCCCACTCACCGTTCCCTGACCAGGGGGCTCAGCCCCTCCTGGAACTGCTCCCGGGGCACCTCCAGCAGCACCACGAGCACCTGCTCGGCCCTGGGGGGGTTCGGGGGGCTCGGAGCCCTTCGGGACCCCCAAAAACCCCCCAAAACCACCCCAAAAACCCCCAGGGACCCCCAAAACCACCCCAAAAACCCCCAGGAAGCCCCAAAACCACCCTAAAAACCCCCAAAACCACCCCAAAAA
>NW_024373315.1:0-481 GCF_014805655.1 Passer montanus
ACTGGGAGGGACTGGGAGAGACTGGGAGGAACTGGGAGAGAGTGGGAGGGACTGAGAATGGACTGGGATGGACTGGGAGGGACTGGGATGGACTGGGATGGACTGGGCATGGAGTGGGAGGGAGTGGGAGGGACTGGGAGGGACTGGGATGGAGTGGGAGGGACTGGGAGGGACTGGGCATGGAGGTTTTGAGGGGCTCCAGGGTCATTGGCAGGGCAGGGCCCGAGGGGACACGCTCTGCCCCGCGCTCACCTCGGCGCTCCGTGATGAACGGGGTGATCCCCTCGTAGTTGTGCCGGCAGTACGTGTCCACCACAGTCCGTATGTACTCCATCCATTGCGGGTTGCTGTTCCAGTACTGGGCATTCCTCTCCCCAAAGGGGGTGAACCCCACGTATTCCCCCACGTCGCTGTCGAACATCGCGTACGTCTGCCGGTTGTAGATGCGCCTGTCCACGAACCTCACCTTCTCCGTGCCGTT
>NW_024373316.1:0-481 GCF_014805655.1 Passer montanus
GTGCTGGGGTAATTAGGGCTGAGCATAATTAGCCCATCCCTAAAAAATGCAATGGTAATTAGCTTCTCTATTAATTAATCTTGGGGTAATTAGTGCTGAGAGTAATTAGTTCATATCCTAGTTAATGATATGGTAATTAGCCCATCCTCTAATGAATGATATGGTAATTAGCCTCCCTTAATTAATGTTGGGGTAATTAGTCCATGCCCCAATTTATTATATGCTAATTAGCCTCTCTCTTAATTGATGTTAAAGTAATTAGGGCTGAGGGTAATTAGTCCATCCCCTAATTAATGATGGATTAATTTGCCCTAGCCCTAATTAATAGTGGGAAAAGAGATCCACCACTAATTAATGACAGCCAATTACTCCATTCCCCAATTAATGATGGGGTAATTGCTCCCACCACTAATTAATGCAAGGACTAATTAATTCATCTCTTAATTAATGCTTGCTCTGTCAGCCATCTTGTATTCCATAA
>NW_024373317.1:0-481 GCF_014805655.1 Passer montanus
AGACCTCCAAGATCATCAAGTCCATCCTTTGACCCAATATCACCATGCCTAGTAAACCATATAAATAATGTGCCACCTGCTCATTTTTTTTTTAACAATTCCATAGTTAGTGATTCCACCACTTCCCTGGGAAAGTGATTTTGGTAACAATTAATGGAGGGAAGATGAGTCTAAACCAAATGAGAAGTCCATTTACGTTCCTGTTGCAAAATGTAACCTAAGGTTTGTCAGCCATGGTTTTAAAACTGTTTCAAATGACAAATTTTATTAGTTTTAAGTCCTGACTTGGATACTTTGAAGGAAATCTGATATCACATAAAATTGATTCAGAGAAGCATTACTTACTGGGCTCATTTCTACTAGATTTAGAAGTTGTAAGGGTATAGGACAGACAACACAGTCTTGAGTCTCCTTTGGACTAATTTTCAGGGCAGTAAGTCAGTCACAATTAGAAATCCTCCCTCCCTCCCTCCCTCCCTCC
>NW_024373318.1:0-481 GCF_014805655.1 Passer montanus
CCAAAAGGGGATCCTGCACCCCAAAAAGGAAACCCAGGCACCCCAAAAAAGGTGATCGTGCACCCCAAAATCAGCACTCAAAAAAAGGATCCTACAACCCCAAAACGGGGATCCTGCACCCCAAAATTGGCACCCCAAAATCTCTACCTCAAAAGGGGATCCGGCACCCCAAAAAGGAAACCCAGGTACCCCAAGAAGGGGATCCTGCACCCCAAAAAGGGAATTTTCACCCTCAAATCTGCACCCCAAAAAGGGACCTGGCACCCCCAAAATCGGCACCCCAAAAATGGGTCCTGCACCCCAAAAAGGGAATTTTCACCCTCAGATTTGCACCCCAAAAAGGGACCTGGCACCCCCAAATCTGCACCCCCAGTTCTGAACCCAAAAACCAGATCTGGCACCCCAAAAATGCATCCAGCACCCCAAAATTGGCACCCCAAAATCAGAACCCCAAAATGGGTCCTGCACCCCAAAAAGGGGG
>NW_024373319.1:0-481 GCF_014805655.1 Passer montanus
GACCCCAAAGCCCCCAAACCAGACCCCAGACTCCTCCCGGGGATTTTGGGGTGGCCTCGTGTTTCAGCAGGGCCTGCGGGGTCCTGGCCCCGAACGTGACCCGCGCGCAGTGCTGCTGCACCCTGGGGTGGGCCTGGGGGGCACGGTGCCCCGAGCAGCCCTGCCCCGCTCCCGGCACAGGTGAGGGACACCCCAAAAACCCCGGGTGGGATTTGGGACAGGTGAGGGACACCCTAAAACCCTTGTGTGGGATTTGGGATAGGATTTGGGGGGGATTTTAGGGGGATTTGGGGTGGGCATGGGGGGCACAGTGCCCCGAGCAGCCCTGCCCCACACCTGGCACAGGTGAGGGACACCCCAAAAACTTGGGGTGGGATTTGGGGTGGATTTAGGGGAAATTTGGGGTGGTTTTGGAGTGGGATTTGGGGTGGATTTGGGGTGGATTTAGGTGAATTTGGGGTGGGATTTGGGGTGGGATTTG
>NW_024373320.1:0-481 GCF_014805655.1 Passer montanus
AAAAAATGCAATATAATCAGATGCTATTACAATCTAGGTCTGCTTGAAATTCATATGTTTTGGAATGTAGTTCACTTTATTTATGCCTCTAAATAAGTTAATGTGTTCCCTACTTTCCCCTTACTCCTGTATCTTAATGAATAACAGGCTTAATCACTCCAGTATCAAGATGGCCTTTTTACAGCCATGCAAATGTTCTTTGGTGTATAATTTGTATATGCTTCACTCATCTATTATCATTGTTCTTTCTAAATGAGAAAATGCAAATGTTGCACCAAGGGCCTCATCTTCACAGCTTACCGAATGTAATTCCTGACAGTAACATGAAGTTGTTTAGCATAATTTTCCTGTTAATAAGCTGCCAATTACAGTAATTTAATTCTTAGTTTCCAAAGACCAAAAGGTATATGATGATTTTCAGTGCTTGCCCAATTAATGTCTCAGGTTATTATTTGGTATGTCTGAGAAAACAGAAAAATGG
>NW_024373321.1:0-481 GCF_014805655.1 Passer montanus
GGGACCCCCCCCGAGCCCGGCTACGTCAACTACACCAAGCTGCGCTACGTGCTGGAGCCCGGCGAGCCCCCCGATGGTGAGCGGGGGTCCGGGGGGGCACGGACGGGTCTGGGGGCGCCGCCCGTGTTCGGGGAGCCCCCCTGAGCCCCCCCGTGCCCCCCCAGAGCCGGAGGACGACAAAATCTCGCTGCCCTTCGTGGTGACCGACCTGAGCGGCCGCAGCCTGCGGCCCCTGCGCGAGCGAGCCACGGCCCAGGTGGGGCTGGGGGCCCCCAAACCCCCCGGGGACCCCCCGGAACCCCGCTGGGGGGGCGGGCCGGGCCGAGGTGACGCCCCCGGGCCCCCCCAGGGGCAGTTCCTGACGGTGGAGCAGCTGACGCTGGACTTTGAGTACGTCATCAACGAGGTGATCCGCAACGACGCCGCCTGGGCCCGCCAGTTCTGCTCCTTCAGCGACTACGACATCGTCATCCTCGAGGTG
>NW_024373322.1:0-481 GCF_014805655.1 Passer montanus
TGGGATTTTGGGGGGAAAAATGGGGATTTCGGGGGGGAAATGGGGGTTTGGGGGGGGAAATGGGATTTTGGACAAAAATTTGGGATTTTTGGGGCAAAAAATTGGGATTTTGGGGGAAAAAATGGAAATTTTGGGGCAAAAAATGGGGATTTGGGGGGGGAAATGGGAAATTTGGGCGGAAAAATGGGGATTTTAGAGGAAAAAATGGGGTTTTGGGCAAAAATTTGGGATTTTGGGGTGAAAATGGGGATTTGGGGGGAAAATGGGGATTTGGGGAGGAAAAATGGCAAATTTTAGGCAAAAAATAGGGATTTTGAGCGGAAAAATTGGAAATTTGGGGGAAAAATGAGGATTTTTGGGGAAAAAATCGGGATTTGGGGGGCAAAAAATGGGATTTTGGGGCAAAAATGGGGATTTGGGGGGAAAATTGGGATTTTGATGGGAAAAAGGGACGTTTTGGAGGGTGAAGTGGGGATTTTGG
>NW_024373323.1:0-480 GCF_014805655.1 Passer montanus
CCCACCTTGGCGTGCGCGCTGACCAGGCAGCTCTCGCAGACGTTGACGCGGTGCTCGAAGCAGAAGAGCGTGGTCACGCGGCGCTTGGGGCAGCGGCACAGCCCCATGGCGGCCTGGGGGGCGTGAGACCCCTCCTCAGAGCCGGGACCCCCCTGGAACTGCCCCCGGGACCCCTCCCCAGAAAAAAAATACCCCAAAAGATCCAGGACCCCTCCCCAAAAAAAGGCTCCAGGAGCCTTCCCCAAAAAAAACACCCCAGAATATCCAGGACCTCGCCCCAGAAGAAGAAGCCCAGGACCCCTCCCCAAAAGGAGCCCCTGGAAAACCCAAGACCCCTCCCCCAAAAAAGCCTCCAGAAGATCCAGCACCCTTCACCAGAAAAAAACTCCAGGACCCCTCCCCAGAAAAAGCCCCTGAGGAGATCCAGGACCCCTTCCCGCCTTCACCCCCAAAAGATCCAAGACCCCTCCCCAAAAAAGC
>NW_024373324.1:0-10205 GCF_014805655.1 Passer montanus
TCATTCTCATGTTATTTTCGCTTTCAGAGAGTTATAGTTCTGATAGGGCTTTTCCTTGCTCTCACTTACTTTTACATTGAAAACCAAGTGATATTCAATAATCACAGAGATTTCCTTTCATTCGACATCTAAATTTCAGCCACTCAGCCTTCCATAATGGAAAAAATTCCTACTGTAGCATTCATTCATCTTTGGCAGCTCTTTATTCCAGATCTTTACAGCTAATTTATCCTATAGTGTGCTCAGGAGCTGAGGCACCTAACTCAGAGCAGCTGATTTTAAACTCCAGGCTGCCAGATTTCTAGTCACCGAAGAACAATGGAAAAGAATTAAAACTTGAAAATTGACCACTTGATTCTCATAAAAGTCCTCGAAACACAAAACTCTTCCTCTCGGGCCATTAAAGGAGAGGAAAACAACTGATCTTATTCAATGTCAGTAATTAAAGAAAGGTTGTACATCCTTTTTCTTGGGAAGCTTTTTGAAATATATATCATAGCTTTACAAAATAACAAGGTTCAAAATAGCCAGAAAGGAAGTGGCTTCATTGAAATATCTATTTTAAAGTGTGTCCATTTAAAACAGCAGAAAGGGATGTAACAGTTTCTATGCTGGCCTGGAAATAGATCACAACCATCAGAATTAATCTAAACTCTGTCCTTCATTATGAAGAGTGGCAGGCAGTACAAGTCTCTAGAAATTCTGTAGCCACTTCACTTGCATCCTGCATCAGGATTTCCTGCTCACAAAAAATGTAATAAGCCAAAGAAGGAGAGTGATAATATCAATCACAAACAATGACCTTGAGGTAATTTCAGTGTGACAGCACGTCATAAAATACTCAAAATAATTGTGTAGTTCTTAAAAATTCAAACAAAAAAAAATAAAGGGTTGTTGGAGGAAAGCCAAATATTATTTACCATTTCTTTTTTTCCCTGATAAAATCTACTTGCCTTAAAAGTTTGAGATTTTTTTTGTATTTTATTACTTGCTTCAAAGACTAACCCCAAACATATGAAAATGAAGATTATATGAAGGAAAATTCTGGATTGATGTGATTCTCTGAATTTGGATTTAAAAGGATGAATACCAAAATTTTAAAATCCTTCTGAAAGTTCACAATTTTTCAAGCAGAAAAAGTATTTTCTAAAGTTTTTATTATTATTAATATCTGTAACATTAACAATAAAAAAATAGAAATAAAGAAATTAAGACAGTGAGAGAGATTGACTTGAGATACAGAGAAATGTCACAGTTTCATGATTCAATTTATTTTAATATCACTACTTGTTTAGAATTTTACATTTCAAAAAACTTTATGCAGAAAAGTTTGTGTTGAACTCTATAATCACAATTTTTTTTTAACAGTTCAGCTTGTTCTTTGTCTTTTACTTTTAAAAGCTGAAGCCTCTTTCTGCATGTAAAAGCTCCAGGAATACTTTGGCAAATATAAATTTTAAGACACACGTTCTTACAAATGTACATGTGTTTTTGTTTGACATCATTATCATTTTTTCCTTAAGTTCAGTGTTTTCAAAAAAAATGGATTTTGATAGTGTACAATACTCATTGGCTGAAGAAATGTGTTTCCTGGGCTGTTGGGGTCCACTCCGGCTAGCTACAGACCCTGCCCACATGATACTTCATAGACACTGGTAAAAGATCAGAGAAGCGCTCTCCTCCACGTGGGAAACCTTGTCCTTTATTCCAAGACACACATCAGGCAGACAAACCCATGGGAGAAAAGAGAGCGTTCCCTGGCAGCAGGGAGCTTTTATACCCCCCGGGATGGGGACAGAGGGAGAGCTCCACAGCCAATGGGACACCAGTGAGGAGTGGCGAGGGGAGGGGTAACCCAGGGAGAGACCACCAGGGGGTACTGGGACATGTGGGGGAAAAACCATGTGATGGGAGATAGGGGTAACAAACCACATGATATAACATAAGCTATACAGTGCCACACAAAACTATTCTGTGCAAATTCCCAATCAGACAGTGCAAGAGAACGACTAAACTAGTGCACCACAACACGTCCCCCTTTTCTGTTAAAAAAAATTAAAGGAAAAGCATTGGACTATCTTTGTTTCAAGTTCAGGGGTCTGCCTAGGGAATGCAGCTAATGCTTTTAGGAATATTCTTCCTCTTTCTGGCAGTGTCTTTTCTTTGAGGCCACAGCTGCTTGCTTCTTCTCTCTGTCTGCTGGAGCTGGATTCTTGGGGACAAAAGGTTTTACCCACTTTTGGGGTATCCATCGAGGGCCTGTGGGGGTGGACACACACGCGTATCCATGCCCCCAGATGACAAGCTGAGTTATGCAGAACTTTGAGAGATTCTGTCCACCTTTGTTATGGGAAACTGAAATAACAAAGCAGAGAAAGATACACTGATGAAGGCCTTTAGGGTCTAAAGAAGGATTTTCCAGCCTTGAAGCTTTTCAAAATTTCTTGGTTGAAAAGATCTCTCTTCAAGCCTCAGTTATTGTAATATTTCATGAATTTTTCTTAAAGGACAAAAATACTGAAAAATATACTTTTCCTTCTCAGGCTGAAGCAAGCTCAGGAGACCATGCAAACCTCATTAAAAGGCAAACAAGTCTTTTCCATTGGCTTCTTACCTATCAGCTTGTCCTAGAGTTGTGCAACTCTCCCTGATTATTTCCCTGGGAGTCTTGATTCTTATTTGGCTCTATAATACAGGATAAATGAACTTATAGCCCTACGTCACGTGGGTTTGATGAGAATGAAGGGACTGCAGGTAATGAAGTAGCATGGCAATAAAGTTAGCTCAATAACCATAGTAATTCCAAGAAATATCCTGAGTTGCTGCAACAAAAACATGCCTACCTAGTTGCTCAGACATTTCTGAGTGTGAACTGCAGCTCACGTTTCTTGAGCATCCTCCCCATGATGGGCTTCACTTCCTTCAGCTGTTTGAAGACAGAATCCTGTAACTGGACTGAATCCTGTAACTGAGAAAGATGAATGGGTTGTTTTGGTTTTCAGTCAGGTGGAATGATTCAAGACACTGTCTTCAAACAATTCTCCTTTGCTCAGCCAAAGGTATGCAACATTTTTAAACAGAGCAGTGAAAGGTCTGGGTGCCTGTGTTTTATGCTGAAAACTTAAACTGAAGGTGGGGATTGATCTAACTGCCTGGGTCATCCTTTGCTGCCTGTTCTCCATCAGTTTGTTCTTCCCAAACAGGCTTATAGGCTTATTCACTTATTGCCTTCCAGGAGAAGTCCATTAGCTTTTCAATATTCTTTCTGTATCAGGTCTTGACAAGGCATATTACTTTCCTAGTACCTTGTTAAAAAGCAGTTTCCAATGAATGTTCCACCTGTGATTGTTTTTCTCTCTTGGAACTGTTTACCTTATGACTACCATTTTTCTTCTTTTGTTTGCTTTACAGCTCCTCTGTTTTGATGTTCCTGTGACAGAATAATAGCAAGTGATGGACTAAATTCAGTTATACATATTATTCATAGAAATGATATAGCTATAAGACTCTAGCCTGTAATTTTTTCTTGAGTGATGAGAGGGCATGCTGTGGTTAAAACCTAATGTGTTGATAAATAAATTGCAGCTGTCATACTTTGATGCCATGCAGATATTGGCAGCATTTTCCAAAAGCAAAAGTAAGGCTATTCTCAACAAGTCATTGAAAGGGGAGGATTTTAAAGGATTGCCACAAATCAGATAGAAAAGACGAAAATTGGTTTTGTTGATTCAAATATAGAGGCTATGATAACAGAGTGTGTGTTAGAGGTACTTCAGTCAGATAATCAGCCTATACATCAAAGTGCAGAGGATATTTCAAACTCAAGAAAAATGGAGGGAGAGAAAGAGAGAAAGGAAGAGGGAAACTTCTTCCCTGTGACCACCCATGAAGAGTAGAGTCCCAGGACACTGCCTCTGGCAGGCAGGGGCTGTTTAGTGCAGCAGGTGGTAAGGATGAAGATGAAAAGATACCTAGTGATTTTTGTCATGGTTTTTGTCGAGAATTACAACTTTTCATTGTGAGACAGTCCTAGTCCCCCCCGCATTGTTTCCACTCCTGGTGCTCTTAGCTCTGAAGGGTGTATATTAAGAGGGTGTAAATTTTGCATATTAGCTACTGTGCACAAAAATTATTGGATAATATTGTTTAATTATTTAAATTATTTATCTTGTTATTCAATTATTTTCTCCAATATGTTTCAAGTCCTGCAAAACAAGAGGCAAAGAGTGAGGATAAAGAGGGGCAAAATGGTAGTTGCTTCCCCTGAGACCCATGAGAACTTACCCTGAAAACACTATTAAAGTTTCAAGGTGCAGGGCCATGAAGATAGTGCAAGAATAAAAGACAAAAAGAACCACTACTGAGGCTTAAAAATGCATGTGAAAAAGTAAAGCTGAGAATAGCATAAGGCAGTATGTGATATCAAGTGCCACTTTGTTTCTTATATTTTCTCACAGGTTTATTTGTGAAATATCAGCTAAGTCGATAAACATTCTTATTCCAGTTTCACCTGGACTTTTAAAACTGTCTTTTTTACTTGACAGCTATCATTAGCAGCTTCTCTATATGGTCATTTCAGCCCCAGGTGAATGCACAAGTTCATATACATGAATGCACACTCTCATATTTGCTACATGGCTATAAAAAAATTGCAAGCATATTACTTCCACAACATTTTTCTGAGTTGTTATAACCAATTGTTTTCGACTGTCCATGTGTATAACCAATTGTTTTCTACTGTCTGTTTTCTGTAACCTGTTGCTGATCAGGTTTTTTTTTCTTTTTTTTTTCTAAACTTAGAAGGCCCTTTAGGCAAGAAATTTTTTTTTACTGTGTATTTGCAGAGTACAATCACACCCAAGGAACCAGGCAGTACAGCAGCAAAAATAACAACTAACAGCACTTGTGAAAGTTAATGCACAGCAGTCCAAGATTATATGGTTGAGTATGTCCCCTTCTTAAGCACCTCAGCCAGTGTTTTCTGCCATTATGAATCGTTTTTGCTATCATGTGCCATGGGTGAATCGACCACTCTACTAGACGAGGTGTGACACTGAGAGCAGTGTGCCCCACCAAAGAACAAGGAAATGCCTTTGCATCTTCTGGGCCATTATTTTTTCTTGGGAAAGAATCTTAGGCAAAAACTGGCCAGTAGACACACTAGCTTTTCTGAGAGGCATAGTACTGAAAACTGATGGGAAAACTGAAATTTTAATTTAAAAAACAAAAAAACCACAAAATACTTAAGGTGTCTGAGATTCCTCTTGAAAGGAAAAAGATTTCTCTATAAGTTATCATTCCAGGCCAGAGCTGAACTGTTGGATATGATTATTATAGAAATGTGACCTTTCATGACAAGACCTTTGAAGAATTTGACATTTGAAAAAGAATAAGGTTCAAGTGGAAAGTGGTGAAAGTGGCCGAAACTGAGTATTTGTTAAAATAATGGACTTGATGGACTGTAACGATTATAAAGAGATGCAAAATTATTAGGCAAACAAACCCAAGTGAAATGAATTATAGTAAATTAAAATACTGCTCAACATTGTAAACAACCTTTGAAGATTTCATGAGTTACCAGTTAATTTGATAAAATCCAACTCTAGCCCTCAAAATTAGCAAGAGTGAAATTTTACACTCAATTGAAATCTTGCAAACATCATAAATTTAGAGGAATTTCTCTGATTTGGTAGAGTCCACATGGAAATTGGTGTAGGAGTATCACTCATGCCGCCTCTTCCCTTCTAATGCAGTCACTATAGCTCCAGAAACAGCCCACATCTTCCTGTTTATGCTTTTTTCAAAAAGCTCAGTCTTTTAAAAGCCTAATCATTTTCCAAGCTGGTTGTTGCTACCGGTAGCAAAATTGCATGTTTGCTGTGCATCAAAGCAGAAAACCCAAACCTAGCCTTCTTTTATCACTATTTCTTTAGTCAGAAAAAAGTCTTACACCCTGTAATCAGGGATGAATATTATATAAAGATTAGTTACTTCTACAAAGTAAAGAAGAGGATATGAATGGGACACTTTAGAGAATTTTATTTCAGAAGATCCTATAGCACTTTTTATATAAAATTAGGTTTTTTCAAAGCTTCTTAAGAGAGTTCATCTGGTGAGAAGAATTCAAATGTATACAAGGGTGATGGGAGAAGATATGCGCTAACTTCAAAACTAAATTATAAAATTCACATGCATTAACTTCAAAATACAGAAATTAGTTGCTAAGTTATATTATGCACAAGAAATGTTGCAACTCAGGTTTTGTATGACCTTGTCCTTTGGTTTTGCTCTACATCTGCAATTGGTCACAGTCTGTTCCATGCTCCTCAAACACTCCTAGGCTTGTAACAGCCTTGTTACTCTAATTCCTCTGTACTGGATTTTTTTCCACTTCATTCTCTTGCCTTGGCAATTTTTTCCCTGTGAGAGATATATCATTTTGCTGTAGTCAAGTTAGGCTTTTCAATCTTCTTCCCATCTGTGGCACCAGCAATTAGAGCCTTGCAAGCTTGAAAGAAGAGTGATTCTCTCTGTTTGAGCTTTGTATGACAGTGCTCCAGGCAGAAAAGGAAGGGCAGGGTGAATTTTATACAGTACCCAAGGCTCAGAGATGGCCTGTGCCCCTTACAGGAGGTGTCTCCAGGATTTACCTATTGATCAAATTTCAGCCATGCTTTATTGATGCCTCATAAATTTAACAACATGAAAATGCTGTGAATTTAGAAATGTTCTGGTGGAAACAGGAAAATAAATGACAGCAGAAAGGTCTTCCTATAAAGACTTTTAAATTCCTGCTCCAAAGCTAGAAATTATCTTTTAAGCATTGGAAAGGTGTCTTCATTCACAATATCTTGTTCAAACCCCATACTCAACCAGAATCAGCTAGACAAATTTGTCCAGAATCATATCCATTTGCATTCAGAATATATTCGTGAATTCAGCCTCTACAACATCTTCCACACTAAATAAATGGTTTTATGTGTTCAGAGAGAGTTTCCTGAAAGTCAAAACACGGGTAGTCAAAGAAGACCTGTCAGTGGGCACTAGTTAGAACAGCTTGACTCCTTCTTCTTCATTACCTCCAGTCAGGTATGCATTCACATGGATAAGGTCCATGAGCCTCCTCTTTTTCCAGCTGAATAGTCTCAGCTTTTTCAGCCTATTTTTGTATGCAAGATACTCCCTTAATCATCTCAGTGGCCTTTCTTTGGCTTCACTTCAGTAAGACCATGTCTCCTCCTAAGTGCATGTCCAGTCTCTTTGGAGTGCCAGGACCAGACCTGGCACTCCAGATGTCTGTCCTCAGTGTTGAACACTGAGAGAAGAACCAGCTCTTCCCACCTGCTGGCAATGCACTTTTTAATGTGGTGCAGGCTGGTATTGCCTGTCTTTGACACGGGGACACATCAGCTCAAGGTCAGTTGCTTGTCCACCCTGACCCCAGGTCCTTCTTTCAGAGCTGCTTCCCTCAGAGCTGCTTCCCTGCCAGTCAGTGCCCTGCCTGTCCAGGTGCCTGGGGTTTATCTGTCCCCTGATGCAGGACTTAGCATTTCCTTTTGCTGAACTTCACAAGACTTCTGTCAGCCCATTTCTCCACTTGTCCAGGTCTCACTGCATGGCAGCACACTCAGCTGGTCTATTATCCTCTCTTCCCAGTTTTGTATTTTGTTGTGCATTAGGCACCAAACAGGAAGCTTCTCCATCAGAAATAGCCAGACTATGTCAGGTGAAATTCTAAAGAAGGAGGCCATTTCGAAGCAAAAAGACAGCATGAAGAACTTCCAATCTATTAACAGTCTGCAAAATTTTAAGCAGCCGAAAATACAACAGGAAGCATCAGGGTCACCATTATTACCACTGGAGCTACCAGCTCCATTTATCATATCCTCATCATTGGCACTGGCAGAGGCAGCCAAGCCAGAACTCAGCACACCCCCACATTGTGTTCCACCAGCCATCTCACACTGACCCTGAAAAAATGGGAATGACATAATTGAAATGTACAGTAGCTTGGAACAGATAGTCTTTTCGTCCAGACATTTCTTATCTTTGATGGTTTCCCCTCTTCTCTCACAATCTATTTTTTGCCATGGAAGGCAACAAGACATCTAAAAATTTAATGTAATATGCCATGCACAGAGAGCCCCAAAATATTAAAATGACACATTCATTCACAATCATCAGCTCTGCCTTGCTAATTTAAGTATTCAATCAATGAGGTAATTTATCCCTTTCTGTGAAATATGGATGTATTTCATCCAGAAGTTAAGATTTGAACCAAACACACCAGAAAGTTGAACAAGGTTGGTTGGAAACTTAAGGAAGTGCTGAGATGACTTTGAAACATGGTTTTAAATGGAGTTATGGCACCACAGCTGATCTGACTGCTGTGCACTACAGACTCATGCTGGAGAGGCCCAAGAGACTCTGCCTGAAGCACAAAGACAAGGCACAAGATTTTCATAAAAGTGCTCAAAGTTTATTATATTTTGAAGAGAAATCTCCTATTTTTCTGTAGGGTTGAAAATTCTTGCAAAGAGATCAACAGTATCAGATTGAATTTTAAATCACTCCTTACTTACTCCCAAATAGACTCTTAAAATCTGCTGATAAATATGAAAGGAGAAACTGATTTATTTTTTTCTTTTTCCCCACAAGAATGGTGTCTGGAACTTGTGTTTTGCAAAGGAGTCACAACTGAAGCATAGCAAATTGTGAGGAAATGATGCCTCTTTTACGCAGCACTGATTATTTGTGTCTGTGTGTACATGTTATGGGTGTCTGTGCTGCTCCTGCTTTCTGTCAGCTGGTTTCAGAGTGTTCTGTGTACCCCTTCATGAAGTATGCCCCTTCTTCTGCCTTATGAAACAGAAAACCCCATTTAAGCTCAAAGAAGGATTATGTCAGAACCCAGGATACCCCTCTGGCTGCCCTGGATGGCTCGAGCCCCTGGCAGGGGGCTCAGAGACCTTGGCACGGAGTCAAAGACACCTGTGCCTTTGATTTTGACCCATGGAGAAAGTTACCAACATTACGTGAAGAGTTACAAGCCACGAGAGTTTAAGTAGAATAATAGTTAGCTTGTCACAGGATGAAAAAGTAGAATTTTGGGGGTTTTAGAATGGGGGTTCAGGAGGCAAGATGGAGGCATTTGGGCATGCCCTGTCCTTCCTCCTTCTCCTTCCTAGCCTCCATCTTCTGTGTAATGGTGGCACTTTTAGATTGGATCAGAGTAGAGACAGACTGTCTGACATAGCTGATAGGTATTGGAAAGTTTTTATAAATGAAGTACATGGAGTTCTTAGTATAAAGTGTTGACACCACCCCAAGGGCGGTCAGTGTGCCACGAACCGACCTGCTGGACGTTATTATAAATGAAGTACACGGAGTTCTTAGTATAAAATGTTGACACCACCCCAAGGGCGGTCAGTGTGCCACGAACCGACCTGCTGGACAGACCTCAGCAGGTCAGGAAAAGAATGTATTAGATTAGAGAAAATAAACAACCTTGATAAACAGAGCCAAGGAATTCCGACTCCTTCTTCAATCACCAGGCTGGGAAAAAGAGACTTTCTAACACCTCGGGGCCATCTCGACCTCAGAGACCCCATCAGGATTAGAGTATGTCTTTCCCCTGGCAAGTCTGTCTTAACAGCAGCATAAAGGTAGGGATACAAACTGATGAATGCCAGGTCTGTTTTCTTCTGAAAGGAAAGTATGAAGAAACACCCCCATAAAGTTGGGGGAAAAAGGAAAAGTTAAAAAGGAAAAAAAAAACAAGGGAAACTTTGTGTTACATCAGTGTCTGCCCATTACCTGTTCCAGGAGGGGCAGAACTGACTTATAAGACAGAGCCTTGTAAGGCATCTGAATAAATAGTGGAGGTCACAACTGTGGATCTTTTATTTGCAGCACAAAGTTATGAAATGATGGAGTACCAGCTTCCTTAATAGGTTAAATGCATTGAAAGATTTGTTTTTCTTGATATAGGTAAATAGTCTCATCTAACAGTGGCATTAATAAAGCAGGGATGTTATGGGTTGGATACTATATTGACAAAACCAAGACTGCAGGGCTGGAATCCTATTGGAAAGATGAAATCATTTCCATGGTAACCATGAATATATTGTTTTGTGAAAAAGGAAGAGAGAAAGAAGCGTGATTCAAACCAGAACTGCTCAATCCATCTCATAAGTGAAATAAAA
>NW_024373325.1:0-480 GCF_014805655.1 Passer montanus
CTCCCCAAATCCCTCTGTCCCCCCCAGGTCCTGGAAGGGGAGTACAACGCCACGTGGGCGCGGCCGGGGGTCGCCGCCCCCTCCCCAGATTGGAGCTCCCCCTCCCCAAATTCGTCTTCCCCCTCCCAAACTGGAGTGTCCCCCTCCCCAAATTTTGTTTTCCCCTCCCCAAATTCGGTTTCCCCTCTACGAATGGGTGTCGCCCCCTCCCCAAATTAGAGTTCCCCTTCTCCAAATTCGGGTTCTCTCCCCAAATTCGGGCGCCCCCTCCCCAAATTGCCGTGTCCCCCTCCCCCAAACCGTGTCGCCCCTTCCCCAAACTGTGTCGCCCCCTCCCCAAATTCGGGTTTCCCCTCCCTGAATTGGAATTCCCCCTCTTCCAACCGTGTGCCCCCTCCCCAAATTCGGGTTCTCCCCCCCAAATTCGTGTCGCCCCTTCCCCAAACCGTGTCGCCCCCTCCCCAAATGGTGTCGCCCCCT
>NW_024373326.1:0-480 GCF_014805655.1 Passer montanus
GCCTGGAAGTGAGCGAGGTCCTTGCTCTTCTTGTAATCCCAGGAGAGAGGGAAAAGCGTGGCCCAAGGGACGTTTCCATGGCCAGGGTGTGACTCCTGTCTCCTGTGCTGCAGATCATCATTGTGGAGTTTGGTGGGAAGCCCTTCAGCTGCTCTGGGCTCACCCTGAGCCAGTGGTTCTGGTGCATTTTCATCGGAGTGGGAGAGCTCCTGTGGGGCCAGGTAAGGGCCAACCCCAAAATCTGCCCCATTTTCCCTCCCTGCCCTTGATCTCCCTGGTTTTGCTCCAGGGCAGCTCTTCAGGAAGGTGTTTAGGAAGGGCTGATGTCCCACCCCAGCAGCAGGAGGGGAGGTCGCTCATCCCCTCCTCAGTCCCACCCTGCTGCAGGGGGACACGCCCAGCAGTGACAGGGACATCCCTGGTGTCCCCACTGGGTCCTGGCAGCTCCCCTGGGCTGGTGGCACTGGAGCTGATGCCTTG
>NW_024373327.1:0-480 GCF_014805655.1 Passer montanus
GTCAATTTTTGATGATTTTTTTGGAGCTCCGCGTGGGTTAAGTGAAGCTTTTCCCACCCCCAATCCCAAAATTTGGGAATTCCCAAAAATTTGGAATTTTTTTGAACTTTTTGGCAATTTTTCCCAATTTTTTGGTGATTTTTTGATGATTTTTAGTGATTTTTTGTCAATTTTCAATGAATTTTTGATGACTTTTTGGAGCTCCTCGTGGGTTAAGTGAAGTTTTTCCCACCCCCAATCCCAAAAATTGTGAATTCCCAAATTTTTGGGAGCAATTTGGGACTTGTGGGAATTTTTGGGGAATTTTTCCCGATTTTTTGGGCTTTTTTTAGGTGATTTTTGGGGATTTTTTTGTCAATTTTAGTGAATTTTTGATGATTTTTTTTGAGCTCTGTGTGGGTCAAGTGAAGCTGTTCCACCCCCAGATGCCAAAAATTGGGAATTCCCAAATTTTTGGGATCAATTTGGGATTTTGGGGAA
>NW_024373328.1:0-480 GCF_014805655.1 Passer montanus
AAATTCCAAAGGACCCCAAAATCCAGAGACCCCCAAATTTCTGGGAACCCCAAAACCCCGGGACCCCCAAAACCTCTCAATTCCCAGGGAACCCCAAAATTCCAGGGACCCCCAAATTCCACAGGACCCCAAATTCCCGGGGACCCCCCCAATTTCCAGAAACCCCAAATTCCAAAGGACCCCAAATTCCCAGGACCCCCACAAATTCTCAGGCAACCCCAAATTCCAAATGACCCCAAAACCCAGGGAGCCCCAAAACCTCTCAATTCCCAGGGAACCCCAAAAGTTCCAGGGAACCCCAAATTCCAAAGGACCCCAAAATCCAGAGAACCCCAAATTCCTGGGACTCCCCCAATTCCTCGTGATCTCCAAATCCCGGGAACCCCAAATATCTGGGACCCCCCCCAAATTCTCAGGGAACCCTAAATTCCCGGGACCCCCCCAATTTCCAGGAACCCCAAATTCCACAGGACCCCAAAT
>NW_024373329.1:0-480 GCF_014805655.1 Passer montanus
TTGGGGGGATTTTTGGGGGATTTTAGGGAATTTTTTGGGAATTTTAGGGCGTTTTTAGTGAAATTTTAGGGGGTTTGGGGGGATTTTTCAGGGGTTTTTGGGGAATTTTGGGGGGTTTTGGGTGGAGCACTGAGAGCATCTTCAGGTTCCAGCTGGGAAATTTGAGGGAATTTTGGGGAATTTTTGGGGAATTTTAGGGAATTTTTGGGGGGTTTTAGGGGGATTTTAGGGGATTTTAGGGGATTTTGGGGGTTTAGGGGGGATTTTTCAGGGTTTTTTGAGGTTTTTGAGGGAGTTTTGGGGGAAGCACTGGGAGCATCTTCAGGTTCCAGCTGGGAGATTTGGGGGGATTTTGGGGTTTTAGGGAATTCTGGGGATTTTTGAGAATTTTTTTGGGATTTATAGGGAATTTTTGGGGGATTTTTAGGGAATTTTGGGGGGATTTTAGGTGATTTTTAGGGGATTTGGGGGAATTTTTCT
>NW_024373330.1:0-480 GCF_014805655.1 Passer montanus
AGGGGTCACAGGGAGGTGACACAGGTGACGCAGGTGACAGGGGCGTGATACAGGTGACAGGTGACAGTGACAGTACCACGAAGGAGCAGGTGGCCAGGCTGGGCTCACAGGGAGGGGACAGGGGTGACAGGGCGGCAACACAGGTGACACAGGTGACAGACAGGGGACAGACAGGTGACAATAACAGTACCTTGAAGAAGTAGGTGGTCAGCTGTGTGTGACAGGGAGGTGACACACAGATGACAGGGAGGTGACAGACAGGTGACAGGTGACACACAGGTGACAGTACCTCGAAGGAGTATACCTCGAAGGTGGGGTCACAGGGAGGTGACAGACAGGTGACAGGTGACACACAGGTGACAGTACCTCGAAGGAGTAGGTGGCCAGCTGTGTCTCACAGACAGGTGACAGGGATGTGACATACAGGTGACACAGGTGACAGTGACAGTAGCTCGAAGGAGTAGGTGGCCAGCTGTGCCT
>NW_024373331.1:0-480 GCF_014805655.1 Passer montanus
ATGCTTGAACTATGGTATTACTAAATTAATAGGCTTTGCAGGGTCCATAGATCTCTCACAGGGGTCCCCTTTTCCACTTCAGCTAGAAAGAAAGTCATGGCTAGGAGTTACAAAGGACTCTAGAGGGAATTAAGCTCTGAAGTCCTATTGAATTAGCATTGTTTACAAAGCAGTCATAAGTATAATGGATGTTAATGAGTCTTTAATGGGCCGAGTTGCAGTACAACACGTGGTGAAGTACAATTAACAGAAAGACTGTGCTTACCTCCCATTTATTCTGCTTGACACAGGTGTAGAAACCCTGAATCTAAATGAACTGTCCTGTTGAGAACAGAGTAAAAGAGCTCAATCTGCTGTGTAGAGTAAGAAAAAATACATTTCTTCTATGCCAAACCAAAGTGTGGCTGAATTACACCAAAATTAAATGTTCACACAGGAAGCGCACAGAACTTGGTTGAGGTTGGCAGACATCTCTGGAGG
>NW_024373332.1:0-480 GCF_014805655.1 Passer montanus
TTTTTTTTTTTTTTTTTTGTTATTTTGGGTTTTTTCCCCCCATCCCAAACACCAAATATTCCCAAATTTTGGAATTTTCTCCTGGGTATTTTTAAAGATTTTTTGTTTTGTTTTGTTTGTTTTTGGGGTTTTTTTCTGTTTTTTTTTCTCCACCCCAAACACCAAAAATTCCCCAAATTTTGGGATTTTCTCCTGGGTTTTTTTAAAGATTTTTTTTGTTGTTGTTTTTGTTTTTTTTCTCCATCCCAAACACCAAAAATTCCCCAAATTTTGGAATTTTCTCCTCTTTTTTTTAGATTTTTTTGTTTGTTTTTGTTTTTGTTTTTCCCCATCCCAAACACCAAAAATTCCCCAGATTTTGGGATTTTCTCCTCTTTTTTTAGAGTGTTTTTTTGTTTTTCCTCCACCCCAAACACCAAAAATTCCCCAAATTTTGGGATTTTTCTCCTGAGTTTTTTTAAAGATTTTTTTGTTGTTGTT
>NW_024373333.1:0-480 GCF_014805655.1 Passer montanus
TCCTCATCCTTAGACGTCACTTAGGTCTCCTAATTCCATTTTGGCTCATTTTTTTAGGGTTTTTTTCCTGGAACACTGCAAAATCTGGTGAAATGCATTCTCATCTGCATACTAGCTCTGATGTCACTCCCCCCACTGCTACCTGCGGGGTCTGGTGGTCTGGTGTCACTCCCTGGCAAGCATCAGGGGGAACAATGGCTAATCACCAACCATTAACAGGTAATTGAAGAAGAGCTCTTAACAATAGGTGGCTGCAACATGCAGGTAACCTTCAATTCAACAGCAACCCAAGCAACTTGTTTAACTTGTTTAACTTTGCAACCTTAAAAAAAGTGGATAACTTTTTACTCATAACAGCACTCAATATTCTGGGGCGCTGCAGCGGGGTGGCCTCGATGGCCGCGAGGGCCGTGGGGGTGGCCCAGGCTCAGGGCTGGGCGGGGGTCATGGTGGGCACCCGAAAAACCACGCCGGGTTTCC
>NW_024373334.1:0-480 GCF_014805655.1 Passer montanus
TTGGGCTGGTATTTCTGTGTTAATTTGGGATTTTTTGGGTTAATTTGGGGTGTTTTGGGCTGGTATTTCTGTGTTAATTTGGGGTTTTTTGGGGTTAATTTGGGGTTTTTTGGGGTTAATTTTTGGTGTTAATTTGGGGTTTTTTGGGGTTAATTTGGGGTTAATTTGACTTGGTTTTGTGTGTTAATTTGGGGTTTTTTGGGCTGTATTTCTGTGTTAATTTGGGGTTTTTTGGGCTGGTATTTCGGGGTTAATTTTGGGGTTAATTTGGCTTGTTTTTGTGTGTTAATTTGGGGTTTTTCTCCCCCCGGCCCAGCTGGGGGGCGGCGAGGGGCCCCCCCAGTTCCTGACGGTGCCGCGGCCGCGGGCGGAGCTGGGGGGGCTGCGCCGGGGGGGGCTCTACGGGGTGCGGGTGCGGGCGCGCTCCCCGGGGGGCTACGGCGACTTCGGGCCCGAGACCACCGTCAGCGTCCCGGGAGC
>NW_024373335.1:0-5104 GCF_014805655.1 Passer montanus
CCCCAAAAACGGGATTGGGAACCCCAAAATCAGCCCTGGAAAGGCAAAAATCATCCATGGAACCCCAAAAAATCAGCCTCGGAACCCCAAAAATCAGGTTGGAACCCCAAAAATGGGATTGGGGCCCCAAAAATCAGCCCTGGAACCCCAAAATTGGGGTTGGGAACCCCCAGATCCATCTGGAGAACCCAAAAATGTTGTTTGGAACCCCAAGAATTGGTTTGGGAACATCAAATCAGCCCAAAATCCCCCCAGGACTTCCCAAAATCCCAGATGGAGGAGCGGATCTGGCTCCAGAATTCCTGAAAATTCCCAAATTCCCAGCTCAGGACCCCCCAAAATTCCCAAAAATCCCCCAAAATCTCCCCAAAACGTGAATGGAGGCGTGAAAATTCCACAAAATTCCCAAATTCCCAGCTCGGAACCCCCCAAAATCCCCCAAAAACCTGGATAAAGGCTCCAAAATCCCAGAAAACTCCCAAATTCCCAGATCAGGACCCCCCAAAATTCCCAAAAATCCCCCCCAAACCAGGATGGGGACGTGAAAATCCCAGAAAATTCCCAAATTCCCAGCTCAGAACCCCCCAAAATCCCCTCAGGACCCCCCAAAATTCCCAAAAATTCCCCCAAAATCCCCACAAACCTGGTTGGGAGCACAGATCCGGCTCCAAAATCCCAGAAAATTCCCAAATTATTAGCTCAGAATCCCCCAAAATCCCCACAGGACCCCCCCAAATTCCCAAAAATCCCCCAAAATCTCCCAAAAACGTGAATGGAGGCGTGAAAATCCCAGAAAATTCCCAAATTCCTAGCTCAGAACCCCCCAAAATCCCCCCAAACCTGGATAAAGGTGTGGATCTGGCTCCAAAATCCCAGAAAATTCCCAAATTCCCAGCTCAGAACCCCCCAAAATCCCCCCAAACCCCCCCAGACCTGGATGGGGGCGCGGATCCGGCGCTGGAATTGCAGAAAGTTCCGGAATTTTCCCCTCAGCGCCTCCCGCGCCGCGCGGCCCCGCAGCTGCACCAGCGCCGCCTGGATCTGCCAAAATCGGGGCAAATTCGGGCAATTTTGGGGCTCCCCAAAATTTTGGGGGGGTTGGGAACCTCTAAGAGCCAAAATTTGTGGATTTTAGCGAAAATTTCCCCCAAATTCCTGAAATTTTGGGGAATTTCTGTTGTAAGGATCCCAAATTTTCAACCCCAAGGCGGCGAAATTTTGGGGGAGGTGAGAAATTCTCCCCAAAAATTGCCCTAAAAGGGGTCCTGGGTGGGATTTTTGGGGTTCCTGAGGGGAATTTGGGGTTTAGAGGGGGAATTTTGGGGTCCCCATGGGGGATTTTGGGGGCTCCTGGGGGGAATTTTTGGGTTTTCTGAGGAGAAAATTTGGGGATTCCTGAGGGGGAATTTGGGGGTTTTGGGGTCTTTGAAAGGAATTTTGGGATTTTGAGGGGAATTTGGGGTCTTTGAGAGGAATTTTGGGGTCTCTGAGGGGAATTTTTGGGATTTTGAGAGGAATTTGGGGTCTCTGAGGGGAATTTTTGGGTTTTCCGAGGAGGGAATTTGGGGTCTTTGAAAGGAATTTTGGGGATCTTTGAGGAAGAAATTTGGGGTCTCTGAGGGGGAATCTGGGGATTTTGAGGGGAAATTTGGGGATTTTGAGGGCAAATTTTGAGGTCCCTGAGGGGAAATGTGGAGATTTTGAGGGGGGATTTTGGGGTCTTTGAGAGGAATTTGGGGTCTCTGAGGGCAGAATTTGGGGATTTTGAGGGGAAATTTGGGGTTTTGAAGGGGAATTTGGGGATCCATGAGGGGTGAATTTGGGGAGTCTCTGAGGGAAGGATTTGGGGTTCCTGAGGGCGGAATTTGGGAGCACTTTGAGGAGGAATCTGGGGGTCTCTGACGAGAATTTCGGGGATCTCTGAGGGGGCGACTTTGGGCCTCCCCGGAGGGAATTTCCCGGACGCTTTCAGACGCTCTGAGGGTCCCTCGGGGGTCTCCCGGAGCCGCCCCCCGCCCTCCCTCTCTCCCTCCCCACCTCCTCCTCGCTCCTGTGGGGCAGCCGCTCCCTCAGCGCCGCCAGCCGCGGCTCGGGGCCGCCGCGCTTGGCCTCGATTTCAGGGATATTTTCAGGGTATTTTTCGGGGCTCTCACCTGCACGTCGGGGTCCCTCTGCCCCTGCCCGAAGGCCCGCAGCGCGCAGTGCAGCGGCGGCGCGGCGCCGGGGGGGGCCCCCAGCAGCAGCGCCTGCAGCAGCCCGTAGAGCCCCCCCCGGCAGCGGGGGCTCCCGTACGGGGACCCCGAGACCCCCAGCAGCTCCGGGGGGCACAGCTGGGGCAGGCGCAGCGCCAGCGGCACCACCAGCTCCTGCAGCCGCTGGGGAAAAATGGGGAAAAACGGGGGGAATTAGGGAAAATTGGGGGGAATTCACCCAAAAATGGGGGGGAATTCACCCAAAAATGGGGGGAAATAGCGAAAATCGGGGGGAATTAGCGAAAATTGGGGGAAAATACACCCAAAAATGGGGGGGAATAGCGAAAATTGGGGGGAATTCACCCAAAAATGGGGGGGAATAGCGAAAATTGGAGGGAAATTGAAATATTGGGGGCAAATATCCAAAATTGGGGTGAAACACATGAAAATTGGGGGGAAATACATGAAAATTGGGGTGGGTAATTGAAATGTTGGAGGAAAAAGGAAATATTGGGCGTAAATACACCCAAAAAATGGGGTGAAATAGCAAAAATTTGTGTAAAAAATTAAAATATTGGGGTCAGGACCCCCCCAAAATGTTCCAAAATCCCCCCACAATCCCCTCCAAATCCCTAAAAACGCCCCCAGACTCAGAAATCCCTCTCCAAATCCCCCCAGCACCTCCCAAAAATGCTCCCAGGAACCCCCAAATCCCCCCCAGACCCCAAAATCTCCCCCAGGGTCCCCAAAATGCCCCAAATTCCTCCCAAATTTCCCCCCAAATCCTCAGAAAACCCCCCAAATTCCTCCCAAAATCCCCTCAAATCCCCCCAAATTCCTCTCAAACCCCCCAAACTCCCCCAAAATGCCCCAAAACTCCCCCAAAACTCCCCAAATTCTCACCCTGTGCGTCTCCTCCTTGATCAGGGGCCCCCCCGTGAGGATGATCCTGCGCAGGGCTGGGGGGGAACCCCAAAAATGGGGGGCGGGGTCAATTTTGGGGACCCCTCCCCAATTCCTGACCCCGCCCAGGGAGGTTTGGGGGATCCTGGGGAGAATTTTGGGGGTCCCAGGGGGAATTTCGGGGGTCCCAGGTGGATTTTGGGGCAAATTTCGGGAGTTCTGGGGGGGATTTTGGGGTCCTGGGTTGATTTTTTTTGGGGTTCCCAGTCTGATTTTGGGAGGATTTGGGGAAATTTGGGAAGCCTGAGTTGATTTTTGGGGTGCCTGAGCTGATCTGGGGCAGTTTTGGGGGTGATTTTGGGGACCCTGAGCTGATTTCTAGGATTCCCAGGCCATTTTTGGGTGATTTTGGTTTTTTTTGGGGGTGCCAAGTTGATTCCCACGGTTCCCAGGCTGTTTTCAGGGTGATCTTGGGAATTTTGAGCCATTTTTTGGGGTGATTTTGGGGCAATTTGGGGGTTTTTGGGCGTGCTGAGTTGTTTCCTGAGGTTCCCAGGCCATTTTTGGGGTGATTTCAGGTGATTTTGGTGGGTTTTGGGATGATTTTGGGGGTTTTTGGGGGTGCCCAGCTGACTTCTGTGGTTCCAGGGCTGTTTCTGGGGTGATTTTGGGGTGATTTCAGGTGATTTGGGGGTTTTGGGGGTGCTGAGTTGTTTCCTGGGGTTCCCAGGCCGTTTTATGGGTGATTTCAGGTGATTTTGGGCTGGTTTGGAGTTGATTTTGGGGTTTTTGGGGTGATTTTGTGGGCGCTGAATTGTTTCCCGGAGTTTCCAGGCCGTTTTTGGGGTGATTTTGGGATGATTTGGGGTGATTTTGGGGTGATTTGAGGTGATTTTGGGGTTTTTGGGGGGGCTGAGTTGTTTCCCGAGGTTCCCAGGCCGTTTTTGGGCTGATTTGGGGCTGATTTGGGGCTTTACCTGCCAGGGCAGCGGCGCAGGTGTCGCTGTTGGCCGCGGGTTCCCCTTTGCGGTGCAGGGGGGGCCCCTCGGGACCCTCCCCCAATTTGGGCCTTTTGGGGGCGCTGGGTTTGGGCTCCACCCGCAGCTGCCAAAAAAGGGGGGGAAATTTCGGGATTTAGGAGGGGATTTTGGGGATGAAAAGGGGGAATTTGGGGCTCCGGGGAATGTTTTGGGATCCAGGGAGCATTTTGGGGTGAAAAAGGGCAGTTTTGGGTCCCCTTGGCCCCCCCGAGAGTGGTCTGGGAGCGGTTTTTAGGATTTCAGGAGGAGTTTTTGGGATTTCAGAGGGGATTTTTGGGGATCCAAGAGGTATTTCAGGAGCCAAGACGCAGGAAGCATTTAAGGGTGGAAAAGGGCAGTTTTGGGGTGAAAAACGATGGTTTTGGGGTGGAAAAGGGCAGTTTTCAGGTGATAAAGAGCAGATTTAGGGTTAGAAAGAATGGTTTTGGGGGCGGAAAGGGCAATTTTGGGGTGAAAAAGGACGATTTTGGAGTGAAAAATGGCAGTTCTGGGTGAAAAGGGCAGTTTTGGGGTGAAAAAAGGTGGGTTTGGGGTGGAAATGGCAATTTTGGAGTGAAAAAGAGTGGATTTGGGGTGGAAAATGGCAATTTTAGGGTGGAAAAGGGCGGATTTGGGGTTGAAAAAGGGCAGGTTTGTGTGAAAAATTGCAATTTTGGGGTGGAAAAGGGTACATTTGGGGTGGAAAAAGGCGATTTTGGGGTGGAAAAAGCCAATTTTGGCTCACCTTGGCCCCCTCACTGGGGGGGGTGATGTCACTGATCAGGTGAGCCAGCAGCACCTCGCTGGGGGTCCCGGGGCTCTGCAGGACCCCCGAGGCCGCGCCCGCCACCTGCACCCACAGCTCCAGCACCTGGTACAGGCGGCTCCGCACCGCCCTGGGGACCCCAAAAACGGGCTCAGGGACCCCAAAAATGGGTTCAGGGACCCCAAAAACCCCCAAAACCACCCAAAAAAACCCAAAGCCCCACC
>NW_024373335.1:5678-10440 GCF_014805655.1 Passer montanus
GGGGGAATAGCGAAAATTGGGGGGAATTCACCCAAAAATGGGGGGGAATAGCGAAACTTGGGGGGAATTCACCCAAAAACGGGGGGAAATACACCAAAATTGGGGGAAATAGTGAAAATTGGGGGGAATTCACCCAAAAATGGGGGGAATAGTGAAAATCGGGGGGAATTCACCCACAAATGGGGGGGAATAGCAAAAATTGAGGGAAAATACACCCAAAAATGGGGGGGAATAGCGAAAATTGAGGGAAAATACACCCAAAATGGGGGGGAATAGCGAAAATTGGGGGGAATTCACCCAAAAACGGGGGGAAATACACCAAAATTGGGGGAAATAGCGAAAATTGGGGGGAATTCACCCAAAAATGGGGGGAAATAGCGAAAATTGGGGGGAATTCACCCAAAAATGGGGGGAAATACACCAAAATTGGGGGAAATAGTGAAAATTGGGGGGAATTCACCCAAAAATGGGGGGAATAGTGAAAATCGGGGGGAATTCACCCACAAATGGGGGGGAATAGCAAAAATTGAGGGAAAATACACCCAAAAATGGGGGGGAATAGCGAAAATTGGAGGGAAATTGAAATATTGGGGGCAAATATCCAAAATTGGGGTGAAACACATGAAAATTGGGGGGAAATACATGAAAATTGGGGTGGGTAATTGAAATGTTGGAGGAAAAAGGAAATATTGGGCGTAAATACACCCAAAAAATGGGGTGAAATAGCAAAAATTTGTGTAAAAAATTAAAATATTGGGGTCAGGACCCCCCCAAAATGTTCCAAAATCCCCCCACAATCCCCTCCAAATCCCTAAAAACGCCCCCAGACTCAGAAATCCCTCTCCAAATCCCCCCAGCACCTCCCAAAAATGCTCCCAGGAACCCCCAAATCCCCCCCAGACCCCAAAATCTCCCCCAGGGTCCCCAAAATGCCCCAAATTCCTCCCAAATTTCCCCCCAAATCCTCAGAAAACCCCCCAAATTCCTCCCAAAATCCCCTCAAATCCCCCCAAATTCCTCTCAAACCCCCCAAACTCCCCCAAAATGCCCCAAAACTCCCCCAAAAACCCAAAAAACACCCCAAACTCCCCCCCAAACCCCCCCTGCACCCACAGCTCCAGCACCTGGTACAGGCGGCTCCGCACCGCCCTGGGGACCCCAAAAATGGGTTCAGGGACCCCAAAAATGGGTCCAGGGACCCCAAAACCCCCCAAACCCACCCCAAATCCCCCATATCCACCCCAAAAGTGAAGGCCACAAACCCACTTCCAGGGTGATTTTCCCATTTTTGGGATTTTTTTTCCAATTTCCCAGGTGTTTTCTCCCATTTTGGTTTTTTTTCCCCCATTTCCCTGGTATTTTTCCTCATTTTTGGGATTCTTTCCCCATTTCCCAGATGCTTTTCCCCATTTCTGTTTTTTTTCCCCCATTTCTGGGTTGCTTTTGCCCATTTTAGGAGTTTTTTTCCCCATTTCCCAGGTGTTTTCTCCCATTTTTCTGGTCCTTTCCCCATTTCCCAGGTGTTTTTTCCCATTTCTGGGTGTTTTTCCCCATTTTTGGGTGGTTTTTTTTCCCATTTCTGGCATTTCCCCCCTATTTTTGGGTGTTTTTTCCCCATTTCAGTGTGGTTTTTTTCCCCATTTTTGGATGTTTTTCCCCATTTTTTGATGTTTTTCCCCCATTTTTGGGTGTTTTTTTTTCCCATTTCTGGCATTTCCCCCCCATTTTTGGGTGTTTTTTCCCCATTTCTGCGTGTTTTTTTCCCCATTTCTGGGTGCTTTTTCCCCATTTCTGGGTGTTTTTTCCCATTTCTGCATGTTTTTTTCCCCATTTTTGGGTGTTTTTTCCCCATTTCAGTGTGGTTTTTTTCCCCATTTCTGGGTGTTTTTCCCCATTTCTGGCTGTTTTTTCCCATTTCTGGCTGTTTTCGCCCCGTTCCGTACCCGAAGGGTCTCTCCTGGCCCGGGGGGGGGTCCCGGGGGCCACTCCAGGAGCTCAGCACCTGCGGGAAGAGGCGGCCCAGGAGGGACCCCCAGCGCACCAGGCGGGCCCCGCACCTGAAATTCCCAAAATTCCATCAGAATTCCCAAAATTCCATCCAAATTCCCAAAAAAAACCCAACCTGGAATTCCCAAAATTGCCAAAAATCCCCCAAAATCCACCCGGAACTGCCCCAAATCCCCCCCCCAGGAGGGACCCCCAGCACACCAGGCGGGCCCCGCACCCAGAATTCCCAAAATTCCGTCAGAATTCCCAAAAAACCAACCTGGAATTACCCAAAATCCTGAGAATCCCCCCCAAATCCACCTGGAATTCCCAAAATCCCCCAAAATCCACCTGGAATTATCTCCCAGTCCCCTCCCAGTATAACCAGTATAACCACTCCCTGTCCCAGTCCCCCCCCAGTATAACCAGCCCCTGTCCCAGTATAACCAGTATAACCAGTATAACCAATCCCTCCCAGTATAACCAGTATAACCAGTCCCCCCAGTCCCTGCCCCAGTATAACCAGTATAACCAGCCCCTGTCCCAGTCCGTGTCCCAGTATAACCAGTCCATGTCCCAGTATAACCAGTATAACCAGTCCCTCCCAGTACAACCAGTCCCTCCCAGTATAACCAGTATAACCAGTCCCTCCCAGTACAACCAGTACAACCAGTACAACCAGTACAGCCAGTCCCTCCCAGTATAACCAGTCTCTCCCAGTATAACCCAGTCCCTGTCCCAGTCCCCCCCAGTCCCTCCCAGTCCCTGTCCCAGTATAACCAGTCCCCCCCAGTCCCTGTCCCAGTCCCTCCCAGTATAACCAGTCCCCCCCAGTGCCCGTCCCAGTCCCTCCCAGTCCCTCCCAGTATAACCAGTCCCTCCCAGTATAACCAGTCCCTCCCAGTATAACCAGTCCCTCCCAGTATAACCAGTCCCTCCCAGTATAACCAGTCCCTCCCAGTATAACCAGTCCCTCCCAGTATAACCAGTCCCTCCCAGTATAACCCCCATTTCAGTGTGGTTTTTTTCCCCATTTTTGGATGTTTTTCCCCATTTTTTGATGTTTTTCCCCCATTTTTGGGTGTTTTTTTTTCCCATTTCTGGCATTTCCCCCCTATTTTTGGGTGTTTTTTCCCCATTTCAGTGTGGTTTTTTTCCCCATTTCTGGGTGTTTTTCCCCATTTCTGGCTGTTTTTTCCCATTTCTGGCTGTTTTTTCCCATTTCTGCGTGTTTTTTTCCCCATTTCTGGGTGCTTTTTCCCCATTTCTGGGTGTTTTTTCCCATTTCTGCATGTTTTTTTCCCCATTTTTGGGTGTTTTTTCCCCATTTCTGCGTGTTTTTTTCCCCATTTCTGGCTGTTTTTTCCCATTTCTGGCGTTTTTCGCCCCGTTCCGTACCCGAAGGGTCTCTCCTGGCCCGGGGGGGGGTCCCGGGGGCCACTCCAGGAGCTCAGCACCTGCGGGAAGAGGCGGCCCAGGAGGGACCCCCAGCGCACCAGGCGGGCCCCGCACCTGAAATTCCCAAAATTCCATCAGAATTCCCAAAATTCCATCCAAATTCCCAAAAAAAACCCAACCTGGAATTCCCAAAATTGCCAAAAATCCCCCAAAATCCACCCGGAACTGCCCCAAATCCCCCCCCAGGAGGGACCCCCAGCGCACCAGGCGGGCCCCGCACCCGAAATTCCCAAAATTCCGTCAGAATTCCCAAAATTCCATCCAAATTCCCAAAAAAACCCAACCTGGAATTCTCAAAATTGCCAAAAATCCACCCAGAATTGCCCAAAATTCCCCCAAATTGCCCCAAAACCCACCCGGAACTGCCCCAAATCCCCCCCCCAGGAGGGACCCCCAGCACACCAGGCGGGCCCCGCACCCAGAATTCCCAAAATTCCGTCAGAATTCCCAAAAAAACCAACCTGGAATTACCCAAAATCCTGAGAATCCCCCCCAAATCCACCTGGAATTCCCAAAATCCCCCAAAATCCACCTGGAATTATCTCCCAGTCCCCTCCCAGTATAACCAGTATAACCACTCCCTGTCCCAGTCCCCCCCCAGTATAACCAGCCCCTGTCCCAGTATAACCAGTATAACCAGTATAACCAATCCCTCCCAGTATAACCAGTATAACCAGTCCCCCCAGTCCCTGCCCCAGTATAACCAGTATAACCAGCCCCTGTCCCAGTCCGTGTCCCAGTATAACCAGTCCATGTCCCAGTATAACCAGTATAACCAGTCCCCTGTCCCAGTCCCCCCCCAGGATAACCAGCACCTGTCCCAGTATAACCAGTATAACCAGTATAACCAATCCCTCCCAGTATAACCAGTATAACCAGTCCCCCCAGTCCCTGCCCCAGTATAACCAGTATAACCAGCCCCTGTCCCAGTCCGTGTCCCAGTATAACCAGTCCATGTCCCAGTATAACCAGTATAACCAGTCCCTCCCAGTACAACCAGTACAACCAGTACAACCAGTACAGCCAGTCCCTCCCAGTATAACCAGTCTCTCCCAGTATAACCCAGTCCCTGTCCCAGTCCCCCCCAGTCCCTCCCAGTCCCTGTCCCAGTATAACCAGTCCCTCCCAGTTCCTGTCCCAGTCCCTCCCAGTACAACCAGTCCCTGTCCCAGTCCCTCCCAGTATAACCAGTATAGCCCAGTCTCACGCCAGCAGCAGCGCCCCCAGCACGTCGAGCGCGTCCTGGTGCACCTGGGGCAGCAGCAGCCCCCGCAGCGGCGCCTCCCCGCACCAGCCCTGCCAACCAGTACGGACCAGT
>NW_024373336.1:0-480 GCF_014805655.1 Passer montanus
TTTTTTTTTTCCTTTTAAAAACAAAGTACAGAGCAGAAGCTCTGTTCTCCCCAAAGCCACAAGCACAAATAATTACCCAGTCCCTGCACAGTTGTTCTTGGGTAATATTAATGTTAAATGGTGTGTTGTGTTACTGGGGCTTTAATGGTTTTAATGAGAATTTTACCACTAGTATTTGGAATTCTGGGTTTTTACTGACCTTCAGCTGCTGGTTTGTCCGTTTGAGGAACAGAACCTCTTCACTGTGTTTCTTCTCTTCTATTTCCCTCCGTTCAGTTTCTTGCCTTTCAATGGCCTCACATTTCGCTTTCTCTTCACTCACTTGTTTTTCCAGCGCCTCCTTTTCCTCTTCCAGCTCTGCAATCTTGGAAAAGAGTACAGCTGTCTCAAGTTTTGTTAGCAAACAGTCAATTTTCAGTTCAGATGGGACTGATACTTTGAGAGGCCACCCAGAACAGAGGCTAGACAGAGCTAAAGGAA
>NW_024373337.1:0-480 GCF_014805655.1 Passer montanus
AAAAAAAAAAATTACATCTCATTACACGACTGCTGAAATCTTCACAAATATTGTAGAATTCAGGCTGCTTAAAACTTCCACTGGTAATTAGGCTGCTAAATCAGGAACTTGTTCTCTTTTCACTGAAGATGAATGTTATTAAGGTGAATATTTTGTAAGTGAATGATCAGATGCTGCTTTGCAACAACATTATTTCCCTTTTTTGCTCCACAATGGTATCTGTAAAAATACTCTGGAAAGGTTTCAAAAAGCAGGTGCAACATTTTCTCCACAAACTGATACCCAGAATAGGTAGGCAATGGCAAGGGAGTGTCTAACAATACCTTGAAATACACTGGAATAACCAAACAACAGTGGTTTACTGAGCAACAAGTCCTTGCAGAACCCACTGAATTCCACAGAATTCCCCTATCCTGAACCTGCAGCAGCATCCATTGCCAATAACAACTCAAACACTGCCTGGCAGAGAAAACAATCAAA
>NW_024373338.1:0-479 GCF_014805655.1 Passer montanus
AGACTTCTGAGCCCCCCCAAACTTTGGGGGTCCCCGGGCATTTGGGACCCTCTGGACACCCCGAATTCCCGGGACCCCCGGGGACACTCGGGGTCCCCCAGACCCCCGGGACCCCCCGGGACTCCCTGGGAATTTGGGGAACCCCCCTGGATTTTGGGACCCCCCAGATTTTGGGGGCCCCTGGGTTTTGGGACCCTTCCCCGGATTTGGGACCCCCCTGGGTTTTGGGACCACCCGCAGATTTTGGGACCCCCTCGTTCTTTGGGCCCCCCCAGATTTTGGCCCTCCCCGGATTTTGGGACCCCCGCCGATTTTGGGACCCCCCTTAGTTTGGGACTCCCTGGATTCTGAGGCCCCTCCTCAGATTTTGGGACCCCTGGGGTTTTGGGGCCCCCTGGGTTTTGGAACCCCCCCGGATTTTGGGAACCCCCTATTTTGGGACCCCCCCCAGATTTTGGCACCCCCTCATTCTTTGGAAC
>NW_024373339.1:0-479 GCF_014805655.1 Passer montanus
CAGGTGAGACACAGGTGTGCACAGGTGAGCACCGACAGGTGTGCAGGACAGGTGTGTGCAGGTGGGACAGGTGAGACAGGTGTGTACAGGTGAGACAGGTGTGCACAGGTGGGACAGGTGAGACAGGTGTGCGCAGGTGGGACAGGTGAGGGGACAGGTGAGACACAGATGTGCGGGACAGGTGTGTACAGGTGTGCGCAGGTGAGGGGACAGGTGTGTGGGACAGGTGTGTACAGGTGAGACAGGTGGGACAGGTGAGACACAGATGTGCGGGACAGGTGTGTACAGGTGTGCGCAGGTGAGGGGACAGGTGTGTGGGACAGGTGTGTACAGGTGAGACAGGTAAGACACAGGTGTGTGCAGGTGAGGGGACAGGTGTGCACCCGCAGGTGAGACAGGTGGGACAGGTGGGTGCAGGTGGGACAGGTGGGACAGGTGTGCACAGGTGTGTACAGGTGAGCACCCGCAGGTGAGACAGG
>NW_024373340.1:0-479 GCF_014805655.1 Passer montanus
TATATAATATAAAAATAAACACAATAATACATAATATATAATTATATTTAATGTAATAAAAATTATTATTAAATTATATATAACACATATAATTACATATACAGCTACATATATAATGTCTGTAATATATATGATAACTAATAATAAATTAAAACACATAATTGTTAATTAATATAATTATAATATTTTATAATAAATGGTAAAATGTATATCTTATTAATAATATATAATTATATTATAATAAATAATATACTAATATATAATCTACAATAATTGTAATATATAGAAGATAATCCCAAGAGATAAAATATAATAATTAAAAATATAATAAAGAAGACTTCTATACATAATGCATATATGGTGTACTATATGTGATATAAAAATACATTAAAATAATTAAAATTTCAACTATATTTTCTAATAATTCATACTATAATAATTTAATAATTGTATTACATATAGCATATGTAATACACAAT
>NW_024373341.1:0-479 GCF_014805655.1 Passer montanus
AAAACCAAACAAAAAAACCCAAAAAACCCCAAATCCCAAAACCCCCACTGGAAACCTCAAAAAAATTCGAATTTTGGGGGAATTTTTGGGAATTTTTGGGAATTTTTGGGAGATTTTAGGAGAAAATTTGTGGGGAATCCTGGGGGAATTTTAGGGGCAAATTTGGGGAACATTTGGGGGATTTTGGAGGAATTTTGGGGGGGATTTGAGGGAAATTTTTGGGAATTTTTTGAGGAATTTTGGGAGAAATTCTGGGAAATTTTGGAGGAATTTTGGGAGAGGTTTTGGGCGGAATTTTTGGGGAAATTCTGGGGAAATTTAAGGAGGAATTTAGGAAGAATTTTTGAGGGAATTTAGAGAGAATTACGGGAGGATTTTTGTGGAAATTTTGGGGGAAATTTGGGTGATTTTGGGAGGAATTTTGGTGAATATTTTTGTGGAAATTTGGTAGATTTTTTGTGAATTTTTGTGAATTTTTG
>NW_024373342.1:0-479 GCF_014805655.1 Passer montanus
ATAAGCATTTCTTGGCCTATCAGCTTTAGGTACTTCTGTGAAGTTTTAAGAATTTTCTGTAAATCCATTTCCCACAAACATCCAGACATCCCTGAGGAGCCAAAACGGGGCTCCCCTGGCAAAGAGTGGAGTGGGTGGGATGATATTCTCCCCTCTAACAGAGGACAGAGAAGCAGCCAGAGGTTTTGTGTCCTTTGGGGAATCTCTGTGCAGGAGAGCACAAGGAAGAAGCAGGACAGGGGTTTGGGAAGTCTTGGATGCAGCCCCCAAATATTGTGGCTTTCTGGCAGGCTCAGCCTGCCAGAGCAGGGGTGTAGGAAAGGGAACTCCTTGGCTTAGTGCTCAGCAAAGCTGGAACATCCCACAGTGTCAGTGCCTGGGGCAGAGCAGAGCCTGCCAGGCCTTGGGAACCGGGGGACAGGGTCCACAGGGGCTGCACCAGTGCAGGCAGGCACTCGTGATAGCAATACCAGGCAGTC
>NW_024373343.1:0-479 GCF_014805655.1 Passer montanus
ACTCCCAGTTTGTCCTCCCAGTAATTCCTGAGGGGCTCCACCAGTAACTCCCAGTGCTCCCAGTAACCCCCAGTGCGCCCAGTAACTCCCAGTAACTCCCAGTGCTCCCAGTAACCCCCAGTGCGCCCAGTAACTCCCAGTAACTCCCAGTGCTCCCAGTAACCCCCAGTGCGCCCAGTAACTCCCAGCAGCTCCCAGTTTGCCCTCCCAGCAGCTCCCAGTGTCCCCGCCACGGCTCCCAGTTGCTCCCAGTTGCTCGCTGCACTTTCCCAGTAACCCCCAGTAAGCCCCAGTTTATCCCCCAGTACAGCCCCAGGGGCTCCCCCAGTGACTCCCAGTAACTCCCAGTTTGCCCTCCCAGTAACTCCCAGTAACTCCCAGTGTCCGTGCCACAGCTCCCAGTAACTCCCAGTAACTCCCAGTTTGCCCTCCCAGTATAAACCAGTATCCCCCAATGCCCTCCCAGTCCCTCCCAGTCC
>NW_024373344.1:0-479 GCF_014805655.1 Passer montanus
TTATGCAATTGGCTGCAGGTAAAAACAAGGCTGTTCTCAGAGCTGATGACTTCTTGAGGAAGAAAGTTTTTGAGTGAACAAAAGGAAGAGATGGAAATTAAAATAAATAAATAAAAGATATGTACTTAAGTAAGATGTTATTATGAGGTTGGCTTCAGGGCCAGCTGTTAATTGGGTTTCACTACCAATTATCTGCACATCAGAACTGCAGTGATCAATCATCATCCTTCACTGTTCTGCTCAACACAACATTCTGACACTGCTGGGCATTCACAAAGAGCTACATTTTCTGATATGCTACACACCCTTCCAGAGTTTTCTGTCTCACATAGCTCATAGAGATGCATTACAAATACATAAGTAACAGATAGGCTTACACTTTTTCAAGCTACCATACACAGGCTGAAGAACAGATACTGACTCAATCTGCTAACCCCTAGTTTATACCAGCAGCTTTGACACCATTCCCTCTAACTGAA
>NW_024373345.1:0-479 GCF_014805655.1 Passer montanus
TGTCTGTGCAGGACAGGAGACAGGAGCAGTGGCTGTTCTGGAGTGAGCACAAGACTCCCAGCCAGCCTGGAGTGCCCAAAATCTCAGTGGCCCACAGACCGCCTGAGAGGACTCCCCAAGAGCTAACTCAAAGCAGCAAAATCTCAAACCTATTAATTTTCCATCGTAAGTTTTCTGCAGTCCATCCATGACAGAGACACTACCTCCCATTCCTAGCCACTGCTGAGGTACCTCTACGTTTCAGAATGACAATGACAATGCAAAATCCAGCAAGCCAAGACTGACCACGGCACAGCTCACGGCAGACGTGAAAGAAACAAAACCTCTCATTTTAGCAGGGAAGCTTAAATGCACAAAAGTTTTAAGAACATCCAATGTTGCTTCCATTTCAGTCTGAACTGAGGAGGAAACACGCTTCTCTTAGGATTACCAGTAAGGTATCTACATTGTAAAGGAATATATATATATATATATATATA
>NW_024373346.1:0-10463 GCF_014805655.1 Passer montanus
GTTTTTGGGGAGATTTTGGCGGAGTTTTTGGGGATGGTTTGGGGAGATTTTGGGGTTATTTTCAGGATGTTTTGGGGATATTTTTGAGGAAGCTTTGGAGATGTCTTGGGGATATTCTGGGATGTTTTTGGGGATGTTTTTGGGGTGTTTCGGAGACTTTTTTGGGGCAGTTTTGGGGAGATTTTTGGGAAGTTTTCGGGGCTGTTCTGGGGATATTTTGGGGGTGTTCTGGGGTTATTTTTGGGGAGGTTTTGGGGGTATTTTGGGGGTGTTTTGGGGGTATTTTTGGGGAGGTTTGGGGGGTTTTGGGACCTGGTAGAGCTGGCCCATGGTGGCGCTGGTGGGGGGGATGACGTTGTTGACGAAGAAGAACAGAGCGTCCTCGGCCCGCAGGTGGATCCTCTTCCTGATCAGGAAATAGAACTGGCCCACTAAAAACACCAAAAACACACAAAATCAACCCAAAATGAACCCAAAACCCAAAAAAATCCGGGTTAAAAATGCCAAAAATGAACCCAAAATCCACCCAAAAACTGAGCAGGGCGTCCTCGGCACGGAGATGGATCCGCTTCCGGATCAGGAAATAGAACTGACCCACCAGAAAGGTCAAAAAACAGCAAAATCAGCCCAAAATCAACCTAAAAACGAGAGAAAACCCAAAAAAAACCGCTAAAAAATGCCAAAAATGAACCCAAAATCCACCCAAAAACTGAGCAGGGCGTCCTCGGCACGGAGATGGATCCGCTTCCGGATCAGGAAATAGAACTGACCCACCAGAAATATCCAAAAACACCAAAATCAGCCCAAAATCAACCTAAAAACCAGAAAAAACCCAAAAAAAACCGCTAAAAAATGCCAAAAATTAACCCAAAATCCACCCAAAAACTGAGCAGCGTCCTCAGCCCGCAGGTGGATCCTCTTCCTGATCAGGAAATAGAACTGGCCCACTAAAAACACCAAAAAACACCAAAATCAGCCCAAAAACCACCAAAATCAACCCAAAAACCAAAAAAAACCTGCTTAAAAAAACCCAAAATCAACCCAAAATCAACCCAAAAACTGAGCAGCGTCCTCAGCCCATGGGTGGATCCATTTCTGGTTCAGGACATAGAACTGACCCACTGAAAACACCAAAAACACCCAAAAATCAGTGAAAAAATAAGAGAAACCCAGAAAAATCGGCTCAAAACCCAAAAAAAAATCAGCCCAAAACCAGCCAAATACCTAAAAAATGCCAAAAATGAACCCAAAATCCACCCAAAAACTGAGCAGCGTCCTCAGCCCGCAGGTGGATCCTCTTCCTGATCAGGAAATAGAACTGGCCCACTGAAAACACCAAAAGCACCCAAAAATCAGTGAAAAAATAAGAAAAACCCAGAAAAATCAGCTCAAAAACCTAAAAAAATCAGCCCAAAAACTGCCAAATACCAGAAAAATCAGCCCAAAAAACTCAAACTATTTGAAAACTCAGCCCAAAAAACCACAAAAATCAGCCAAAAAACCCACAAAAACTGCAAAAATCAGCCTGAAATCAGGGAAAAGGAAAAGCAGCCCCAAAAAACCTCAAAACTCAGAAAAAGCAGCTCAAAAATCAGTGAAAAACCCAAAATCAGCCCAAAAAATGAGCAGAGCATCCCCAGCCTGGGGGTGGATCCACTTTTGGATCAGGAAACGGAACTGCCCCACTGGAAACACCCAAAAATCAGTGAAAAACCCCAAAAATCAGGGAAAAATGGGAAAAGCAGACCAAAAAAACAACAAAAAAATCCTAAAAAAAGCCAAAAATCTGAAAAATCAGCTGGAAAAAACCCAAAACCAGAAAAATTAAACCAAAAATCAGCCCAAAAAAACCCCAAAACACAAAGGCTGGAAACACCCAAAAATCAGTGAAAAACCCCAAAAATCAGGGAAAAATGGGAAAAGCAGCCCAAAAAACAAACAAAAAAAAAATCCTAAAAAAAGCCAAAAATCGGAAAAATCAGCTGGAAAAAACCCAAAACCAGAAAAATTAAACCAAAAATCAGCCCAAAAAAACCCCAAAACACAAAGAAATCGCCCTAGAAAACCCCAAAACCCAAAAATTTGCTGCAAGAAATCCCCAAAAATTGCCCCAAAACCCCCTATAAATCCCAAAAAACTGCTTTAGAACCCCAAGAAATGGAGTGAAAACCCCAAATCAGCCCAAACCAAACAAAAATCAGGGAAAAGCACCAAAAATCCCCCAAATTCCGGCTCAAGAAATGGAACTGCCCCACTAGAGGGGCAAAAATGGCTTTAGAACCCCAAAAATCACCCCAAAAATTCCCCAAAATAGCCCCAAACTTATCCCCAAATCACCTCTGAACACCCCAGAATTTCACCCAAAAAACCCCCAAAATCTCACCAAAAAACCCCAAATTATCCCCCAAAAATTCCCCAAAATAGCCCCAAACTTATCCCCAAATCACCTCTGAACACCCCAGAATTTCACCCAAAAAACCCCCAAAATCTCACCAAAAAACCCCAAATTATCCCCCAAAAATTCCCCCAACCCCCCCCAAAATTACATCAAAAACCCCAAATCTCCCAAATATTCACCCAAAAAACCCAGAAAATTAGAAATAAGTCCCTAAAACTTCCCAGAAGACCCCAAATAAATATTCACCCAAAAACCCCAGAAAATTAGAAATAAGCCCCTAAAATTCCCCAGAAGACCCCAAATTCCCCCCAAATCCTCAAAAATTCCCAAAAATCCCCAAAGTTCCACCCAAAAATCCAACAAAAAACCTCAAATCACCCCAAAGAAACCCAAAAAATTGGAAATAAACCCCCAAATATTCCCAAAAAACTCCGAAATTCCAACCAAAATACCCCAAAAATCCACCAAAAATCCTCAAATCACCCCCAAAAAAACTATAAAATTAGAAATAAACCCCAACAATTCCAAAAAAACCCCCAAATATTCCCCCAAAACTCCAAAATTCCAACCAAAACACCCAAAAATCCTCAAATCACCCCCAAAAAACCTCAGAAATTTGGACATATCACCCCAAAAATTCCCAAAAATTCCCTATAAACCCTAAAACTCCATCAAGAAAACCCCCAAAATCCACCAAAAAACCTGAAATCACCCCAGAAACTCCCCAGAAAATTGGAACTACAACCCCAAAAATTCCCAAAAACCCCAAATAGTCCCCAAAATTCCCAAGAAACCCCAAAACTCCACCAAAAAAACCTGAAATCACCCCCAAAACCCCCAGAAATTTGGACATATCACTCCAAAAAATCCCCAAACCCCCCAAATATTCCAAAAAATTCCCAATAAACCCCAAAAATCCACCAAAAAACCCCCAAAATCCACCAAAAAACCTGAAATCACCCCAGAAACTCCCCAGAAAATTGGAACTACAACCCCAAAAATTCCCAAAAACCCCAAATAGTCCCCAAAATTTCCAAAAAATCCCCAAACCCCCCAAATATTCCAAAAAATTCCCAATAAACCCCAAAAATCCACCAAAAAACCCCCAAAATCCACCAAAAAATCTCAAATCACCCACAAAAAACCCCAGACATTTGGAAAAATCACCCCAAAAATCCCCAAAATTCCCTATAAACACCAAGAAAACCCCAAAAATCCACCAAAAAACCTGAAATCACCCCAAAAAACCCCCCAGAAAATTGGAACTACGACCCAAAAAATTCCCCCAAACCCCAAATAGTCCCGAAAATTCCCAATAAACCCCAAAACTCCACCAAGAAAACCCCAAAAATCCACCAAAAAACCTCAAATCACCCCAAAAAAATACCAGAAAATTGGAAATAAACCCCAACAATTCCAAAAACCCCCCAAATATTCCCAAAAATCTCCAAAATTCAACCAAAACACCCCAAAAATCCTCAAATCACCCCCACAAAAACCCAGAAACTTGGCAATATCACCCCAAAAAATCCCAAAACCCCCAAATATTCCCAAAAAAATCCAAAATTCCAACTAAAATACCCCCAAAATCTACCAAAAAACCTGAAATCACCCCAAAAAACCCCGAGAAAATTGGAACTACAACCCCAAAAAATCCCCAACCCCCCCAAATATTCCCAAAATTCCCAATAAACCCCAAAACTCCACCAAAAAAACCTGAAATCACCCCCAAAAAAACTATAAAATTAGAAATAAACCCCAACAATTCCAAAAACCCCCCAAATATTCCCAAAATTCCCAATAAACCCCAAAACTCCACCAAAAAAACCTGAAATCACCCCAAAAAACCCCCCAGAAAATTGGAACTACGACCCAAAAAATTCCCCCAAACCCCAAAAATCCCCAAAATTCCCAATAAACCCCAAAACTCCACCAAAAAACCACCAAAAATCCACCAAAAAACCTCAAATCACCCCCAAAAACCCCAGAAAATTGAAACTACAACCCCAAAAAATTCCCAAAAATCCCCAAATTTCCCAAAATTGCCCCAAATTGCCGAAATGCCCCACGTGGCACCTGTGAGGTCGGAGGGCACCAGGTATTTCTTCTTGTCCAGGTCCCCGATCCGGGCCTTGGGCGCCTTTTCCACAAACCCCAAAAATCCACCAAAAAACCTGAAATCACCCCAAAAAAATACCAGAAAATTGGAAATAAACCCCAACAATTCCAAAAACCCCCCAAATATTCCCAAAAATCTCCAAAATTCAACCAAAACACCCCAAAAATCCTCAAATCACCCCCACAAAAACCCAGAAATTTGGAAATATCATCCCAAAAATCCCCCAAAACTCCACCAAAAAACCCCAAAATCCACCAAAAACCTCAAATCACCCCCAAAAAACCCCAGAAAATTGGCAATACAACCCAAAAAATTCCCAAAAACCCCAAATATTCCCAAAAACTCCCAATAAACCCCAAAAATCCCAAAAAATCCACCAAAAATCCTGAAACCACCCCAAAAAAACCCAGAAAATGAGAACTACAACCCAAAGAAATTCCCAAAAACCCCAAATATTCCCAAAAACTCCCAATAAACCCCAAAAATCCCAAAAAATCCACCAAAAATCCTGAAACCACCCCAAAAAAACCCAGAAAATGAGAACTACAACCCAAAGAAATTCCCAAAAACCCCAAATAGTCCCCAAAATTCCCAATAAACCCCAGAACTCCACCAAAAAAACCTGAAATCACCCCAAAAAACCCCAGAAAATTGAAACTACAACCCAAAAAAATCCCAAAAACCCCAAATAGTCCCCAAAATTCCCAATAAACCCCAGAACTCCACCAAAAAAACCTGAAATCACCCCAAAAAACCCCCCAGAAAATTGGAACTACGACCCAAAAAATTCCCCCAAACCCCAAAAATCCCCAAATTTCCCAAAATTGCCCCAAATTGCCGAAATGCCCCACGTGGCACCTGTGAGGTCGGAGGGCACCAGGTATTTCTTCTTGTCCAGGTCCCCGATCCGGGCCTTGGGCGCCTTTTCCACGATCACCTGCGGGGAAATGCCTTCAATTTGGGGCAAAACCCCTGGGTTTTGGGGCAAAAACCCCACAAAAATTGGGGAGAAAACTGGGAGTTCAGGAGGAAAAAATGCCTTAAATTTGGGGAAAAAATTCTGGATTTGGGGGAAAAAAAACCCACAAAAAATGGGAATTTAAGAGGAAAAAATTCATTAAATTTGGGGAAAAAATCCTGGATTTTGGGGGAAAAACACCAAAAATGGGAATTTAAGAGGAAAAATTTCCTTAAATTTGGGAAAAAAATCCTGGACTTGGGGGAAAAAAAACCCACAAAGAATGGGACTTTAAGAGGAAAAAACTCCTTAAATTTGGGGCAAAAATCCTGGATTTTGGGGGGAAAAAACCCCACAAAAATTGGGGAGAAAAATGGGAATTCAGGAGGAAAAAATTCCTTAAATTTGGGGAAAAAATCTTGAATTTTAGGGAAAAAACCACAAAAAAATAGGAAGGAAAATGGGAATTCAAGAGGAAAAAATTCCTTAAATTTGGAAAAAAAAATCCTGAATTTTGGGGGGAAAAAAAACACAAAAAATTGGGGAGAAAAATGGGAATTTAAGAGGAAAGAATTCCTTAAATTTGGGGAAAAAATCCTGAATTTTGGAGGAAAACCCACAAAAAATTAGGAGGAAAAATGAGAATTTAAGAGGAAAAAAAATCCTTAAATTTTGGGGAAACATCCTGAGTTTTGGGGGAAAAAAAAAACACAAAAAATTGGGGAGAAAAATGGGAATTCAAGAGGAAAAAATTCCTTAAATTTGGAAAAATAATCCTGAATTTTGGAGGAAAAATTTTCTTGAATTTGGAGGGGAAAATGGAATTTGGGAAAGAAAAAATTCCTTAAATTTGGGGGAAAAATTCCTGGATTTTAGGGGAAAAAACCTTGAATTTGGGGAAAATATTCCTGAATTTCAGGGAGAAACTTCCCTGAATTTGGGTGAAAAATCCTGAATTTGGGGGAGAAAATGTTCCTGGCTTTGGGGAAAAAAATCTGGGAATTTTGGGAGAAAATTCCTCAAATTTGGGGGAAAATCCCTTAAACTGGTGGGAAAAGCACCTGAATTTTAGGTAAAAACCCCAAAAATTGATGGGAACGTCACCAAGGAAGGAAAAACCCCCAGAATTTGGGAATTTTGGGGTTCCTGGAGTGAATTTGGCGTTCCCAGGATGGATTTTGGGGCTCCTGGGTGGAATTTTGGGGTTCTTGGGGGGGATTTTGAGACTCCCAGGCTGAATTTTGGGGTTCCCGAGGAGGATCTGGGGTTCTCAGGCTGAATTTTGGGGTTCCTGGAAGGGATTTTTGGGTTCTCAGGTGGATTTTGGGGTTCCCAGGGTGAAATTTCGGGGTTCCAGGATGGATTTTGGGGCTCCCGGGTGGAATTTTGGGGTTCCCGAGGAGGATCTGGGGTTCTCAGGCTGAATTTTGGGGTTCCTGGAAGGGATTTTTGGGTTCTCAGGTGGATTTTGGGGTTCCCAGGGTGAAATTTCGGGGTTCCCGAAGTGAATTCCGGGTTCCTGGGTGGAATTTTGGGGTTCCCAGGTGGAAATTTGGGGTTCCCAGGCTGAATTTTGGGGTTCCTAGGATGGATTTTGGGGATCCCGGGGGGGGATTTTGGGGTTTCCAGGTTGAATTTTGGGGTTCCCAGGTGGAATTTCGGGGTTCCAGGGGGGGATTTCGGGGTTCCCGGGGTGAATTTTGGGGTTCCCAGATGGAATTTTGGGGTTCCCAGGTGGGATTTCGGGGTTCCCGGGTGGAATTTCGGGGTTCCCGGGTGGAATTTCGGGGTTCCCGGGGGGATTTGGGGGTTCCCAGGTGGAATTTTAGGGTTCCCGGGGTGAATTTCGGGGTCCCCGGGGTGAATTTCGGGGTTCCCGGGGTGAATTTTGGGGTTCCCAGGTGGGATTTTGGGGTCCCCGGGGTGAATTTCGGGTTCCCGGGGGGGGGATTTTGGGGTTTCCAGGTTGAATTTTGGGATTCCCAGGTGGAAGTTCGGGGTTCCCGGGGGGATTTTGGGGTTTCCAGGTTGAATTTTGGGGTTCCCAGGTGGGATTTTGGGGTCCCCGGGGTGAATTTCGGGGTTCCCGTGGGGGATTTGGGGGTTCCCGGGGCTGCCCCGGCCCTCACCGGCACTCGGTCCGGGTACTTTTTCCGGATCTTCTCTCCCTCACAGCGACGCTTCTCGAACGGATGCTCCTCCTTGTACAGGAACTTCATGGCCGGGCCGGGCCTGGGGCCGGGGCCGGGGCCGGGGCCTGACGGGGCCGGGGCCTGACGGGGCCGGGCCGGGACCGGGACCGGGACCGGGACCGGGCCTGCACCGGAGCCTCGGAGCGCGCAGGGATACGGGCCCGCCCCCGCCGCGCCGCGCCAGCGGCGTACGGCGCGCAAACAGCGTAACGAGCGCCCGTTAACACCAACGGAGCGGCGCTACGCAAATGGAGTAATGAAACAGGGAGTGCCCTCAGCGCTACGCAGATGGCGTAAGGGAATGGGGTGTGCCCTCAGCGCTGCGTAAATGGCGTAAGGGCCTCGCCCTCAGTGGTACGGCTCGTTCCAGACCCTCCCAGTTCCTCCCAGTTCGTCCCAGTTCCCTCCTGTCACTCCCCAGTGCCTTCCTAAGGCCTCCCAGGCCGTTCCCAGTTCAGCCCAGTTCCCTCCCAGCGCCTCGGAGTGGCCACGCCGGTGCCCACGGCGCTACGCAGATGGCGTAAGGGCGCTGCCCACAGCGCTACGCAAGCTGCGGACGGTTCAGCCCGGTTCCGCCCAGTCCGTCCCAGTCCCTTCCTAAGGCCTCGCGGAGCTCCCCCAGCTCCTCCCAGTGCCGGTAACGGGAGAAGGGTCCCGGTAGTGGGGAGGGGGTCCCGGTAACGGGGCGGGGGTCCCGGGAAGGCCCCGGGAGGTCCCGGGAAGGCCCCGGGCGGAGGCGCGGAAGGATCCGGGCGGTGCTGCGTCCCTCATGTGACTGACGTCATGTGACTGACGTCACCGACCGGGGCGGGTCACGTGGCAGGAGGGAATAAACATGGGGCACGTGACATCAAGGGGGCGTGGCCAACGCGAGATGGACGGAACCATTGGGGGAGAACGGAGCGGGGGAGTCCGGGCGAGTCCATCCCAGTTCCCTCCCAGACAATTCCCAGTCCATCCCCAGTTCCCTCCCAGTCCAGCCACAAACGAGTCCCGAACGCTCCAACTTTAAGAAAATCCAAACATTTATTTTCTCTCCCTCCCCCAAAACCTGGGAAAGCGCAGGGGGAATTTGGGATCACCCCAAAATTCGGGATCCCCCCCACACACAAAAACTTGGGAAATCCCAGGAAATTTGGGATCTCCCCCAAAATTCAGGAATTTGGGGTCTCGCCCCAAGGAATTTTGGGGCCCCCTGGGGATTTTGGGGCCCCTCAGGGATTTGGGCCCCCCCCCCAAATGGGGGTTTTGGTCCGTGCCGCGGGCCCTCAGGCCGCCCGCCGCAGCAATCCCAGTGGCACCAGTAAGGGGTTCAGGGGGGGGCACTGGGCGGGCTCGGCGCCCCGCGGGGGCTCCCCCGGGGCTCGGGGGGCGCTCAGGGACCCCCAGAGCCCCCGCAGGTGCCGCTGGAGCCCCCCCAGTGCTCCCAGTGCTCCCAGTTCGGCCGGCAGCGCTCCCAGTAAGGACAGAACCACCGCGGCCTCTGCGGGGGGGGGGACAACAGCGTCAGCACCGCCCAGTTCGGGACTGGGAAACCCAAAATGGGACTGGGATCAGCCCAGTTTGAACTGGGAACCCCAAAATGGGACTGGGACCCCCAAATGGGACCCGGGATCCCCCAGTTTGGGACTGGGAAACCCAAAACGGGACCGGGACCCCCCCAGTTTGGGACTGGGACCCTCCCAGTAAGGACAGAACCACCGCGGCCTCTGCGGGGGGGACAACAAAGGGGTCAGCGCCGCCCAGTTTGAACTGGGAATCTCAAAATGGGACTGGGATCAGCCCAGTTTGAACTGGGAACCCCAAAGTGGGACTGGGACCCCCAAACTGGACCCGGGATCCCCCAGTTTGGGACTGCGAACCCCAAAATGGGACCGGGACCCCCCCAGTTTGGGACTGGAACCCTCCCAGTGAGGACAGAACCACCGCGGCCTCTGCGGGGGGGGGACAACAACGGGGTCAGTGCCGCCCAGTTTGAACTGGGAACCCCAAATTGGAACTGGGAACCCCAAATTTAAACTGGGAACCCCAAAATGGGACTGGGATCCCCAAAATTCCCCCCCCCACCCCTCGCCCCCATTTTTTTCGGGAGCTCCCCAACCTCCCCCCTCCTTAAAATTTGGAACCTCCCAAACTTTTGGATTCCCCCCAAATTTTTAGGGCGTCAGCACCGCCCAGTTCGGGACTGGGAAACCCAAAATGGGACTGGGATCAGCCCAGTTTGAACTGGGAACCCCAAAATGGGACTGGGACCCCCAAATGGGACCCGGGATCCCCCAGTTTGGGACTGGGAAACCCAAAACGGGACCGGGACCCCCCCAGTTTGGGACTGGGACCCTCCCAGTAAGGACAGAACCACCGCGGCCTCTGCGGGGGGGGACAGCGGGGTCAGCGCTCCCAGTTCGGGACTGGGAACCCCAAAGTGGGACTGGGAACCCCAAAATTTATTTTGGGAACCCCACATTTGGGACTCGGACCCCCTAAAATGGGACTGGGAGATCCAAATTGGACCCGGGACCCCCCCAGTTTGGAACTGGGACCCTCCCAGTAAGGACGGAACCACCGCGGCCTCTGCTGGGGGGGGACAGCGGGGTCAGCGCTCCCAGTTCGGGACTGGGAACCCCAAATTTTGCCCTCCCCCACTTCCCCCCCCCTCATTATTTTGGGACCTCCCCAAATTTTTTGGGTTTTCCCCCCAAAATTCTGGGATTTCCCCCCAATTTTTGGCATTTCTCTCTCTCCAGTTTTCCCAGATCCCCCAATTTTTTTGGGGCGCCCCCCAAATTTTAGAGACCC
>NW_024373347.1:0-2751 GCF_014805655.1 Passer montanus
AATAAGGCACAAACACAGCAAGTATTAGCAGCATCCCAGCACTGTCCAAGCTTCTCAGTCCTGCCTGGATATCTTTGAGCCAAAGCAGCTCTCCTGCCTTTGTCCCTCCCTGCGGTGGGAAGAGAAAGCAACTGGCTTTCCCATTTCTTCATGCCTGTCTCCTACAGGGGACGAGAGGAGCTGCTGGCCCTGCTGACAGCAGGGACTTCTCTTCCACAGTGGCAGCAGAAGAGCCTTTTTTTGTTGAGGCAGGCTCTTGCTGGCAGAGGGCAAACCCCATGAGCAGCAGAGCTGTGCTCGCATCGGGCTGTGCTGGGGCTGCAGCCTTATGAGCCCTGGGTCAGAGGCTCGACCTTTTGGGCACAAGGAAGGCAGAAGGTGTGAGAAGGGAAGGCCACTCCTCAGTTAAAATTTAAAGAAAATTGAAGGAGAGACAATAGGGGACAAAGTCAATAAGGCAGAAGTAACAGCGCTGGGTGCTTAGCTGCAGCCAGGGGCACACCAATCAACACAGCAGCACCCCTTCTATACCCTGGGTATTGCATCAGCCTCATCCATATTTACAAATGGTTATACATCTTCAAACATTGTAACGTAGTTCCTCCTCTGTCCCGCCTCTTTGGAGCATGTGCAGTTGTCCTAGTGCTGGTCATGTGTTGCTTTTCAACATATTCAACAGGTTTCCATTCCTTCACTGGTTAAATGTTAATATTACAACAACTCTTCACCAACAGTGGTATCACAACAGAACATTTGCATGAAAAGAACTCTAAACTTTAGCAAAACTTCTTTGACAAAAGTCAACATTGAAAAACACATGTATTTACTCTAACAGTTGTGAAAGCCAACACTGTAATATCTTTATCACAAAGGTGATGCGGTCTGATGGTTTCTTCTAGATGAGAACCTGTCTCCTCAGCCTGTCTGTCCCCTGAGCCATCCCCATCAAATGCTCTGATGCATTCCCTCCCTCTTCTCCTGTCCCTGCAGGGCTCCATTGCACCTGGCAAGAACAAAGTGCTGAAATTCTCTTACCTGCCGGGAATACCAGGAGCTTTCAGCAGGACTTACCAGCTTACAGTGGGTGACCTGGAACCGGATAATATCTTCCTGAAAGGAGAAGCGACCTGCCCCATGATCAGTGTAAACTTGCCCTGGATCATCAAAGGTGGGCACTGCCTGTCTGCCTCAGGAAGGGCCTCTGTGGTTTTGTTCCCTGCCCTATGCCCATAGGGCAGCTCATGCCAAGCTCCACCAAGCCTGGAGGGTTGCAGGACTCCCAGACCAAGGCAAGCCCCCTGGTTGCTTCATGAGCCTTGAGCAGAGGATCCCATGTGGGCTTTGTCCCAGGAACCATCCTGCAGAGCTTGCCAGCACATCTGGCAGGGTCCTGAAGGATGATGGCTAGACTGAAAGGCTTGGGAAAGCTGTAAGAGAGGCTGGCAGGGCTTCTGGCAGGGTTGGATTTGTGTGACATTGCAGGGCATGAGATGCTCCTTGGTGGGGAGGGAGATGGCTGGGAGTGGAGACGAGGATTCAGAGAGGAGCAGCAGCATCCACTTTCCATAGATGGCTTGAGGGATTTCTTTCTGGAAGAAACCAACACTGGGAGGTGGGGACTTCCCAGCTTAAATGGGACTGGCACTTTGCTCACACTTCTCTTTGTGGATGTTTTCTTCCTTCAGAAAATGAAGAACATGAGAAGCCACTGAAACAGCCTGTAAAAGACCTGCAACAGTACAATCAGAGGAAGAAATTACAGGAAGAAGTTGTTCAGAAGAAGACTCAGACTCCTAAGACTCAGACTTTGGAGACTGGGAATCGGAAGACTCGGGACCCGCAGCCCCGCTTGCTTGGCTCTGGCACTGCAGTAAGAACAGCTGCAGCCCCGTTTGGCACATGCCACCTTCTCCCTGTCACCTGAGCCCCGTGCAGCCCAGAGCAGCTTCCTGGTGCCCTGATGGCACCTGGGACCTCCCTGCCCACTTACAGCCATGTGTCACCTCAGCATTCCCCTAGGGCTGCCACTCTGGTCATGGTCTGCTCTGGGGCTGCACCAGCTTCCTGGCTACCCCAGAGAGAGACCCTGAAGGCCAAGCTCCAGGGATGGAGTTGATGGTGCTTTGAAGGAGATACATCTCATTGCTGGGGAGTTCCTTGGTCCCAACCCAAGCCCTGCCATGTTTAGAGTCCTTAACAGCAGCTGCCTGATTGTGCCCTGGGGCTGTGCTGGCAGTGCTCATCTCTGTATCAGTGTCTCAGAGCATGAGGAGACGTCACACAATTGGTTTCTGTGCCTAGAAATATGTACATCAGAAGTCGCAGGCGCTGGAGGATGAGCCCTGTCCCTTTGAAGTGACACCTTCCCAAGGAAACCTTGATCCAGGACAGTGGGAGAACTTAAAGATCCAGTTTACACCCAAGGAGGAGGTGAGATTGGCAGGTGTCAGCCCAGGAGGCCTGTCAGGGCTATCTGGAAATGAGGGCCTGGTGCAGAGAGTGTGGTAGGAGCTCTGCCTTCACAGGGAGCTTTCTGCAAGCCCCGTACTCAGCATGGCTCAGTTCAGCCCACAGAGCACTCCCGTGAGATGGGCTTTGAAATGCCCACAGGGAGCTTGCACAGAGAGCATCAGGGCTCTGAGGCTGCCTCTTGGCATGTGGGGGGATGTGCCCAACTCCCCTCAGCCTCCCCTATATTTGCCTGGCTGTATTTGCAGCTGCAACACTCGGTGCAGAGCAGCTGCACACTCG
>NW_024373348.1:0-479 GCF_014805655.1 Passer montanus
CATTTTCTCACTCCCAACCCCCATTTTTTTGAGTCTAACCCCCATTTTTTTGTGTCCAACCTCCATTTTTTGGTGTCCAACCCGCATTTTTTGTATCTATCCCCCATTTTCTCGCTCCTAACTCCCGTTTCTTTGTGTCTAACCCCCTTTTTTCCTCTCCTAACCCCATTTTTTTGGGGTTTAACCCCCATTTTCTCACTCCCAACCCCCATTTTGTTGTGTTTAACCCCATTTTTTCCCTGTTTTTCCCCAGCCCTGTTCACGCCCAACGTGCTGGCCGAGGCTGCCCGCTGCCTGCCCGCCCTGGCCCTGCACCCGGGGGGCTGCAGCTGCTCCTTTTTGGGCTGAATTCCCATGTTTTTGGGGTTTAACCCCCATTTTCTCACTCCAAACCCCCATTTCTTTGTGTCTAACCCCCCTTTTTCCACTCCTAACCCTCCTTTTTTTCTATTTAACCCCCATTTTCTCACTCCTAACCC
>NW_024373349.1:0-478 GCF_014805655.1 Passer montanus
CTGGGGCCGCTCCCGGCGCGCTGGGAGGCGCTGGGCAGGCTGGGAGGGGGGGGGGCTGCGGCGGCCAGTCCCGGCCCTGGCCCCGCCCCCGACCACACCCATGGCCACGCCCATGGCCACGCCCTGCGCCGGGGCCGCTGCGGGAGCGCCACGCGCGGGACCCGCACGGGAACGGGACAGGCCCCCGGGAAAGGGACAGACCCCCGGGAACGGGACAGCCCCACGGGACTCCCCTCGAAGGAGTGACCCCTTTCGTGACCCCCTCAGGAGCTCCCCCCGTGGCCCCCCGTGGTCCCCCCGAGGCCGGGACCCCCTCAGCCCGGCCCGGCCAGCCCCGCTGCGGGTGGGGGTCCCATCCTGTGAGGGGGGTCTGGGCGGGGGTCCCGGTGTGCTCGGGGGTCCCAGGTCTGTTCCGGGGAGATCCCGGTGCCAGCCTCCCTCCCCGCAGCGTGCCCGTGGGTGGGGCGGGGGTCCCGGT
>NW_024373350.1:0-478 GCF_014805655.1 Passer montanus
TAATTTGTGCTGATTTGGGGGTATTTTGGGCTGATTTTGGGGTTATTTTGTGGTATTTCAGGGTATTTTTTGGGGTATTTTGGCTGATTTGGGGTAATTTTGGATATTTTTGGGGTAATTTTGGGGTTATTTTGGCTGATTTGGGGCTGATTTTTGCTGATTTTGGGTTAATTTTGGGGTATTTTGGGTTAATTTTGGGCTATTTTGGGCTGATTTTGTTGTATTTTGGACTGATTTTTGCTGATTTTGGGTTAATTTTGGTGTGTTTTGGGTCATTTTGGTGTATTTTGGGCTGATTTTGGGTTAATTTTGGTGTATTTTGGGTCATTTTGGTGTGTTTTGGGCTGATTTTCTGATTTTGGGCTATTTTGGACTGATTTTTGCTGATTTTGGGTTAATTTTGGTGTATTTTGGGTCATTTTGGTGTGTTTTGGGCTGATTTTGGGTTAATTTTGGGTCATTTTGGTGTATTTTGGGC
>NW_024373351.1:0-478 GCF_014805655.1 Passer montanus
AGCCCCGGCCGGGAGCAGGCTCCGCTGTCATAGGATGATGCAGCATCTGCAGAAGCGCTGCCGGCTGCCGCCCACCGAGGGCGGGGGGGTCACCGGGGCGAAGTAGGCGTGGACTTTGATGTTGGGCAGGTGGGTCTGCAAGGACAAACAGCGGCAGGAGTCAGGGACACGGCCCGAGCCGCAAGGGATGGGGGCGGCCGGCCCCCGGACCCCCCCTGCCCTTAGTGGGAATGGGTGGAATTCCCAGCCTTGGAAGTTTGGGGTAGTGGGAGGTCCCTGGTTGGGCTTTCCCAGCTCAAATCACCCAAATGTTCCATCATTTTATGGTGTAAGTTTGCAGATCCACGCTCTCTTGGCAGGGGAAATGTTATCATTCTTTTACACGTGGAGAAGGTGACTCAGGAGGGGATACTGGGATGAAACTCCTGCCTGTGAGGGGGTGAGGCCCTGGGTGCCCAGAGGAGCCGGGGCTGCCCCT
>NW_024373352.1:0-478 GCF_014805655.1 Passer montanus
ATATATATATATATTATATTTACATACATTAAGTATATACTGATAATGACCTAAATACACAGATTCATGTTTAGGGCTGTAGTGGTCTATGTATATCTGTCTATCTGTAGTTATGTCTATGTTGATATGTATGTATTATACACACTGATATTGACCTATATATATACACATATATATGAGTATACGTATATTCATCTGTACCCACATACGTACAGATATATATATTTCTCTATATGCATGTATAAATATGTATATACTTCTACACATGTATATAGCACCCCTAGAAGTTTGTCTTAGCACTTAGATTATTTAAGGATCATTTTTCAATAGGGTAGTGGTATGTCAAATTTGTCTACACTGTGTAAAAATGTGTCTTCTTTTGTAGAGCTGTAATGGCGTGCCTGTATATATATAATGTGTATATATACATACATAAAGTATATACTGATGATGATATAATTTTATATATATATATATA
>NW_024373353.1:0-478 GCF_014805655.1 Passer montanus
AGGCTTTTTACCTAGTCAGTAAAGAGAGGCATTTTGTCTTCAAAGAGGTATTAGAGGTGGATGAAAAATTGATCTCTGAAGGTGGGTGTATATTTCCACTCAGTGGGGAAGAAGCCCCACTGTGACTAGTTTAGGTCATTTGTCTAGCTCTGAGATGCCTAAAGCTACCTGGGATTAATCCTGCCCTGTATGACTGGAGGTAGTAACGGCTGCAAGAGACCAACAGGTGAGAACTAACTATGGGAGGAGCTGGGAGAAAACTGTTTTGTCTCATCAGAAAGTATTCAATAGCAAACATTTTGGAATCTGATGAGGTTTGAATTCCATTTGGCTTTGACCAAACAAGTTGTAGGCCTCATTGTGCATTTCAACTAGTAAACAGAATGCACAGAAATAGTTCCTGCTTAATAAGAACTGTATGCGTTCAAAATTTAATTTTTATTGAATACATTCAGTAACTTAAGAAAAAGTGTTTCAG
>NW_024373354.1:0-478 GCF_014805655.1 Passer montanus
AAGACCCTGGGCGAGGGTGCGTCCCCAAAACCCCCAAATCAGCCCAAAATTAACCCAAAATTACCCTAAATCAGCCCAAAATCAGCCCAAATCACCCCAAATCAGCCCAAAATAACCCTAAATCAGCCCAAAATCACCCTAAATCAGCTCAAAATTACCCTAAATCAGCCCAAAATTACCCTAAATCAGCCCAAATCAGCCCAAAATTACCCTAAATCAGCCCTAAATCAGCCCAAAATTACCCTAAGTCAGCCCAAAATTACCCAAATCAGCCCAAAATTACCCAAATCAGCCCAAATCAGCCCAAAATCACCCTAAATCAGCCCAAAATTACCCAAATTAGCCCCAAATCAGCCCAAAATTACCCTAAATCAGCCCAAAATTACCCTAAATCCCCCCAAAATCACCCCAAATCCCCCCTGAATCAACCCAAATCACCCCAAAATCATCCCAAATCAGCCCAAAATTACCCAAATCA
>NW_024373355.1:0-2589 GCF_014805655.1 Passer montanus
CCTCTCAGTAGTCCATTGGGGAAAATGTTAAATAACTGGGACGATAATGAGAACTTAAAAGAGTTAAATAGAATACAAATGATAAAATATTGCACAGAAATATGGCCTAAAGAAAGCATAGCTGAAGGTCCAAGCAAACCTTTAAGAGCATACCTCTCAGTAGTCCATTGGGGAAAATGTTAAATAACTGGGACGATAATGAGAACTTAAAAGAGTTAAATAGAATACAAATGATAAAATATTGCACAGAAATATGGCCTAAAGAAAGCATAGCTGAAGGTCCAATATATTGGCCATGGTATGGCACTGAAGAAAAGTGGTTGTGTGTAGCTTTAAACAGATATGTTAATACCAGGGTAGAGCCATGCCAACAGGAAATTGAATATGCTAAATGTTGGCTGGAAAAGGAGAAGCAAGAAAGAGAAATAAAAGTGTATAAGGTTTCCAAAGAAAAAGAAAAAGAAGTTAATAAGGTACCAGAAAGGAGGTGGGACCCATTAGATCATCTTCCTCCTCCACCCCCTCCAGATCCAATAGAATACCTCCCATTACTTCCTCCTTCCTCAAGTTCACCCATACATGATTTGCCACCACCTCCCCCAGAGTTATACCCCACAATACTAACTTCAGGGGAAAAACTGAGACAAGGCACAAATGTAGAAACAATAAAATCACCTCCCTCCTTAAGCAGGGAACACCATATTATAGATGCATCTTCCTCTGTGCCATCTCCCCTCCCAGTAACACCTGAGCCTGAGCACTCAAATTCATCTTTAATTTGGCCAAGGGCATCAAATTCTTCAAATACTACCCAAAGTACCCCTACCCCTATAGCAATTCCTAAAACCTTCCAAAATCCTCCTTTTTATTTTTCCCCTATATTTCCACCAATCCCTCAAAATCCCATTTTTGGTACTCCTTTCTATATACCCCATGTACCCCAAAACCCTAAAAGTCAAATAGAGGAAGAGCATGCAAGAGTAGAAACAACCTGCTGTTGTAAAGATAAAGAAGAAAGTAAAACAACTGTACAGGACAAACATGTTGAGGGTCATCCATATAACACAAGGTTCCAAGCAAAGAGAATGAAGGAAAATCTAGAAAAGACTGAAAAATTATTTCCTCTAAGGCAACATAGAATTATCCACCACCAGGATACAAAACCCTGCCCAATTTTTATACGGAGAACCTAAGGAAGAGCTCGAACACCACTGCCTCGAGACCATAGATATGCAAATAAAAGTAAGAGAGGATTTACAGGAACAGCCAATACCAGAAGGAGAAATACTTTTTGTAGATGGGTCATCTCGAGTGGTGGATGGGAAGCGAGCATCAGGGTATGCAGTAGTAGATGGCCATACTATGATGATAAAAGAACAAGGAAAATTACCTGTAAACTGGTCAGCTCAGTGCTGTGAAATCTATGCACTATTGAGAGGATTGAAGCAGCTTGAAGGAAAAAGTGGAACTATTTATACTGACTCTAAATATGCTTATGGAGTAGTCCACACCTTTGGCAAGATCTGGACAGAAAGAGGATTTATTAATACAAAAGGGAAAACCCTAATTCACGAAGGTCTCATAAAAGCAATTTTAGAAGCTCTGAAAGGACCTAAGGAAATTGCTATTGTTCATGTGAAAGGACACCAAAGAGGGGACACTAAGGAGATAAAAGGAAATAATTTAGCTGATATGGCAGCAAAACAGGCTGCTCTAGAGGACTCAGAAAAGATCTTTAAGTTGAATGAAATAGGAGATGGGAAGGAAGAGGATAAAAGAATAGAAGAAATTCCTGTTTTTGATGAAAAAGAGCAAGAAGAGCTACTAAAACAAGGTGCAATATTGAAGGAAACAGGAAAATGGGAAATGCCAGATGGGAGGCAAATACTAAACAAAGCACTCACCAGAAAGATATTGGAAGACCTGCATGCATCAACCCATTGGGGGACTCAAGCGTTACATGACCATTTTATGAGGACCTATGTATGTATTGGAGTATGGGAAATTGCCAGAATAATAACTAGAGACTGCATGATATGTCAGAGAATAAATAGAAAAGTAATGAGAAAACCGCCTCAAGGGGGAAGAGAATTAGCAAAGAGACCATTCCAAAGCATTCAAATAGATTTCACAGAATTACCGCAAGTGCAAAGGTACAAATATCTATTGGTAATAATAGACCATCTGACACACTGGGTGGAAGCCTATCCGACCACCAGAGAAACTGCAGAAACTGTAAGTAAGATCTTATTAGAACACATCATACCCCGGTATGGAATTATAAACACCATCGATTCAGATAGAGGTCCTCACTTCACAGCTAAAATAATACAACAGCTTGTAGAAGCTCTTAACATCACATGGAAGTTTCATACACCTTGGAGACCCCAGAGTTCTGGGAGAGTAGAACGGATGAATCAAACCCTCAAGACTACACTTACCAAATTAACAGAGGAAACAAAAATGAATTGGTTAAAATGTCTCCCTTTAGCCTTATTAAGAATAAGAACAAGACCAAGAGCAGATGTAGGAGTTTCCCCATATGAAATGATGTTTGGATTACCATTTTTAACAACTCTGGGACATGCA
>NW_024373356.1:0-478 GCF_014805655.1 Passer montanus
AATATTTTATTTAAAATTTCAGGATTTTTCGGGGAATTTTTGGCGATTTTTTGGGGTTTTTTAGGGTTTTTGGGGGACTTTGTGCAGCAGAAATTGCCGAAGGCGCCGGCGGCCAGCGCCCCGTGAGGGTGGAACCCGAACAGGGAATTCCGCCCGGGCTCCAGCGGCACCGTGCGGATCAGCTGGAAAATAAAAAATATTTCATTAATTTGGGGATTTTTCCTGATTTTTTGGGGATTTTTTGGCGATTTTTTATGATTTTTTTTCAATTTTTTTCGATTTATTTTTAATTTTTTGGGATTTGTTTTTAATTTTTTGGCGTTTTATTTGTAATTTTCAGGTTTTATTTTTAATTTTGGATTTTTATTTTTAATTTCAGGATTTTTTGGAGAATTTTTAGTGATTTTTTGGCCATTTTTGGGGGCTTTTCAAGAATTTTTTTGGATTGGTCCTTTTATTTTTGAGGGAATTTTGGGAG
>NW_024373357.1:0-10462 GCF_014805655.1 Passer montanus
AATCCACCCAAAACTGCCCCAAAAACTGCTCCAAAAACGGCCCAAAACGGCCCCAAAAACTGCTCCAGAAATGGCCCAAAAACTGCCCCAAATTAACCCAAAAACAGCCCCAAAACCTGCGACCGCCAGGGCATCGGCCGCCGCATGCAGGGCCTCTTCTTCTAGGGGGAATAAAAACTGCCCCAAATCCACCCAAAACAGCCCCAAAAACTGCCCCAAATCCACCCAAAACAGCCCCAAAAACTGCCCCAAATCCACCCAGAAACTGCTTCAGAAATGGCCCAAAAACTGCCCCAAATTAACCCAAAAACAGCCCAAAACCTGCGACCGCCAGGGCATCGGCCGCCGCATGCGCGGCCTCATCTTCTAGGGGGGATAAAAACGGCCCAAAAACGGCAAAAATCCACCCAAAAACTGCTCCAAAAACTGCTCCAAATCCACCCAGAAACTGCTACAGGAACCACCCCAAAACTGCCCCAAATTAACCCAAAAACAGCCCCAAAACCTGCGACCGCCAGGGCATCGGCCGCCGCACGCGCAGCCTCTTCTTCTAGGGGGGATGAAAACTGCCCCAAATCCACCCAAAACTGCCCCAAAAACTGCCCCAAATCCACCCAAAAACTGCTCCAGAAATGGCCCAAAAACTGCCCAAAATCCACCCAAATCCACCCAAAACCTGCGACCGCCAGGGCATCGGCCGCCGCACGCGCGGCCTCTTCTTCTAGGGGCTGAAAATGCCAAAATCCACCCAAAACCGGCTCCAAAACGGCCCAAAAACTGCTCGATTCCACCCAAAAACTGCCCAAAAACGGTCCCAAAACTGCTACAGAAACTGCCCAAAACATCCCCAAAAACTGCTCCAAAAGTGGCCCAAAACCAGCTCCAAATCGTCCCAAAAATGGCTCCAAAAACTGCTCCAGAAACGGCCCCAAAACGGCCCAAATCAACCCAAAAACTGCTCCAGAAACTGCTCCAAATCAAGCCAAAAACTGCTCCAAAAATGGCCCAAAAACAGCTCCAAAACAACCCAAAACCGGCCCAAATCAACCCAAAAAGTGCTCCAGAAACTGCTCCAAATCAAGCCAAAACCAGCCCCAAAAACGGCCCAAATCGACCCCAAAACGGTCCCAAAACAGCCTAAAAACGGCTCCAAAAACTGCTCCAAAAATGGCCCAAAAACTGCCCAAGTCACCCCAAAATAACCCCAAAAACTGCTCCAAAAACCACCCAAATCACCCCAAAAACTGCCCCAAATTCACCTCAAAAACCGCCCCAAATCACCCCAAAATTCACCCCAAACGGCCCCAATTTGCCCAAAACGGCCCCAATTCACCCCAAAACCTCCCCGGTTTTTGGGGTCCCCCCGGGCCCGGCGGCTCCTCGAGGGTTTGGGGCGCCGCGCCGGCATCGGCCACAAAACACAGCATCGGCACAGAATCAGCCAGAAATCACCAAAATCAGCCACAAACCACAACATCGGCACAGAATCACCCAAAAAACACCAAAATCAGCCACAAAACACAACATCGGCACTAAATCACCCAAACCCCACCAATATCGGCACAAAATCAGCACAAAATCACCCAAAAAACACCAAAATCAGCCACAAAACACAACATCGGCACTAAATCACCCAAACCCCACCAATATCGGCACAAAATCAGCACAAAATCACCCAAAAAACACCAAAATCAGCCACAAAACACAACATCGGCACTAAATCACCCAAACCCCACCAATATCGGCACAAAATCAGCACAAAATCACCCAAAAAACACCAAAATCAGCCACAAAACACAACATCGGCACTAAATCACCCAAACCCCACCAATATCGGCACAAAATCAGCACAAAATCACCCAAAAAACACCAAAATCAGCCAAAAAACACCAACATCAGCACAAAATCAGCACAACATCAGCCACAAAACACCAACATCGGCACAACATCGGCACAGAATCAGCCACAAAACACCAAAATCAGCCAAAAAACACCAACATCAGCCACAAACCACAACATCGGCACAAAATCACCCAAACCCCACCAATATCGGCACAAAATCGGCACATCACCACCCAAAAAACCACCAAAATCAGCCAAAAACCACAACATCGGCACAAAATCACCCAAACCCCACCAATATCGGCACAAAATCGGCACATCACCACCCAAAAAACCACCAAAATCAGCCAAAAACCACAACATCGGCACAAAATCACCCAAACCCCACCAATATCGGCACAAAATCGGCACATCACCACCCAAAAAACCACCAAAATCAGCCAAAAACCACAACATCGGCACAAAATCACCCAAACCCCACCAATATCGGCACAAAATCGGCACATCACCACCCAAAAAACCACCAAAATCAGCCAAAAACCACAACATCGGCACAAAATCACCCAAACCCCACCAATATCGGCACAAAATCGGCACATCACCACCCAAAAAACCACCAAAATCAGCCAAAAACCACAACATCGGCACAAAATCACCCAAAAAAACACCAACATCAGCACATCAGCCAGAAATCACCAAAATCGGCACAACATCAGCCAGAAAACACCAAAATCGGCACAAAATCACCAAAAAAACACCAAAATCGGCACAAAATCAGCCAGAAAACACCAAGATCGGCACAAAATCACCCAAAACCCACCAAAATCAGCACAAAATCAGCAAAAAAACCCACCAAAATCGGCACAAAATCAGCCAAAAAACAACAAAATCAGCCAAAAACCCCCAAAATCGGCACAAAATCAGCCAAAAACCCATCAAAATCAGCCAAAAACCAACAAAATCAGCCACAAACCACAGCATCAGCACAGAATCACCCAAAACCCACCAATATCGGCACAAAATCGGCACAAAATCACCCAAAAAACCATCAAAATCAGCCAAAAAACACCAACATCAGCACATCAGCCACAAAACAACAACATCGGCACAAAATCAGCCAAAAAACACCAAAATGGGCACAATATCAGCCAGAAAACCACCAAAATCAGCACAAAATCACCCAAAAAACACCAACATCGGCACAAAATCACCCAAAAACCCATCAAAATCAGCCAAAAACCAACAAAGTCAGCCAATAAACCCCAAAATCGGCACAAAATCAGCCAATAAACCCCAAAATCGGCACAAAATCAGCCAATAAACCCCAAAATCGGCACAAAATCAGCCAATAAACCCCAAAATCGGCACAAAATCAGCCAATAAACCCCAAAATCGGCACAAAATCAGCCAATAAACCCCAAAATCGGCACAAAATCAGCCAATAAACCCCAAAATCGGCACAAAATCAGCCAATAAACCCCAAAATCGGCACAAAATCAGCCAATAAACCCCAAAATCGGCACAAAATCAGCCAATAAACCCCAAAATCGGCACAAAATCAGCCAATAAACCCCAAAATCGGCACAAAATCAGCCAATAAACCCCAAAATCGGCACAAAATCAGCCAATAAACCCCAAAATCGGCACAAAATCAGCCAATAAACCCCAAAATCGGCACAAAATCAGCCAATAAACCCCAAAATCGGCACAAAATCAGCCAATAAACCCCAAAATCGGCACAAAATCAGCCAATAAACCCCAAAATCGGCACAAAATCAGCCAATAAACCCCAAAATCGGCACAAAATCAGCCAATAAACCCCAAAATCGGCACAAAATCAGCCAATAAACCCCAAAATCGGCACAAAATCAGCCAATAAACCCCAAAATCGGCACAAAATCAGCCAATAAACCCCAAAATCGGCACAAAATCAGCCAATAAACCCCAAAATCGGCACAAAATCAGCCAATAAACCCCAAAATCGGCACAAAATCAGCCAATAAACCCCAAAATCGGCACAAAATCAGCCAATAAACCCCAAAATCGGCACAAAATCAGCCAATAAACCCCAAAATCGGCACAAAATCAGCCAATAAACCCCAAAATCGGCACAAAATCAGCCAATAAACCCCAAAATCGGCACAAAATCAGCCAATAAACCCCAAAATCGGCACAAAATCAGCCAATAAACCCCAAAATCGGCACAAAATCAGCCAATAAACCCCAAAATCGGCACAAAATCAGCCAATAAACCCCAAAATCGGCACAAAATCAGCCAATAAACCCCAAAATCGGCACAAAATCAGCCAATAAACCCCAAAATCGGCACAAAATCAGCCAATAAACCCCAAAATCGGCACAAAATCAGCCAATAAACCCCAAAATCGGCACAAAATCAGCCAATAAACCCCAAAATCGGCACAAAATCAGCCAATAAACCCCAAAATCGGCACAAAATCAGCCAATAAACCCCAAAATCGGCACAAAATCAGCCAATAAACCCCAAAATCGGCACAAAATCAGCCAATAAACCCCAAAATCGGCACAAAATCAGCCAATAAACCCCAAAATCGGCACAAAATCAGCCAATAAACCCCAAAATCGGCACAAAATCAGCCAATAAACCCCAAAATCGGCACAAAATCAGCCAATAAACCCCAAAATCGGCACAAAATCAGCCAATAAACCCCAAAATCGGCACAAAATCAGCCAATAAACCCCAAAATCGGCACAAAATCAGCCAATAAACCCCAAAATCGGCACAAAATCAGCCAATAAACCCCAAAATCGGCACAAAATCAGCCAATAAACCCCAAAATCGGCACAAAATCAGCCAATAAACCCCAAAATCGGCACAAAATCAGCCAATAAACCCCAAAATCGGCACAAAATCAGCCAATAAACCCCAAAATCGGCACAAAATCAGCCAATAAACCCCAAAATCGGCACAAAATCAGCCAATAAACCCCAAAATCGGCACAAAATCAGCCAATAAACCCCAAAATCGGCACAAAATCAGCCAATAAACCCCAAAATCGGCACAAAATCAGCCAATAAACCCCAAAATCGGCACAAAATCAGCCAATAAACCCCAAAATCGGCACAAAATCAGCCAATAAACCCCAAAATCGGCACAAAATCAGCCAATAAACCCCAAAATCGGCACAAAATCAGCCAATAAACCCCAAAATCGGCACAAAATCAGCCAATAAACCCCAAAATCGGCACAAAATCAGCCAATAAACCCCAAAATCGGCACAAAATCAGCCAATAAACCCCAAAATCGGCACAAAATCAGCCAATAAACCCCAAAATCGGCACAAAATCAGCCAATAAACCCCAAAATCGGCACAAAATCAGCCAATAAACCCCAAAATCGGCACAAAATCAGCCAATAAACCCCAAAATCGGCACAAAATCAGCCAATAAACCCCAAAATCGGCACAAAATCAGCCAATAAACCCCAAAATCGGCACAAAATCAGCCAATAAACCCCAAAATCGGCACAAAATCAGCCAATAAACCCCAAAATCGGCACAAAATCAGCCAATAAACCCCAAAATCGGCACAAAATCAGCCAATAAACCCCAAAATCGGCACAAAATCAGCCAATAAACCCCAAAATCGGCACAAAATCAGCCAATAAACCCCAAAATCGGCACAAAATCAGCCAATAAACCCCAAAATCGGCACAAAATCAGCCAATAAACCCCAAAATCGGCACAAAATCAGCCAATAAACCCCAAAATCGGCACAAAATCAGCCAATAAACCCCAAAATCGGCACAAAATCAGCCAATAAACCCCAAAATCGGCACAAAATCAGCCAATAAACCCCAAAATCGGCACAAAATCAGCCAATAAACCCCAAAATCGGCACAAAATCAGCCAATAAACCCCAAAATCGGCACAAAATCAGCCAATAAACCCCAAAATCGGCACAAAATCAGCCAATAAACCCCAAAATCGGCACAAAATCAGCCAATAAACCCCAAAATCGGCACAAAATCAGCCAATAAACCCCAAAATCGGCACAAAATCAGCCAATAAACCCCAAAATCGGCACAAAATCAGCCAATAAACCCCAAAATCGGCACAAAATCAGCCAATAAACCCCAAAATCGGCACAAAATCAGCCAATAAACCCCAAAATCGGCACAAAATCCAATATCGGCACAAAATCGGCACAAAATCACCCAAAAAACCATCAAAATCAGCCAAAAAACACCAACATCAGCACATCAGCCACAAAACAACAACATCGGCACAAAATCAGCCAAAAAACACCAAAATGGGCACAATATCAGCCAGAAAACCACCAAAATCAGCACAAAATCACCCAAAAAACACCAACATCGGCACAAAATCACCCAAAAACCCATCAAAATCAGCCAAAAACCAACAAAATCAGCCAATAAACCCCAAAATCGGCACAAAATCACCCAAAAAACTACCAAAACTGGCACAAAATTGGCAAAAAACCCCACCAAAATCACACAAAGTTGGCACAAAATCACACAAAAACCACCAAAATCACACAAAATCGGCATAAAAATCACCCAAAAAACTACCAAAACCGGCACCAAATCAGAAAAATCACCAAAAAAACCACCAAAATCACCCAAATCGGCACAAAAACACTCAAAAAACCACCAAAATCACACGAAATCACCCAAAACCCCACCCAAATCGGCACAAAATCAGCACAAAAATACCCACCAAAATCACACGGAATTGGCAAAAAAAACCAAAAAACCAAAACCCACCAAAATCACACAAAATTGGCACAAAATCACCCAAAAACCCACCAAAATCACACTGAATCTGCAAAAAAACACCCAATATTGGCACAAAATCACCCAAATCGGCACAAAGTCACCCAAAAACCCCACCAAAATTACACAAAAACACCAAATTGGCACAGAATCACCCCAAAATGTGAGGGGCCAGCAGGGTCCTGGCAGATGTGTAAATAACTGATACACGGATAACACCGACTGTCACTGATGGTCACTGATGGTTTATACTGGTCTGTACTGGTCTGTACTGGTTTAACTGGTTCATACTGGTTTAACTGGTTCATACTGGTTTAACTGGTCAGGCGGAGGATGGCCAGCAGGGTCCTGGCAGAGGTGTAAATAACTGATACACTGATAACACCGACTGTCACTGATGGTCACTGGGGGTCAGTGCAGGCCCGTACTGGTCTGTACTGGTCTGTACTGGTTTAACTGGTCTATACTGGTCCATACTGGTCCATACCAGGGCGGTGGCCAGGCGGAGGATGGCCAGCAGGGTCCTGGCAGAGGTGTAAATAACTGATACACTGATAACACCGACTGTCACTGATGGTCACTGGGGGTCAGTGCAGGCCCGTACTGGTCTGTACTGGTCTGTACTGGTTTAACTGGTCTATACTGGTCCATACTGGTCCATACCAGGGCGGTGGCCAGGCGGAGGATGGCCAGCAGGGTCCTGGCAGAGGTGTAAATAACTGATACACTGATAACACCGACTGTCACTGATGGTCACTGGGGGTCAGTGCAGGCCCGTACTGGTCTGTACTGGTCTGTACTGGTTTAACTGGTTCATACTGGTTTAACTGGTTCATACTGGTTTAACTGGTCCATACTGGTCCATACCAGAGCCGTGGCCAGGCGGAGGATGGCCAGCAGGGTCCTGGCAGAGGTGTAAATAACTGATACACTGATAACACCGACTGTCACTGACCCATACTGATCTATACTGGTCTATACTGGTCCATACTGGTCCATACCAGGGCGGTGGCCAGGCGGAGGATGGCCAGCAGGGTCCTGGCAGAGGTGTAAATAACTGATACACTGATAACACCGACTGTCACTGACCCATACTGATCTATACTGGTCTATACTGGTTTAACTGGTCTATACTGGTTTATACTGGTTTATACTGGGCACTGACCAGAGCCGTGGCCAGCCGGAGGATGGCCAGCAGGGTCCTGGCAGAGGTGTAGACGCCGTCGCGGCTCTCGCGGCGCAGCTCCACGTAGGCGGCCGTGATGAACTCGCCCAGAGGCTCGGGCAGGCGCGGGGCGCGGCGCCGGCAGCAGCTCAGGTACCGCCTGGATTGGGGGGAAAAACCGGGATTTTGGGAAAAATGAGAGATTTAAACCCAGAGCCTCGGGCAGGCGCCGGCAGCAGCTCAGGTACCGCCTGGATTGGGGTGAAAAACCGGGATTTTGGGAAAAATGAGAGATTTAAACCCAGAGCCTCGGGCAGGCGCCGGCAGCAGCTCAGGTACCGCCTGGATTGGGGTGAAAAACCGGGATTTTGGGAAAAATGAGAGATTTAAACCCAGAGCCTCGGGCAGGCGCCGGCAGCAGCTCAGGTACCGCCTGGATTGGGGTGAAAAACCGGGATTTTGGGAAAAATGAGAGATTTAAACCCAGAGCCTCGGGCAGGCGCCGGCAGCAGCTCAGGTACCGCCTGGAATGGGGTGAAAAACCGGGATTTTGGGAAAAACGCGAAAAATAGGAATGATGGAATGGCTGGGATGGGGGGAAAAACGGGGATTTTGGGAAAAACGGGAAATTTAAATTGTGGAATGGCTGGAATTGGGGGAAAAACCGGGATTTTGGGAAAAACGGGAAAAATGGGAATTATGGAATGGCTGGAACGGGGGAAAAACGGGGATTTTGGGAAAAATCCATGGATTTGGGAAAAGTGGGAATTCGGGGGGGGACAGGGGAGGTTAGTGGAGAAAAAGGCGAAATTTTGGGGGAAAATGGGGAAATTTGGGGTGAGAAAGGGAAATTTGGGGGGAAAGCAGAGAGATGTGGAGGGGAAAGTGAAATTTTCAGGGAAATTTTGGGCTAAAAATCCAGACTTTGGAGGGGAAAGTGAAATTTTCAGGGAAATTTGGGCTAAAAAAGCAGAATTTGGGGGGGAAAAGTAAAAATTTCAGGGAAATTTGGGCTAAAAAAAGCAGAATTTGGAGGGAAAGAGAAATTTTGAGGGAAAAATTGGGCTGAAAAGGCAAAATTTGGAAGGGAAAGAGAAATCTTCAGGGAAATTTGGGGCTGAAAAAGCAGAATTTGGTGGGGAAATGAAATTTTCAGGGAAATTTGGGCTAAAAAAGCAAAATTTGGGGGGGAAAGTGAAATTTTGAGGGAAATTTGGGGCTAAAATGCAAAATTTGGAAGGGAAAAGTGAAGTTTTTAGGGAAATTTGGGGCTAAAAAAGCAGAATTTGGGGGTGAAAAGTGAAATTTTCAGAAAAATTTGGGGCTGAAAAAGCAGAATTTGGGGGGAAAAGTGAAATTTTCAGAGAAATTTGGGATTAAAAATCAGAATTTGGAGGGGAAAATGAAAATTTTGAGGGAAATTTGGGGCTAAAAAAGCAGAGTTTGGGGAAAAAGGGGAATGTAGGGAGCAGAGGTGAATTTTGGGGTGAAAAAGGGGAATTTTGGGTGCCACCCACCTCATGAGTTTCATGTCCAGGGGCTGGAAGGCGCTGGGCGGCTCCCGGCAGTGCTGGTGCACGTACGTGATGTGCTGGGCCAGCCTGGAATGGGGCAAAAAACCAGGAATTTGGGAAAATGGGGGTTTTTGGGAATTGGGGAGTCCCTCCCAGTCTGCCCAGTTTGGCCCAGTTCAGCCCAGTTTGGCCCAAAGACTCTTCCACTGACCCAAAGACTCCTCCATTGACCTCAAGCCCCTCCCACCAACCCCAAGCTCCTCCCACTGAGCCAAAGATTCTTCCATTGACCCAAACTCAACCCAACTCAACCCAAAGACTCTTCCATTGATCCCAAACTCATCCCAACTCAACCCAAAGACTCTTCCATTGACCCCAAACTCAACCCAACTCAACCCAAAGACTCCTCCATTGACCCAAACTCATCCCAACTCAACCCAAAGACTCCTCCATTGACCCAAACCCAACCCAACTCAACCCAAAGACTCTTCCATTGAACCCAAACTCAACCCTCAACACAAAGACTCTCCCATTGATCAAAGACTTCTCCATTGACCCAAAGACTCCTCCATTGACCCCAAGACTCTTCCATGGACCCAAAGATCCTCCATTGATCCCAAACTCAACACAAAGACTCCTCCATTGATCCAAACACTTCTCCATTGACCCAAGCCCCTCCCATTGACCCAAAGTCTCTCCCATTGACCCCAAGACTTCTCCATTGATCCCAAACTCTACCCAACTCAACCCAAAGACTCTCCCATTGACCCAAACACTCCTCCATTGACCCCAAGATCCTCCCATTGACCCAAAGACTCTCCCATTGGTTCCAAACTCAACCCAAAGACTCTTCCATTGATCAAAGACTCCTCCACTGACCCCAAACCCAACCCAACTCAACCCAAAGACTCCTCCATTGACCCAAAGACCCTTCCATTGACCCAAGGACTCTCCCATTGACCCACAGACTCCTCCATTGATCCCAAACCCAACCCAACTCAACCCAAAGACTCTTCCATTGATCAAAGACTCCTCCACTGACCCAAAGACTCTCCCATTGACCCAAAGACTCTCCCATTGGTTCCAAACTCAACCCAAAGACTCTTCCATTGATCAAAGACTCTTCCATTGACCCAAAGACTCTCCCATTGACCCACAGACTCCTCC
>NW_024373358.1:0-478 GCF_014805655.1 Passer montanus
GGGGACAGAGGGGACATAATGGGGTCACATCAGGGGGACAACGGGGTCACATTGAGGGGACACAGAGGGGGACAGTGGGGTGACATTGGGGGGACACAGCAGGGGACAGCAGGGACACAGCGGGGTCACATAAGGGGTCATAACGGGGGGGACAGCAGGGGACACAGCCTGGGGCACAGCGGGGTCACACTGGGGGACAGTAGGGTCATATTGAGGGGACACAGTGGGGGACAGCGGGGTCACATCGGGGTCGCACTGGGGAGACAACGGGGCCACACTGGGGGGACAGCAGAGGACACAGTGGGGTCACACTGGGGACATCATGGGGTCACACTGGGGGGACACAGCAGGGTCACAGTGGGGGGGACACGGAGCACTGAGCCAAAGGGACACAGCGGGGTCACATTGTCCCAGGGGACAGGGAGCAGAGCCCCGGGGTCACACGGGGGTCACACCGAGGTCACACTGGGGTCACAGC
>NW_024373359.1:0-478 GCF_014805655.1 Passer montanus
AAAACCACCCCAAAATCCCAAAACCCCCCAAACTCGGGGTCCCCCCCAAACCCGGGGTCCCCCTCACCGATCATGACGTTGACGGCCTCGGGCTCCAGCCCCCCCAGGAATTTCCTCTTGAGGCTGATCCCCCCGAAATCCACCAGCACGCGCCGCAGCACCGCGAACGCCCCGTCCCGCACCAGCTCCTGGGGGGGCCAAAAACGGCAAAATTCAACCCAAAAACGGCAAAATTCAACCCAAAAACCACCAAAAAAGCCCCGTCCCGCACCAGCTCCTGGGGGGGCCAAAAACGGCAAAATTCAACCCAAAATCACCCAAAAAAACCCAAAATCCTACAGAAAACCCCGTCCCGCACCAGCTCCTGCGGGGACCAAAACCGCCCAAATTCAACCCAAAATCGCCCAAATTCAACCCAAAACCACCGAAATTCAACACAAAATCCCCAAAAAATCCTACAGAAAACCCCGTCCCGCAC
>NW_024373360.1:0-478 GCF_014805655.1 Passer montanus
TATCCTCAAAAACCACCCCAAAAAAACCCGAAATCAGCCCAAAATCAGCAGTGAGAGCCCACCAAAATCACCCAAAAAAATCCCCCAAATCAGCACCAAGAACTGCCCCAAAAAATCCCAAAATCCCGCCCCAAAAAAACCCAAAATTAGTGCTGAGACCCCCCCTAAAATCAACCCAAAATTTATCCCCAAAAACCACCCAAAAACCACCCAAAATCACCTCAAAATCAGCACTCAGAACCCACCAAAATCACCCCAAAAATCACCCCCAAAAAACCCCCAAAATAGGAAATAAGGCATCCCAAAAACCACCCCAAAAAATCCCAAAATCCGAGCTGAGACCACCCCCAAAAACCACCCTAAAAAACCCAAAATCACCCCCAACAAAACCCAAAATTGGTGCTGAGACACCCCAAAAACCACCCCAAAACCACCCCAAAAAAATCCCCAAATCAGCACCAAGAACCCCCAAAAAATC
>NW_024373361.1:0-478 GCF_014805655.1 Passer montanus
AGAAGCTGCTAATGATAGCTGTCAAGTAATAAAGACAATTTTAAAAGTCCAGATGAAACTGGAATAAGAATGTTTATTGACTTAGGTGATATTTCACAAATAAACTTGTAAAATATAAGAAACAAAATGGCACTTGATATCACATACTGCCTTATGCTATTCTCAGCTTTACTTTTTCACATGCATTTTTAAGCCTCAGTAGTGGTCCTTTTTGTCTTTTATTCTTGCACTGTCTTCATGGCCCTGCACCTTGAAATTCAATAGTGTTTTCAGGGTGAGTTCTCATGGGTCTCAGGGGAATCAACTACCATTTTGGCCCTCTTTATCCTCACTCCTTACCTCTTGTTTTGCAGGACTTGAAACATATTGGAGAAAACAATTGAATAACAAGATAAAGATCAGCAATTTAAATAATTAAACAATATTATCCAATAATTTTTGTGCACAGTAGCTAATATGCAAAATTTACACCCTCTTA
>NW_024373362.1:0-478 GCF_014805655.1 Passer montanus
CACCTGACGGGGATCCAGCCGCTTCTGCGGTGTTTCTCCTAACCCTAACCCATTCTTCTTTATTAAACCCAAAATGATTTAATCAAACTGATGTTTACCCAACATAGCCGGGAAGCAATACTTTCATTAGCAGGTGCCAATCTTTCTTGTGTGCATTTCAGTTGTGAGCAAGCCAGCTAATGTTTAGAGGCAGATGCTGGCAGTTTGGAAAGGCCTTTCTGTGATAGTACCCACCATGCTGCTGTTTGAATTTTGTTCCAAAATATATAAATATACAGGAATTAGACTAAATAATCTCTATAGTTTGGACAAAGCTGGTAGGTGATTGAATCTACGGATCAGTTTAATTTACCTCTGCCACCTACACATATATTCTTGGTTTAGTAAATAAAAAATGACCTCTGACCAATTCACATTGTTTAAGATTCCCCATTTTTCATATATTGTTACATAGGTGATTTTTTTTTTTTTTTTTTTT
>NW_024373363.1:0-478 GCF_014805655.1 Passer montanus
ATTTCCCGATTTTTTTCCCCCTTTTCCCCAATTTCCCGTTTTTTGGGGGTTTTTTTTCTGATTTCCCGGTTTTTTCCCCCCATTTCCCCCAGTTTTTTTTCCCTATTTCCCGGGTTTTTTCCCCATTTTCCCCGATTTCCCGGTTTTTCCCCCATTTTTTCCCGATTTCCTGGTTTTTCCCCCCATTTTTTCCCAATTTAATGGATTTTCCCCCCATTTTTTTCCCGATTTCCCGGTTTTTCCCCCCATTTCCCCCCGTTTTTCCCAATTTCCCGGGTTTTCCCCCATTTTTTCCCGGTTTTTTTCCCCATTTCCCCCCGTTTTTCCCGATTTCCCGGTTTTCCCCCCGTTTTTCCCGATTTCCCGGTTTTTTCCCCCATTTCCCCCCGTTTTTTCCGATTTCCCGGGTTTTTTCCCCCATTTTCCCCATTTTTTCCCGATTTCCCCGTTTTCCCCCCATTTTTTCCCGATTTCCCGG
>NW_024373364.1:0-478 GCF_014805655.1 Passer montanus
TCCCAATTTTCCCCAAAATTCCCAATTTTACCAAAATCCCCCCAGAAATTCCCAATTTTCCCCAAAAATTCCCAATTTTTTTTCCAAAATATCCTCAAAAATTCCCAATTTTTCCCCAAAATCCCCCAAAAATTCCCAATTCTTCCCTCCAAAATTCCCAATTTCCCCCAAAATCTCATCAAAAATTCCCAATTTTCCCCAAAATCCCCCCAAAAATTCCCAATTTTTTCCCCAAAATATCCTCAAAAATTCCCAATTTTCCCCCAAAATCCCCCAAAAATTCCCAATTTTTCCCTCCAAAATTCCCAATTTTCCCAAAATCTCATCAAAAATTTCCAATTTTCCCCAAAATCTTCTCAAAAATTCCCAATTTTCCCCAAAATTCCTAATTTTCCCAAAAATTTCCCAATTTTCCCCAAAATCTCCCCAAAAATTCCCAACTTCCCACCAAATTCCCCAAAATTTCCAATTTTCCCCC
>NW_024373365.1:0-478 GCF_014805655.1 Passer montanus
GGGGGGGTTAAATTCCAGTTTACAGCTCAGTGCCTGTAGGGGAGCTCACCTCTCCACTGATCCAGGGTGGTTTTTCACCCAGGATCTTTCTCCAGATCCCCGATTTGCAATCAGTGAGGAAACCTCCTCAATCCCACTACAACTAAAACTCCAGAGGATGAAAACCCCAAATTCCAGCCCAGTCCAAGAGCAGATACATAGAGGAGGGGAAGTTAAACCCCTTCATGAATGTGAGAACTCCTGTTTGCAGCTGATTTTGTGACTGTGGGTAATGCACAAAACAGGCCTTTGATTTCCCTCTCTTCTGGGAATATTTTGGAAAGGAAAAAAGACTTCCAGTGATAGAAAGTTACACTTGTTGCAGCACTTGTTTTGCTTACAGCCCCAGGACAAGCTCGGCCACCACTGGAAAACTGACTGGATTTTCTCCAATTATCTCTTGCAGAAAACAAGGGATCCCAAAGTGGCAGCTGGCTGA
>NW_024373366.1:0-478 GCF_014805655.1 Passer montanus
GGAACTGGGGACCCCCAGCCCCAAATTCCTACCCAAAATTGGGGAACCCCCACCCAAATTCGGGACCCCCCCACCCAAATTCGGGACCCCCAGACTGAAATTGGCGACCCCCAACCCGGAATTTGGTCCAAATTGGGACCCCCACCCAAACTGGGGACCCCTGCCCCCGAATTAGGGACTCCCAACCCAAAAATTTGGGTGTCCCCCCAAAATTTGGGTGTTTCTCTGAGGATTTTGGGGTCCCTGTCACGATTTCGGGGTCCCTCTGGGGTTTTTGGGGTCAGGATTTCGGGGTCCTTCTGTAGTTTTTTGGGGTCCCACCCAGGATCTCAGGGTCCCACTCAGGATTTCGAGGTCCCTCTGTGGTTTTTTGGGGTCAGTTTTTTCGGGGTCCCTCTCAGGATTTTCGGCGTCCCTCTCAGGATTTTGGGGGTCCCTCTCAGGATTTCGGGGTCCCTCTCAGGTTTCAGGGTTCCTC
>NW_024373367.1:0-478 GCF_014805655.1 Passer montanus
AGGAATGGGGACCAGGAATGGGATTGGGAGCTGGGAATGGGGTTGGGGTAACTGGGAATGGGGTTGGGGTAACGGGGAACGGGAACCGGGAATGGGATAATCAGGAATGGGATTGGGATGTGGGGATTGGGAATGGGATTGGGAACGGGAATGAGACTGGAATGTCGGGAATGGGGCTGGGGTAACGGGGAATGGGATACTGGGAATGGGAACTGGGAATGGGATTGGGATCATTGGGAAAGGGGTTGGGATCATTGGGAATGGGAACTGGGAATTGGGATCAGGAACAGGAACGGGATTTGGAATGGAGAATGGGAACTGGGAATGGGGTTGGGATCATTGGGAATTTGATTGGGAAATTGGGAATGGAAACTGGGAACTGGGACTGGGGCCAGAATATTGGGAATGGGAACTGGGAATGACATTGGGATGATCGGGAATGGGACCGGAAACTGGGAATGGGAACTGGGAATTGGGA
>NW_024373368.1:0-6843 GCF_014805655.1 Passer montanus
TAGACTGGGTTTTGGGAAGAAATTCTTCCTGCGAGGGTCATGATGCCTTGGCACAAGTTGCCCAAAGGAATTGTGTCTGCCCCATTCCTGAAAGTGTCCAGGGCCAGACTGGATGGGACTTGGAGCAACCTGGCCAGTGGAAGGTGTTTCTGCCTATGGCAGGGTGTAGGAGTGTGCCCTCTAATGACAGAGTGGCAAAACTAGCCTTTGTCCCCCAAAAAAGGAATGAAACTCAGAAGTTTCTCTCAACGACTAGGTGAAAAGCTACCTCATAGGACCTCAGGGACTCCCACAAAAACTTGAGGACATCTAATTGGATAGAAGCCAAAAAGTCCTGCCTGACCCATCAGGTAGAAAAAGAAGAGAACAAAAGAGCTAAGTGTTTTTGTGAGGTGTTTTTACCAAGAGCAAACCTCTGCACCTGGCTCGAGTTTTTGTGTTTGTTATTTTGCCTTTTATTAAACCTTTTTGTTTCTAAAACTGCTGCAAAAGTCATCCTGCTTACTTTATGCCCCCAAATTAATAGCTGAGCTATCCTAGGCTGTATTATATTTCTTTTGAGAGCTTATGAGACCTGGCCCAAGAAAAATAAATATAATAGCAGGGGATTGGAAAGAGAGCATCTTTGAGGTCCCTTCCAGCCCAAGCCATTCCATTCCATTCCATGACTCCATGAGTCTGTGACCCAGTGGCTGCCAGGGGTGAGGTGTGCTGCCTGGCAACAGGAGTTGTGATGAAAAGGGGCATGAGCAGAGCAAGCTCCAGTCTGTGACAGACAAGGGATGAGGAAGGAGCCTGCTGGCTACTCCACTCTTTTACCATCACTTTTGCTTATCCCTTTCATTATACATTTTAGCATCCCTGACAGACCCAACTGGGCAGGAAGGCTTGGGACAAATCAGGGACAGAGTGTGTGCAGTCATGGCAACATCCCTGGACACACTCAGCCTCTCCCAGTTGCTGGATCTTGCCATCGGGATGCCCAACAATGGGGCTGTCCATTTTGCAGCCATGAGAAAACTGCTGCAGGCTGTGCTGGAGCACCTGGATGTGCAGTACCTGACAAGTGAGGAGCCATGGCCGGGCCACCTGAGTGGCCCCTCACTTGCTGATGTGGCACAGCTGAGTGGCCCCTCACTTGCTGATGTTACTGCTGAATTGAAAGTATTTAAGAAGGAGATGAAAGACTATAAGAAACACATGTCCAAGGTAGAGGCTCTTCCCCGCCCCTGGGCACTCCCCCAGCAGACAGCCCCTCTCTGCTTCCTCACACAGCCGTGCTTGGCTCTGCCCTCACTGCCCTGGCAGAGCCGCTGGCAGGGGCTCTTTGCTGTCTGGATGGGCTTCAGTGCTCTGGCACTGAGCCCGGCTGGGGCGGGTGGCACTGGGACTCTCCCTGCTCACCCGGCTGTGCCATGGGCTGCCCGTGGCAGGGTGGGGTTCTTTGGGGTGTTGCTGCCCTGGCCATCACCTCTGACATCCCTGATTCTTGAACTGCTTCACAGGTTCTTCGCGAGGAATTTGGTGGGATAAAGGCAGAACTCTCCCGCATATCAGAGGACATGAAGAAGTTCCAGGAGGCACAGGTGTGTGGTTCTCAAGGTGATATTTCCAACAGACTGTCTACAGACAAGTCTCTGACAATGCTTTCTCCTAGACCCTGATGGTTTCCCAGCATCAAGAGGAGATTGAAAAGTTAAAGGCTGGCCAGCGGGGCTCTTTGGGGTGTTGCTGCCCTGGCCATCACCTCTGACATCCTTGATTCTTGAACTGCTTCACAGGTTCTTAGTGAGGAGATTGGTGGGATAAAGGCAGAAAATTCCCACTTAGCAGAGAACCTGAAGAAATTCCAGGAGACACAGGTCAGTGCAGACCACTGTGGTTCTCAAGTCATATTTCCAAAACACACTCACCAGTGACTTGTCCCTTACCATGCTTTCTCCTAGACCCTGGTGGTTTCCGAGCATCTCGAGGAGATTGAAAAGTTAAAGGCTGGCCAGCGGCATTTGTCAGGGGAACTGAACAAGGTCCAGATGTCACGGAACCAGGTGAGCTGCTGCTGGGAGCAAGTTTTGGATCTGAGACTGCAGCCCGTACCCTCTGCCTGCTGGTTGGAAGCTCAGCACTCTTGGCCCTGCTAGATGCATGGACCGTGCTGCCTGCAGAGCCCTGCCAGCCTGGCTGAGCTTGGCCCTGCACTGTCCCCAGTGCTTGGCAAACCACAGCAGGGCTCGAGGGCATGCGGGTCTCCACTGACCCTCCCAGAGGCTCACTGCCACCACTGCTCTCTCCTAGGACATGACTCTGATCCAGGATCTGCGTGAGGAGGTTGACAAGATAAAGACAACACAGCTCCTCATGGAAGGAGACATAAAGAAGCTTAAGGAGTCTTTTGCCTTAGTGAGCTGTTGGGTCATGTAATCTTTGGGCTCTCATGGGGAACTTCAATGTGGCTCCACAATCAGTTTTTGGTGTCAGGGCCTCAGGCCCAGGTGGAGGACAGTGAGGCTGCCCATGCAGCTAAAGGGCCCACACGCTGGGACAACATGATGGCTGGGCCCTGACTCTACTGTCACTGTCCTTTCCAGATGAAGAAGCTGGAGGAAGACCTTAAAAAGCTGAGGGAGGATATAGCCAAGTGGAAAGAAGAGAGCAGTAAGGAGATCTCTCAGCAAATTGAGTAAGAGGACAGGAGTGGGTTTCATACCCTGGGGGGCTGCAAGGGAGCCCAGATGGTCTGGCTGCATCCTGGTTTGTGGGCACAAGGTGCCCAGCAGCCCTGCAGGGGTAACCCTGCCCTTGCCCCCATCCCGCTGGCCAGGGCTTTGCGGCAGGAGACAAAGCGTGAGCTGCAGAAGATGGGAGAGCAGCAGGAGAGGAGGAATGCCATGCTGGAGCAGATGCTGAATGAGACAGCCGACCAGCTGAATGAGCAGGTGAAGTCCTGGGGGAGCACTCCCACCACTCCTGGCACAGTCCTGTTGCAGCTCCATGCCACATCTTCCTGCTCTGTTGTGCTTTGCTGTAATCTTATGGGAGAGCCAAACTGCCCAAATTGGCCTGGACCAGTCAGTGGCATGGACAGTCATTAAAGCCTTGATACAAATGTCCTCTTGACATGGTGGGCTCATGGCCACTGACTGAGTCGTGTGTGTTTGCCCCTGTGGAGCAGACAGACCCCCCTTGGGTCAGCACCTTATGTTCTTCCATCCCGGGAGCAGGATCAGGAGCTGAGACAGCAAATGGAAGCCAAGTTTTTGCAGATCCAAAAAGACTATGAGAAACTCAACCTTGCCTCAGGGATGCTCCAGAAGGACTCTCAACAAAAGCAGAAGGATATCACGGTAGGTGGCTAAAACCACTTTTTGGTCAGAGCATCCCCCAAGACAACTCCATTCAGGGATCACAAGGAATCTCCTGCTGACCTCCTCTCAGCACTGTGCTGGTCCCCAGCCTCGCTCAGGCACTGGACGGGTCTTGGAAGAACAGCCATCACAGAAGCCCTCTCCACAGGCCCGGCAGTGATGCTTTGTGTCGTTATCTTTGAAAGGTGTGTTGCACTTCTTACAGCTCTGATCAGAACAACACAGAAGGAAAAACTGTTAATTTGATCTTCCTGAAGTAAAAAAAATAGAGAGCAGAAGCCCAGGATGGCAAGTTTCAGACTGAAATTTTGAAAAATAAAGTTACACACAAGACATGGGTGCTATCAGCCCTATAACTTTACCCCAGGGAAGTGATTTAGAACAGTAGGTGTATATTGGTTAAGCCAATATATTGCTATGATCCCTTCGTTCATAATCACAAATAAACACAGTCATATCATGCAGGGCTGAATGATGGATATTTGACCTTTGTGTGAAGTAAGAATTCACAAGGTAGTTGTCATTGAAAAAGAATCTATTTCCCACAAGACAAAGGGAATCTTTTCCTAGTTGAACTGTTTGGGTCAGCTTTTTGCACCTGGTATGAAACCAGAGTTTAATCTATAAAAATAGTATTACCAACTGCAGTGGCCAGATTTAAGATGTTGATTATTTGCTTGGAAAAACAAAGGCATGCAAGCCAGGATTTTCTGTAATATTGCTGGGATAGTAGCTCACAAAGAGCAGGGAGAAACTGTCTCTTCATCAGGGCTGGGCCAAGTCTCTGTTCATAATTTCTTTGGCTAAGAATGGGAATAGGAGAGAGCACTTCAGTTTCTCAAAGCTGAAGCAGTAGGGATTGCTGCAGTAAAACAAAGAAGTGTTTAGAATCTGCAAAATACTTTATTACTTAAAGAGTAAGGAAAAGGGGTTTTAGCTAGGCAAAGTCTTTCTCTCCAGCAGGTGCTATTTACCAGAATCTGAGAGTTGGGTCTCCAGTAAGCTGGGGCAATCTGGTCTGTCAACCAGGAGGTCACAGCTTTTGTAGGTCCCAGGCTAAGTTCAGATACTGACTGAGCCATGAAATTCATGCCATCCAATAAACGCTGGGCTGCGTTGTTGTTGTCTTTCAGAAATCCATCAGTCTGGAATGAAACAGATACTGATTTGAGAATAAAAACAGGAAAACCTTTTTTTTTTAGATTCAGATGGCTCTGCAACCCATTACTCCTGATAAACTGGAGGGCAAGCAGGAGTAAAAGATTCACCAGCCCTGCTTTGAAAGACAGAAGGAGGTTGGCAACTTAGCCATTTCAAGATAGCCAAAAGATGTCTGAAAGCCCTTGCAAAGTCTCTTTTGAATAGCAGGGACCAGCTTAATGAAAGGCAATCTATTTTCTCCATCAACATCCAGCAGAACCAAATTAGCATGTGCATGGCTGCACACATACACAAAGACTATCCAGCAACCAGACTTACCCCTGGCCAGACATGCTCAATTTCTGTCCTCACTACAGTGTTCACAGGGTCTTGGTTGCCAAACCAGTACTGCCGGCTGCGATACACCACGCCGCAGTTGGGGCACTCGATCACGTACCTGCACAGGAGGGGGACAGGTCACCTCTCTGGCAAGTCCCACACACCAGGCAGCACAGAGACCACAGAGAGCAGAGAGATCCCAGCTGCAGTACTCACCCTGACCAGGCATACTTGGCGAGGCCCAGCCAAGGGGAATCCGTGGAAGCAGAGGTTTTTGGCACCACGCTGACCTCCATCCCTCGTTCATAACAGGCCTACAACATAAAGGCTCAATTTAAACTACATTATTGGGAATCCAGATTTACATCTGGCTGCTGTTTGGCCACGTAAAGCATATAATTAGCATACACAGGTCCACAGCAAAGGAGCACTCATCAAAACTCACTTAAAAACAAAGCACAACCAAACCCACTATCAATAACAAGCAGGGAAGTATTTCTACATCAATAAAGACCATGATTGTAGACAAAAATTTTCCTGTCTCCTGCACAGATCCTTAAGAAAAACTGGCTAATACCAAGCACTGGGCATAAGCAAATAAGAGTAAATATGTCAAAGATATAAAAGGTCAACATCACCCAGGTTAAGAGCAGCCAGCTTCAAAATTTAGCTAGAAAATGACACATAGCACACAGAGGTGATGAACTCTCCAAGCAAACATACAAGTCAAATAAGGATTTTCTTGTCAAGGCTATGAGCACCTCTGACATTAAAAACAAAAAAAAGAAAGAAAACAGGCACATGCCTGTGATAGTCCTCACTGAGGATCCTCTGCCCCATCCCACAGGAGGCAATTGGTCAATGGCAGGGTCCCCCGTGTGCCGCAGAGCTCTGGGGACCATCAGAGCCGCAGCTCCACCATGCAGAACATCAAGGCTTCTCCATACACAAGTGCAGAGCTGCAGCGTCTCCTGGTACTCCACAACAAGGTAGGCATGATGAAGGTGGGGACACAGAATGGCGACTGAGGCTTGATGGCATTGCTGACTATCCAGCGGCAATCTGTGCCTTCAGTTCCCAGGGAGACCTGGGCTGGGAGGTTCATTGGGGGATGCTGGATTGGGCCCTGCATTGCAGCCAGCTGCCCTCTCCTCCTCAGCCCAGTGTGACCCTGCTGCAGCCCAGTGAGGGACACATCTCGAGGAGCCGTAATGACCAGCATCGTATGGCAATCAGGACAGAGGATGCATCAGGTATGGCCCCGTTAGGGCATGGGGGATAATGAACAGGGGGCTGATTATCTGCTGGGTACGGGCTGTAGAATGAATAACGCTCTGTGTGCAGATCTGGCTAATGTGGCATGGGTATTTTGCGTCAGGCGTAAGAAGGAAGGGGCAGAATGGATTGGGAGGATTGGTTCATGGGGTAACTCAGCTTGGTGCTGGAGTGAGGTGGGAAAATGGCCATGGCCAGTGTGGGACAAGTGTTTGAGTTCTGGTGGGTGGGGCCAGCAGCTGTGGCAGCTCACCCTTACTTCACCCCCAGGCCCTGCCGCCTCACAAGAGCACCAGCCACGAACAGCTCCCCGACAGGTCTCACGGGCCCCAGGGCTCGACCAGCCTCTCCAGTCCAGCCGGACATCAACAGCCCCCAGCCACATGGACAGGACTCATCACCCAGTCCTCGACCTGGGACATCTTGTGAGAAGCGAGAAGCGCCTGTAACAACAGTCATCAGAAAGATGACATTTTAGTTGTATTAAGTTAGTATATAATTAGTTAAGTAGTGTTAAATTATCTTGTTAATAAAAACCTTTAAAATTCCAGGCCAGGCCTTGTCTCACCAGCCTCTCTCTTCCCCGCTCTCCCTGGTGCTCCTTCAGCTCCTTGCCCCTGCTGTGGCTCTGCCTCCGGGCCAGCCCTACTGCTGCTGCTGGTCAGGGCAGAGTCTCCGTGGTTGAAGCCCAACAGCAGTTAGAATGCAAAGTAATGAAGAGAAT
>NW_024373368.1:7153-165020 GCF_014805655.1 Passer montanus
CTCCAGGTGGAGGAATTGTGGTAATGGCAAAAGTGGGGGAAGAGGCTGAGAGAGGGCATGCTCAGAATGTTCAGCAGGGAATGCTGGACAAGTATTTCCCGCCTGCACATCCCTGGTGGGAGGAGGGGGAAAACACTGTCACTGTGTTGGTGTGCACCAATGGAATTCCAGGGAAATCAAGACACTGGAACCAGTAAGGATTCAGTTGGAGCCTGATGGAAGACTGGTCAGGCAGAAGAATTATTCTTTGAAGTTAGAAGGTAGAAGAGAGTTAGAAGAATGAATTGCTAAATTTTGGAAGATGGGTCACTAAGGGAATGTGAGTCACAGGACTCCTCTCCTGCCAGTAAAGGAAGCACACACTAAGGAACACAGGCCAGTACAAGATGTCAGAGCTGTCAAGGAAATAGTGTGAGACTGGTGTGAGACCCAGTGGTAGCAAGGCCTTATACACTCTTCACCTCAATTAAGGAAATTGATGAGTCTTGATGAGTCCACCGTTGTGGATGTTAAGAATGATTTTTTTCTGCATTGCCCTTGAAACTGAAATTCAACTCTTGTTTCTCGAACGGAAAGTTCCTTGATGAGCCATGAAAACCAATTGAGGTGGACTGTTCTTCCTCCAGGGATCAAAAATCACCCCACATTATTTGAGAAATGTCTCAATTTGAGACAAGTTAGGAGGAAACATCTCCTCTTACGAAAACAGGTTTTGGCACGCCCTCCCTCCCACAGCAAGGAAATTTTTGGAAGAAAGTGAAAAAAGCTGTTTATTTAACACACAGAGTGCAGGCAGGCATGGGAAAAAGAATGAATAACGTTAGATATTCAAGCCTTCTCATTGTGGGGTAGGCTGGTGGATTCAGAGCTCTTTCTGTAGGCGTGGCTCGGCTCCTCCTGAGTCCAGAGCCGGGATGTGCATCCCAGGGCCTCCCCTGCGGGCCAAGGCGCAGGGCTGCTGGCGATGTTCTGGTGCTTCAGACCAGGGAAAAGCAAAAACCGTTCCAGGAGAAGAAGCCACAGAAAGACTTCTGCCATTGTCAAAGAAATGAGAAGCCAGCTGAAAGCCGAGATGTACTCCCTCTGTCTGTGCTGCACAACACAGCTGAGGGAGCCTGGGGGAGGATGTTGGAAAACCACACCAAAAGAATTCCACTGGCTTTGCACCCCTCTCTCAGACCCAGCTTAAAGTTACAGGACCCATGTCTGGGCATAAAGCAGACAATAGGAGACACAGTATCATGCTATCACCCCAAAACAAGAACCAATAGGTAAAAGATTGGAGGTATGGGAAAAGGAGAATGAGGATATCACTTTGCAAAAGGATGTAGGTGATCTTTTAATTTCTACAGGAACTCAAGCTGGATGCGTTGATATGACTCTTAAGTTTCCTGAAAATTCTGAGACAAGCCAGTTACAGGGAATCCAAGAAGAAGGCCTAAAGTGCCAAGAGCACATTACCTATACGATGTTCACCATTTCCCAGGGACAGCAAAGCCTTGCAACCAAAAGAAGAGAGCCAAACTCCAGAGCCAAGGTCTGTTTGCAAGTTAGGAATATTTCTAGGAATGGGTGGTTGGTGTGGGCTCAGGATTTTTAATTCTGGCCTATGGGTAAGACCTTTATATGAGACCCTGAGAATTGCCCAAGGAGGTGCTACACCAAGGAGGTGCTACAGTGGACCCCAGAATGCCTGAGGCTTTCAGAGACGCCAAGAGAGCTCTAATGCCAGCCCTGCACAGGCATTACCTGACTTGAGCAAGCCTCTTGAGCAGTTTGTTCATGAGCACTGACGTGTTGCACTACGGGTGTTAGCTCAGAGGTTATGCACATGGAAAAGGGCCATAAGATATTTTTCCAAACAAGTGGACAGTGTAAGTTAAGGGATGTCCCTTAACTGCCTTTGACTTGGAGCAGGAGCTGCGCTTTAATCCAAGAAGCCCCGAATGGACCATGGGCCAGATAATGACTGCTCCTGTTCCCCCCTTGGTCCTCTCTGTTCTAGAACACAAAGGAGGCCACTGGTGACCCCCAAGTCGAATGCTGAAGTATCAAGTTGTCTTGTTGGAGCAGGATGATGGGGAACTGCAAACAACTCCTTTGCCTTGCACCCAGCCACGTTCCTGGAATCTGTACCAGAAAGTCAAGAAGCCTCACAACACGCCTGTGTTCCAACGACTGAGCAGCTTCACTCCAGCAGAGGAGATCCTCTGGTAGAAGATCCGGCCTGGGAATTGTCCACAGGTGGGAGCAGCTTTGTGAGCAAAGGAAAGCAGAAGTTTGGCTGTGCAGTAGGGCCCAATCCAAGCCGTCCCATTACCTCTTACCACCTCTGCACACAGGGCTGAGCTGCTCAGTCTATGGCAGCCTGGAATTGTCTCAGGGGAAGAATGGGAACACATGGGCTAATGCTAACCGTGCCTTTGGAGCAGTACCTGCCCATGGAGCTCTCTGGAACAAAGGAGGGCTCCTTTCAGCACAAGGATCCTCTGTCAAAGGTGGAGACATTACCAGACAATTACTAGAAAGTGTTCAGGTACCAGCCCAAGTGGCTCTCATGCATTGTAAAGCTCATCCATTAGGAAATACATCAGTTAGTGTAGGAAACCGACTGGCAGATAAAGCTGCTAAAGGGCTGGCAGAGAAAAGCATCCCAATAGCTGATGCACCAAAATGTGTGACCTTTCAGATGTGACCCCAGAATAACAAGCCCAAGATAAAATGCTGGCAAAATTGAATGGCCCTGGATCTAAAATAGTATAAGTTTTGCCAAAAAGTTTTACTAAGTAGTTTAATAGGAATTATTGCATTTCAGTGTCTTAAGTCTTTCTAAATATCCAATGATTTAAGTGGAAGTAATCCTAAAAGAAATAAGGTCACTTATAAAGGGGGGATGTGTTGGAAATGATATAACTTTCTAATTTGAGATTCCTATTATTTGTTTTCATTAACTCTGTTAATAATGGTATCACTTAATCATAAGCAGTGCAGGTTTCCACAGGAGCATGTAGCAAGACTTTATACAAACTGCTGTTAGTGGAACACTATTTGGGAAAATTACTGAACTTTTAAGTTTTGCTAGATAACCTTGACATGATTCAGTGAACAAAGATTGGGGTAGAGAAATGGGGCTAAGAACTGGACACCAGGAAGGCAGAATTTGTAGAGTGTGAGGACAAGGTGTGGAAACCAGAGGTAAAGAAGAAATGAACAAGGAGAATTCTGCTCTTAGTGTAGCGAAAACAATATCTGGAAAAAAACTATACATAATAAAAAGACTGAAAAGTGGACCAATTAACATTGTTATCACAACCAGAAAGAAATAAATGCTTTAATTTTCATATTAGGGATTTTTTTCATATTAGGGATTAGGCATTCTTTACTGCAAAGCCAGATGTATGGGGGATGGCTGCACAGAGAGTACATGCTGTGTACAGAAAAAGCCCCTGTTGAAATACTGTATTTGTCATCATATTCATAACTATTCTCAGAAGAAACATACATATGGCAATAATCTCCCCCAAGACATGAATATACATTCCCTCCCCTCAGCAGATGCACTCTTCTGCCCTGGGAGTCTCCTTGGCAGTCTGGGGTGGTCGGTGAACCCACAGTCATACCTGACCACGTGGTGAAATGGTGCTTCTTTGCAAATGAGGAGAAAAGTTGGTATAGCTGGCCAGTTATTTAATTAGTGAAAGCTTAGATCGATGGGCTGTAGATTGACTCCCCTCCTTGGTAAAAGTTTATCCTGCTTTTGATGGTGTGGTTCCATGGACTTGGCAAAATGAGCATAGTGTGGAGCCCACCAGGAGCAAGCAATTGTTCATCTGGCAGCAGCATGAGAATTGAGAAATCAATAACAAATGGATGATAGGAGATTAATGAATGAAGAGAAATATGTAATTCATAGGCAATGACCATTAACTTGTTTGCTGAAAATACATAGTGAAAAGTTTAGAGAGTGGGTGTGCATTCTGAGTGGAGCTATTCCTATGTACCCCAGTGCTGGGAATAAAGTAATGCCTGATAACTAATAGTAAAAATAGTGTAGGACACTTTGATTTATCCCAGTGTTTTCAGATGCAGTGGGAAAAGGCTCTGCGTGTCTTTCAGAAAGGTTTTTATTTACCTAATAGAAGGAAAATGTTATTTCTCGGACAACAATTGTCCCAGAGTTTTCTCTCTGCTGATGAGACGTCCCTGGTGCAGCACGGGGTTCCCAGTACTGTCCAGCTACTTGAGGGCTGTCGAAGTCTCCCGGGGCTGGAGTGGCTGGAGGAGCCCTGGTGCCCTGGAGACGTGTCGGGGGGCCGTGCCTGGCCGGTGATGCCGAGAGGTGGCAGGGACAGGCTCTTCACAGGGTGTGATGCGGATGATGGAGCTTCGCAAACCTGCGGGACAGCTGGGGTGGGTGGTGCGGGCAGCACGGGCGCTGGTGTCGACTCTTGAGTCGAATTCCGTGGGCTCAGCACCATTCTCGGCAAGCTCTTGCACTGCAATCGGATCGGCAGGGAGCGGCGGGACAGGCGGGGGCGGCGGGCTCGGAACGGGGTCGGCTCTCGCCGGCGCCGCCTGCACCGTTGCGAATTCAGTTGCCGGCTGGGATGCAGAAAAAGAAGAAGACACGGAGGCAGCTCCTGCAGCTCCCGGGGACAGCAGTACAACCGGGGAGCCATTGTTGTTGATGGCGTTGTCTGGCAACACGGGCGGATCGGCGGGAGGCGGTTCCGGGTGCCGCGGCGCAGGCGCAGTTATCAGAGCCGGCGGAGCTGGCCCGGGCGGCTGCGGAGCCTCGGGCGGAGCCGGCTGGGGCGGAGCCGCGGGGTCCGGCGCCTCCCGCGGGGCTGGCTGAGGCGGGAGTGGATCCGCCCCCGCCCGGGGTGGGGGGAGCGGAGAGTTCCGGGGCGAAGCGGGCGGGGCCGGCCCGGAAAGCGGCGGGCTCGGCTCCCCATCCCCCCCAAGAGAAGGAGATGGGGGGGAAGGCAGATCTGTTTGCTCCGAGGGAGCGGAGAAAAACTTTTGCTCAGCTGTGGGCAGTGCGGGGGGGCTGCAGACCCGCGGTTCGTCTTTTTGAAGAGGCTCTTCTCGTGCCGAACCTGGCGGGTACGGAGCGCAGCCAAACCAGGCCACAACGTCCCCCGCAGCCTTCCTTTTTTCCAAAATACAGAAAAAAAAGCCATAGGTGCACTCCATATATTGTTGGGAGTGTAACACCCTGGTCTATTGTCCAGTCAAAAGCAGCGTCCATGAACTCCCAAAGATAGAAATCGAGGGAGTATGCTACATTTGTAAAAAATCCATGAAATTTTGCCTATCTGAAAAACTCAACACACAAATATAATAAAATAAAGACAGTGCAGAAAGTAATATTACCCCTAAGGAGCTGCAGCTGGGCCAGTTAACAAAGATTAGGAACAGGCCTGACTTTAACAGGCCATGGCTGTGACCAATAAGAAGAAGAGTGCTATAAAAGAGTGGGTGGCTGGTTGGGAGGAACTGGAGTCAATTGGCTGCTGTGATAAAGAGTACGTGCTCTAAAGAGCTGCCCATGAACACGCACCAAGGTGGTATGAAACTTTTGTGGTAAGGAGACAACAATATGGAATTTTTGTGATAATATGATAACAATTGGTGATCCTGACATGATTCAGGAAAATAATAAACTATATGACCCCGTGGATTCGGGAAAAAGGTCTCAAATATTAAACTATATGACCCTGTGGACTCGGAAAAAGAACTTAAGTACTAAACTTTATGACCCTGTGGTGATTCAGGAAAAGGACTGAAGTATCAACCAAAATAATCCTATTGGTGATTCAAGAAAGAAGACTTAAATATTAAGCAACATGACTCCATGGCTAGTTGAGAAGGAGAACTGCATGAGGGAAAGCAACAATACTGAAAGAAAAATGGGAGAATTTACTAAAGTAACTGTAAAAACTGGAAAAAGAATAGTTCTATCATTCAGTACAATGTACCTGTTTATTAGTGAAATATATCAATTGCAGCTATTAGTGTTTGTTAAGCATGAGTATAAAAGATTTTGAAAATAAGTAGTTTGTAAATGGAGAAAAGCTGTAAAATTGAACCAACACTTAGAAATATGTATATATTCTTGATGTGGTGTGTTGTTTGAACATTTGTATAACTACTAGTTCTAAATGAAATATATGAATATGTCATAATGTTAATTTACTTGAACGTGTCTTCCTAGAAATACTTCAACTCCATAATTTAAAAAAAAAAGGGGGAATTGTGGTGGGATAGAATATAAGAAACTAAAGACAGTGGAGAAAGTAATCTTACCCCTAAATAAGCTGCAGATGGGCCAGTTAACAGGATTAGAACAGGCCTGACTTTAACAGGCCATGGCTGTGACCAATAAGAAGAAGAGTGCTACAAAAGAGTGGGTTGGCTGGTTGGGAAGAACTGGAGTCTGTTGCCTGCTGTGAAGAAGAGTCAGTGCTCTGAAGAGCTGCCCATGAAACCACACCAAGGTGGTATGAAACTTTTGTGATAAGCAGACAACAATATGGAACCTCTGCAATAATATGATAACACCCTGGAGCTGGGAATAAAGTAATGCCTGATTCCTAACAGTAAAAATAGTGTAGGACACTTTAATTTATCCCAGTGTTTGGAGAGGCAGTGGGAAAAGGCTGTGTGTGTCTTTCAGACAGTTTTTTATTAACCGAATAGAATGAAAATGTTATTTCTCGGACAACAATTGTCCCGGAGTTTTCTCTCTGCTGATGAGACGTCCCTGGTGCAGCACGGGGTTCCCAGTCCTGTCCAGCTACTTGAGGGCTGTCGAAGTCTCCCGGGGCTGGAGTGGCTGGAGGAGCCCTCCGAAAAATCTCCACCCACTGACCTGGCGGATTATTCTCATTCAGTTGGCCTTGGATGTTTAAAAGGGAGCTGGGGAAATCCGCCAGTTTGGAAGGAATCCCCACCAGACATGTTGACATAGGGTTGTCTGCTGCTGACGTAGATAGACAAAGATGGTTCTGATTGAGGGCATGGGCCAGGGTTACCCACACGTTCTTGCGGGGCTGCGGGACAATCCACGCGGTTACCAGGGACTGGTCCAAGGTTTGAAGAAGAAGTTGCCAGGTGACGAGGATGGCAATGGGGACCATGGTGGATGCCTAAAGAAAAACAAAACGTAACATAAGTATGGGGAGTAGCTTAAAGTTTCTGAAGGGGACGCCCCTCAGGCGGAGGGTATTGGGTTTTTCCTTCCTTTGCGGCGCTTCCGGTTGTGCGCAAAAGCACCATTGTTTGGGTCCTTTTGGCCGCAGGGGACAGTGGGTTGAGATGTTGGAGGCTCAGTGGACGGTGTATAGGGCTTGACCCATTTCCTGGGGATCCATCTGACTCCTGAGGAAGTGGACACACAGGCGTATCCACGTCCCCAGGTGATCAGACGGACCGGCCCTTGGATTTCCCCAGAGTCTGGGTCCCGGATAAGAACCTCAGGCTCTTCCGTGATCTTAAGTTGGGGATGTTGGACAAAATGCCTTAGGACTGGCGGCTCCGGCCTGTCAAAGGAGCAGTTAAGGAAATTGATAGTAAAGAGTGCCTTGCAGAGCCGGAGGTGCGGGGTCTGAACCCGAACGTCTCCGCGCTGGCGGAGGAGGACCTGTTTTAAAGTCTGATGGGTTCTTTCTATTACGGCTTGACCGGTGGGGGAGTGCGGAATGCCAGTTTTGTGTTGGATTCCCCAACTTTGTAAAAACTCACCGAACGCCTTGGAAGTATAGGCTGGGCCGTTGTCGGTTTTAATGGAAGATGGAATTCCCAGGACCGCAAACGCATGGATAAGATGTTTTTGTGCATCAGCTGCTTTTTCTCCTGTGTGGGCCGAGGCGAAGACAGCTCCCGAGAAGGTATCCACTGTGACATGGACATACCTGAACCTCCCGAACTCGGGTATGTGTGTAACATCAGTTTGCCACACCTCGCAACTTCGGAGACGTCTGGCGTTTACCCCAGAGGCTAGCGATGGTAGTGCTGCTTTCTGGCAGTTTGGGCATGTGGCCACAATTGCTCTGGCTTGGTCACGGCGAAGGTTGAACTGGCGAACCAAGCCTGGGGCATTCTGGTGGAATTGTTGATGGCTTAATTTGGCCTGCTGGAAGATGTCAAGTTGGCCAGCCAGTTGCAAGGGTGCGGCCAGTGCGTCTGCTCTGCGATTGCCTTCGGCAATAAAGCCAGGGAGATCGGTATGCGACCTCACATGCATAACGAAAAACGGTTGCTCTCGGTGGGAAACCAAATATATCAACTTCGAAAGCAAGCGAAACAGGATGGGATTGGAGACTTCTTTGAGCACAGCATTTTCTGCCCTGGACACTACACCCGCTACATACGCCGAATCGGTTATTAGATTAAAGGGTTGTGGGAATCTTTCGAAAGCTCTGACGACTGCATCCAGTTCTGCAATCTGTGGAGAACCTTCCACAGCCTTAACATCGGTTTCCCACCGCAGAGCTTGAGGATCTTTCCAAGTCACTACCGACTTGTGGGACCCTCCGGACGCGTCGGTAAAAATGGTCAGAGCTTTGAGGGGACGTCGACTTTGTATTTCTTTTGGGATCAGATTGAATTCTGTGATAAATAATTTGTGGCCAGGATGGTTCACGGAAATTTGCCCGGTGTAACTGTCCAAGGCAAACTGCAGGTTTTCATTCTCTCTAAGGAGGTGCTCAACAGTCTCTTTCGTCATCTTCCCCGTGGATGTCCTGATGGGAAGATGGATGCATGTGAAGTCACACCCTGCGAGCGTTCGCAGGCGTGCTCTGGCCCGCATGATCAACTGGGCCATCAACTCTTGTGGCTTTGTAATACTCTTGGACAATTGATGACCAAGGAATACCCACTCTATTATCAAGAGGGGATCCCGTTGGCTCCTGTCCCATTGGAAAATGAGCCCATGGAGGTGTGGCAACTTACCCAAAATGATGAACTTGAAGGGGAGGTTTTCACGACATCGGTGGGCTTGTCGTGTTGAGATGGCATGTTGAACCTTCTCAAGGGCTGACTTGGCCTCCTGGGTCAGGGCCCTCGGGGAATCTAGCTCCTCTCCCCCCTTTAACAAGTTGAAAAGAGGAGACAGATCCCTCGTGGTGAGCCCCAGCCAGGGCCTGATCCAGTTTAAGGACCCACACAGCTGATGCAGTTCTCTCAGGGTTTTAGGATTGTCGTTAATAAGGATTTTCTGGGGCACAATGGTCCTGTTATTAATTTCGAGTCCCAGATACTTCCAAGGCGGCAGGTGTTGTACTTTATCCTTTTGGAGCTCAAATCCAGCCACCGATAAAGTCGCAATAGTGTCCTCTAGAGCGCGTGCAAGCACGTCGCTGTCGGGGGCACAGATAAGGACATCATCCATATAATGATAGATGATGCAATTGCTCTCCCTCTGGCGCACTGGGGACAGAACGCTTGCGACATACCACTGGCAGATGGTAGGACTGTTCTTCATCCCTTGCGGGAGAACACGCCAGTGGTAGCGCTTCATGGGAGCTTCTCTGTTGATGGAGGGAACAGAGAAGGCGAAGCGTGGCGCATCAGCTGGGTGAAGGGGAATATGGAAGAAACAATCTTTGATATCAATCACAGCCAATTGCCAATTTTGGGGGAGCATAGATGGGGAAGGCATCCCCGGTTGAAGGGACCCCATGTCCTCGATGACGTCGTTTATTTTCCTCAGATCGTGGAGGAGGCGCCACTTGTCTCCTCCCCGCTTGCTGATGACAAAAACAGGGGAGTTCCAAGGGCTGTTGGTCTCAACAATGTGGCCTTTGGCCAATTCTTCCTCAACGAGCTGAGTGAGCGCACTTAATTTTTGTTTACTCAGCGGCCACTGCTCTACCCAGACTGGTGTATCCGTGAGCCAATTAAGTCTGATGGTAGGGCGCTCTTCAGTGGCCGCACCTAAAAATTCTGAGGAGCGGGTATATCCAATTTCGCCCCCCATTGGGACATGGCATCTCTTCCCCACAGGGTAAACCTTGAGTTCAAAACAAATGGACGTACAGAAGCTAATTGTCCATTTGGCCCCGTAATTTGCACTATGCTCTTTGAACGTCGCGATAATTGTGAACCCCCAACACCTAGGACTGAGCTGCCCACGTTTTGCAGCTCCCACTGTGACGGCCATTTGTGTGGTGGAATGACCGTAACGTCCGCCCCTGTGTCCATCATCCCTTGGAGTTGTATCGAGTGCCCCTCGCTCTTAAGGCCACACCACACAATCACCCTCACCAAAAAGGTGGTCTAAGGTGATGTCGTTACCTTCAATATCTGTAGCACAAGACTCTGTTTGCAAAATCTCTGGAAGGAGGTCCCCTGCTAACCTCTTCCATGTTCTTTCCCATAATTTATACTCTGATTGAGGGAGCAGGCAACTAAATAAACGTTTCAAATCTGCAGGGACCATTGTATTGGTAAACGTTGCCCTCAAAACGCTCCTGAAATACTCGCTTTTGTGGCCAAATTCTCGTCGAGCTTTGCAAACGTCCTTGATGCTATCAAACGAGAGAGGCTCCCATCTGGGATTCCCTCTCGCATTGTAGGTGACTGGGGCAAGGAACAGGGGATTCTCTTCACCTTCCGGTTCCGGTTTGCCAGAGCCCCTCCCCCGGATTCCCACGTTACCGTGGGAACCGGAAGGGGGAGCGTGGGAAAGCGGAAGGGAGGGGGCGGAGCTGTGGGGTGGAGCCATGTCAGCAGGGGATGATGTCATGGTGGGAGAGTGGGAGGGGCCACCAGAAGTAGGGGGGGAGAAAGGAGGAGGAGCGACCGTGGGAAAACCGGAAGGGGCAGCCGCAGAGGAAGCGGAAGGGTGTGAAGGAAGGGAGGCGGGATTTGGGGAAAGCGCGGGAAGAAAAGGGTTCTGGGGAGAAGAAGCGCCTGTCATGTGGCGACCGCCATTTTGGAGGTCGCCGCCATTTTGTGACACCTCTCTGGGATAGGGAAGGAAAGGATTGGGAGGATTAACGAAACCTTGGGAACCGTAAGAATTAACTGCGGGATAAGGGGAGTTGGAAAGAGGGTTTAGGGTGAGGTCCCCGGCAGTGTGGCCAGTACTGCCAGGGCGAGGGTACCGGGGGGACCGGAGGGAGCCAGGGAGACGGTAGCAACCCTGCGTCTGCGTTGGACGGGTTGCTCTCTCCTGTCCACCCAGTGTAGGGAGAGAGGGATTAGGAGAAAAGGGTAGGGAAAGGGGTTGAGGGAGAACTGGGGAACGCGTCGCCGGATATTTTCCACTTTCCCCCCCACAATCAGTAGCATGCCTTTTAACAACCTCGAAAATTAAAAGAAATAACTTCATAAATTCCTCTTTGATTGTGGGGTCACCCCTCTTAGTGCATTCCGACAAGGTATGACCAACAGCTTTCCAAAAATCTGACTTACTAACATCAACGGGTGACATTCGGGGGAACTTAGAAAACAACCAACGAACAAAACGTTTTGTCGATCCTTTTGAAAACGAACCACCCCCCTCCCTGAGGAATCCCACAACTTGGACATAAACTTCTTTTTGCTGTGTGGAAAGACGCACTCCCATCTTTACCACTCAGCTGCTTCCACCCACCCACTGCCGGAAAGGAGTAACTTAGAAAAGAAGGGTCCGCCGACCACCGGTGGGGAACCTGGTAGCCCCCCTTAATCAGGGTAGGGGAACGGGAGCTCACCAGACCGATGACCGACGAAACAAAGGCGGCAATGGAGGTCCTTGGATCCGAAGACGGTCTTCCACTCTCCCCAGGGAAGGTTGTCGTCTTCTTCCTCCGGGAGCACCACCAGACAAAAATTGGCGTGCTCACACGGAGGCGTTGGTGCTGCTTTAATGTCTTCCTCCAGCTTCTTAATCTGGGAAAACCAGTGACAGTAGAGTCAGGGCACAGACATCATGTTGTCTCAGCATGGCAACCCTTCAGCTGCACGGAAAGTCCCAGTGCCACCATCCTTTTCCCAGGCCTTCACTCCAAACCCCGGGCTCAGGGAGCCACACTGAATTTCCCCATGAGAGCTCAAAGGTAACATCACCCCACAGCTTACTGAGGCAGCCAACTCCTTAATCTTCTGTGCCGTGTGGGACTGTGCCCTCTTTATGATGCCAATCTCCTCATGGAGATCCAGTGAAAGAGACATGTCCTAGCAGAGAGGGGTGGTGGGAGTCAGTCTCTGGGGAGGGCCTGTCGGGACTGGCAGGGTGGTGGGGGCAGCACTCTCCATGCATCCAGCAGGCAGAGCCAAGGGTATGGGCTGCTGTCTCAGACCCAAAACTTGCTCCCAGCGGCAGCTCACCTCATCAGCCGCCTTGATTTGTTACTGCGCTCTCAAAGGTACCACTGACTGCCACATTAACTGCCATGAACTGCCATGAACTGCCATGAACTGCCATGAACTGGCCGAAGGTTTTATTGCTGCACGCCATGGTGAGAAGCATGCCTGCAGTGTCCTTTCTCCCGTCAGAGCACAGACATTCCTGGGTGCTGGGCTCCGTGCCAGCCCCGGCACACGGCGCTGCTCTGCGGCAATGGGGACACGGGGAAGCGCTGCCCGCCGTGTGTCCCCCGTGTGTCCCCCCATGTCCCCCTGTGCTCCCCCGCCTAGGGAGCTGCTCTTGCCCGGCACGGCCGGGCCCAGCCGCCGGGTCTCGCCGGCACTGGGCAGGATCCGGCGCAGGCTGCGGGACACGGCGGGGCTGCCCGGCTGGAAAGGAAAGCAGCTCCGGCTGCTGACAGGAGCTGTGGGCAAGGGGCTGCCGCAGTGCGGGAGGAAAGCCGCTGGGCCAGCCCCTGACGCTGCCCCTCAGAAAGGAGGAGGAGGAAGCTGCCACACGAGCTCGGGATGTGCCAGTGCAGAGATGAGGGGACGAGTGCGCACTTGGGGGCCGGGGCCAGCCCTCAGGCACGGCTCCAGGCGGCTCCTGAGTCGGCGTCAGGGCTGCCTGTAAGGATTTCAGGCGGCAGCTGAGAGCAGCAGCGCCAGCAGTGCCAGCCGGGCCCCATGGCCATCTGCCCGTGGCTTGCCAGCCCCTCAGGGCCGCGGGCTCTGCAGCGCTGCTCCTGCTGCCGCAGCGGGCCCGCAGCCTCGGAGCTGCCCCGCAGCCGCCACGGGAGCAGCAGCAGCCTCAGGGCTGGCCCGGGCTCGACCTGCTCAGCCCGGAGGCAGAGCCACAGCAGGGGCAAGGAGCTGAAGGAGCACCAGGGAGAGCGGGGAGGAGAGAGGCTGGTGAGACAAGGCCCGGCCTGGAATTTTAAGGGTTTTTATTAACTAAATAACTGAACATTAATTATTAACTAACTTAATAAAACTAAAAAGTCATCATTCTGATGACTGCTGTCTCCGGCGTTTCTTGCTTCTGACGAGATGTGCCAGGTCGAGCACTGGGTGCTGAGTCCTGTCCATTGGGCCGGGGGCTGTTGATGTCCGGCGTGGCTGGAGAGGCTGGTCGAATCCTTTCCAGCTGGCTCCTGGAACAGGAACATGGAGGCTCTCGAGAATAGGCTGAGGCGAGAAAATGCCGCTGGGATAAAGAAGTGAGTGTGATGGAGACACTGATGGCTTTTTGGGGACAGTGATGATCCCATTCCCTCCAGCTCTCCCACACACTGCCCCTCTGGTCCCCTGCCACGGCACCAATTCCACTGCTAAATGAACCTCAGGGAAGCTGATGAAGCAGCTGCACCTTCTCCTTCCACCAGCAGCAGGTTCCACACAGGCAAGGAAGAACAAGGAGAGGGCACCTGCAGGACAGAGCCCTCCCAAAGCAAAATGGGGCTGTGGGTGCAAAGGCTCCCAGAAGCCAGGCTGGGAGAGGGCAACTGCTCCTCCCAGGCAGGGCTGTGACACGCCGTGTCCCAGAGCTGGATCATACCCGCCCTCCTGCCATGCACACAGGGCACTTTGGTGCCCGAGAGGGGCTGCAAGCGCTGCAGGGGCTGCTTGGGATGGTGACATGGGTGCCTGTGGCCTTCCCCAGGCCTCAGCCAGCACCTTGGGGATGGGGAGAAACAGGCTCAAGAGCCCAGGGTTCAGCCTGCAAACGCCGTGACCCTGTGCCGTGAGCTGCCAGCGCCTGGCTGCTGCCCGCCTGCTGCTGCCTGTGTGCCGCAGGGCTGTGGCCCCAGGAGCTCAGCCAGCCCTCTTCCCTCACCCTCCTCAGGCAGCTGCCAGTGCCTTTCACGTGCCTGTCCTGTGACCGCATGCTCACCGTGCAGGTTCCTGGCCAGTGAGTAGCACCAGGGCATGGGGGCAGCGGGGCTGGCATGGGGGAGATGGGTGCCAGCAGTGACCCTGCTGGGCACAGGGGTGCCAGTGTCTGCTGGGGAGGGGCTGATGTGGGGAGCCCCCTCTGCAGCCCTGCCCATCAGCAGGGGCTGTGGGCACTCATCCCAAGGGCTACAGCCAGCGGGATGCCATGGGGTACAATCCCATGGGTTCGTGGGTGCTGCCTCCAACAGGAACAGGTTGTTTGTCCCCTGTCACTGCCTTGGTTTGTTTTTTTCACCCTTCATGATTTTTTCTTGTCCCTAATTTCTTGAGCTGTTTATTGCATACAGTATGAGAAAGAAAACCAGCATCAAAGGCACTGTCTGCAGTAGTGACCAATGAAGTTAATTTCCAGGGACATGACAAGGCTTGTAATAAGCAGCACATCTAGGGAAAAGTAGAGCAAAGTAAGTTTGTGTCAGTGCTGTGTTGTTTATTGCTCAAATATGTCTTGTAAGAGACTTAGGAAGATGAAATAAGAGCAGTGAAGAACAACAAGAACAAGAAGTGAACAATGAATCATGAACATGAAAGAAGAACAATGAATAAAGAACAATGAAATAGGAATAGGAAGTTAGACTAAAAAAGAAGAACCAATAATTTAGAACATTAATACAGAACATAAATTAAGAATGGAGAACATGAATTAAGCTGGCTTGTCTGCCTTCTTCACTTTTTTCTTTGGAGACTCCATTCCAGCTGGAGACCTTGGCTGTGGATGTTGTCTTCTGTATGGGTGAAAGAAGGACAGGATGGAGTTAATTCAGAGAACCCACTCAGCCCGCCCAGCACAGAGGGCACTACAAATCCCTCGGTGTGACCAGCCAGGGCAGAGCTCTGCGCTCCAGAGGGCATTTCCACAGGGAGCAGTGGGTGAGTACAGGGCAGGGAGTGGGCGCTCCTTGCCAGCAACGGGGAGAGCAAAGGGGGAGCAGCTCGGCAAGAGGGAGAGGCTCCATGCTCTGGTTCTTGCACGCTGATGGGGAGCAGTGGCACCGGTGCCCTTCAGGGGCACTTGCCACCTCTGAGCACCAGCTGCTCATGCCCTGTCGTCTGGCTCAGCCCAGCCAGGCCCCTGCCCCAGGGACCAGGAGTGAAACTTGGCTCACGCAGTCGTTGGCTGCTCTGCCCTACCCAAAACTACCCCGAGTTTGACTTGTCCCCAGCAGATCCTGGGGGAAAGGGCAGGTTGTCGACCCCTCTGGCAAGCAGAGGGCTGCTGACAGGAGCTGTGGGCAAGGGGCTGCCGCAGTGCGGGAGGAAAGCCGCTGGGCCAGCCCCTGACGCTGCCCCTCAGAAAGGAGGAGGAGGAGGAGGAAGCTGCCACACGAGCTCGGGATGTGCCAGTGCAGAGATGAGGGGACGAGTGCGCACTTGGGGGCCGGGGCCAGCCCTCAGGCACGGCTCCAGGCGGCTCCTGAGTCGCCGTCAGGGCTGCCTGTAAGGATTTCAGACAGCAGCCGAGAGCAGCAGCGCCAGCAGTGCCCGCCGGGCCCCATGGCCATCTGCCCGTGGCTTGCCAGCCCCTCAGGGCCGCGGGCTCTGCAGCGCTGCTCCTGCTGCCGCAGCGGGCCCGCAGCCTCGGAGCTGCCCCGCAGCCGCCACGGGAGCAGCAGCAGCCTCAGGGCTGGCCCGGGCTCGACCTGCTCAGCCCGGAGGCAGAGCCACAGCAGGGGCAAGGAGCTGAAGGAGCACCAGGAAGAGCAGGGAGGAGAGAGGCTGGTGAGACAAGGCCCAGCCTGGAATTTTAAGGGTTTTTATTAACTAAATAACTGAACACTAATTATTAACTAACTTAATAAAACTAAAAAGTCATCATTCTGATGACTGCTGTCTCCGGCGTTTCTTGCTTCTGACGAGAAGTGTCAGGTCGAGCCCTGGGTGCTGAGTCCTGTCCATCGGGCTGGGGGCTGTTGATGTCCGGCGTGGCTGGAGAGGCTGGTCGAATCCTTTCCAGCTGGCTCCTGGAACAGGAACATGGAGGCTCTCGAGAATAGGCTGAGGCGAGAAAATGCCGCTGGGATAAAGAAGTGAGTAGTGCCGCCTCTAACAGGAACAGGTTGTTTGTCCTCTGTCACACCCCTGTGACTCCTGCCCTCCCCAGGTCCTCCGAGACTCTCCCGTATTTGCAGCCAATGCCCCCCAGCAAGGAGCCACAGCACAGCCAAAGGTAAGGGCCCTGAGTGCAGCGGCGGCTGGCCTCAAGCCAAATCCCGGCAGGCTGCGGCCAGCACTGCCTGCAGCACTGGGGCACTCTCCTGTTCCCGGGTCGGGTTTGGAGAGCGCCTCAGGCTTTCAGCCTTGGGATGACGAGGACCCGCAGTAGCGAAAGAGAGCTGCAACCCGCAGGAGTAAAGAGACGGACTTCAGAGGTAGCTCACTCCGGTTTATTGTCACCAGGGAATTCTACCAACTAAAGACTCCAAACTGGGGCTTGACAATGGTTTTTAAAGATGGGTGAACAACCAATGGGGAAACAGAGGGATGTCAGGTGTGGGTGACGGACACAATGGGAAAACCAATAGGAGAGAGCATAGGGAGGGGCCTTGGTCCGTGAACCAATCACTCGATGCCCTGGGTGGAAGATTCTAGATGGGAAGGCTGGGCCATCGAGTGACGGACAGGGCACCAGGGAGGGAACAAGGGATGGATACATAGGTTGCCAGGGGAGATGGGGAGGAGAGATACTAGATAGACGGGGTGATCAAAAGGAGAGAGAGGGATCAGGGCAGAACCATAGTAACTGTAGGGGTACATGGAGCAAACCAAATGTACAGCTCAACAAAACCGTATAAACACAATACAACACCTGAGGACACATCTGTGGCTCCTGGGGTGCACCGCAGCCCTGCCACAGCAAGGAGGGCTCTTCACCTGATGTCAGGTGTGGGTGACGGACACAATGGGAAAACCAATAGGAGAGAGCATAGGGAGGGGCCTTGGTCCGTGAACCAATCACTCGATGCCCTGGGTGGAAGATTCTAGATGGGAAGGCTGGGCCATCGAGTGACGGACAGGGCACCAGGGAGGGAACAAGGGATGGATACATAGGTTGCCAGGGGAGATGGGGAGGAGAGATACTAGATAGACGGGGTGATCAAAAGGAGAGAGAGGGATCAGGGCAGAACCATAGTAACTGTAGGGGTACATGGAGCAAACCAAATGTACAGCTCAACAAAACCGTATAAACACAATACAACACCTGAGGACACATCTGTGGCTCCTGGGGTGCACCGCAGCCCTGCCACAGCAAGGAGGGCTCTTCACCTGGGCTGGGCAGAGGAGCCTGGTGGGGCTGGGCAGATTTGGGCAATTTGGGCTCCAAATTTGGGACTTTGGGCACTTTGGACTCCAAATTTGGGATTTTGTTTTCTTTGGGCACCCTGATGGATTTTTGTATGATCTTGTGGTATTTTGAGGGGATTTTGGACTCCATGGTGGATTTTTGGGAGATTTTGAGGGGATTTTGTGCTCCCTGAGGGATTCTGGTGGTATTTTGAGGGGATTTTGGACTCTCTTAGGGGATTTTTGTGGGATTTTGGGTTATTTTGAGGGGATGTTGGCGCTGCCTGAGGGGTTTTTGGGCTATTTTCAGAAGCTTTTGAGGGGATTTTGAGCTCCCTGAGGGATTTTGGGGGTGAGGGATTCTGGTGGTATTTTGAGGGGATTTTGGGCTCCCTGAGAGATTTTTGTGGGATTTGGGGGAATTTTGAGGGGATTTTGTGCTCCCTGATGGGTTTTTTGGGGAATTTTGAGGGGATTTTGGAGTCTCTGAGGGGATTTTTGTGGGATTTTGAGGTATTTTGAGGGGATTTTGGGCTCCATGGTGGATTTTTGCGAGATTTTGAGGGGATTTTGGGCTGCCTGAGGGGTTTTGGGGGTATTTTGAGGGGATTTTGTGCTCCCTGAGGGATTTTGGGGGTATTTTGATGGGATTTTGTGCTCCCTGAGGGATTTTTGGGCTATTTTGAGAAGCTTTTGAGGGGATTTTGGGCTCCCTGAGGGTTTTTTGGGCACTTTTGAGGGGATTTTCTGCTGCCTGAGGGGTTTTTTGGGTATTTTGAGGGGATTTTGTACTCCCTGATGGGTTTTTGGGGTATTTTGAAGGGGATTTTCTGCTCTCTGAGGGATTTTTGGGGTATTTTATTGGGATTTTGGGGTCCCTGATGGGTTTTTGGGGGATTTTGAGAAGCTTTTGATGGAATTTTGGGCTCTCTGAGGGGTATTTAGGGGCTTTTGAGGGGATTTTGGGCTCCCTGAGGGATTTTGGGGGTATTTTGAGGGGATTTTGTACTCCCTGATGGGTTTTTGGGGTATTTTGAGAAGCTTTTGATGGAATTTTGGGCTCTCTGAGGGGTATTTAGGGTATTTTGAGGGGATTTTGGGCTCCCTGGTGGATTTTTGGGAGATTTTGAGCCGATTTTTTACTCTCTGAGGGAAATTTTGTGGGATTTTGGGTTATTTTGAGGGGATTTTGCGCTCACAGATGGATTTTTGGTCTATTTTGAGGGGATTTTGGGGTCCCTGAGGGATTTTGGGCACTTTTGAGGGGATTTTGGGCTCACAGATGGATTTTTGGTCTATTTTGAGGGGATTTTGTGTTCGATGGTGGATTTTTGGGAGATTATGAGGAGCTTTTGGAGTCTCTGAGGGGATTTTTGTGGGATTTTGAGGGATTTTGAGGGGATTTTGGGCTCCCTGAGAGGTTTTTGGGGTATTTTGATGGGAGTTTGGGGTCCCCGAGAGATGTTTGTAGGATTTTGGGGTATTTTGATGGGATTTTGGGCTCCCTGGTGGATTTTTGGGAGATTTTGAGCGGATTTTGTACTTTCTGAGGGTAATTTTGTGGGATTTTGGGGAATTTTGAAGGGATTTTGTGCTCCCTGAGGGGTTTTGGGGCAATTTTTAGGGGATTTTGCGCTCCCTGAGGGATTCTGGGGGTATTTTCAGGGGATTTTAGGCCCCCTGGTGGATTTTTGGGAGGTTTTGAGTGGCTTTTGGACTCCCTGAGTGGTTTTTGGGGTATTTTGAGGGGATTTGGGGCTCCCTGATGGGTTTTTGGGCAATTTTGAGGGGATTTTGGGCTCTCTGAGGGATTTTGGGGGTATTTTGAGGAGATTTTGGGCTCCCTGAGGGGTTTTTGGGGTATTTTGAGGAGATTTTGGGCTCCCTGAGGGATTTTTCGGGTATTTTGAGGGAACTTTTGGGGGGAATTGGTCTCCCTGATAGATTTTGGGGTTAATTTGAGGTGATTTTGGACTCCCTGAGGGTTTTTTGAGGTATTTTGAGGGATTCTGGGGGTATTTTGAGGTGATTTTTGGCTCCCTGAGGAATTTTTGGGCTTTTGGAGGAGCTTTTGAGGGGATTTGCGCTCCCTGAGGGATTTTTGTGGTATTTTGAGGGGATTTTGGGGTACCTGACGGATTTTGTCTTGCTCCTTTCAGGCCTGGCCCGTCCTGGGCGGAGCTTTTGGCCATCTTGGCCTCGGGGGCGGAGCCAGATGTGCTGCTGAGTGGGCGGGGCCTGTGGGAGTGGGCGGGGCCTGTGTTAATGGCTGGGGCCGGTGGGGCCCCCCAAATCCCCTCAGGGACACCAAAATCCTTCAGCCCCCCCGAAATTCTGCTCAGGTGGGCGTGGCTTTCTGGGGGAGGGGGCGTGGCTCCAACGAGGCCACACCCCCTCCCCTGACTCTTGGCGGCCCCTGCAGGCCGTGCTGATTGGCCAGAGCCCGGAGGCAGTGCTGTGGGCGTTGGAGGTCTTGGCCAATCAGAGCAGGAGGTGGGTGGGGCTGAGAGATCAGGCCGCGCTGATTGGCCAGAGCCCGGAGGCAGTGCTGTGGGCGTTGGAGGTCTTGGCCAATCAGAGCAGGAGGTGGGTGGGGCTGAGAGATCTGGGTGTGGCCTGAAGAGGTGGGTGGGGCTTAAGGAGGAGGGTGGGGCTTAAAGAGGCGTGTAATCCTGAGGGGAATAATTGGGCTCCCTGAGTTCAATTTTGGGGTCCTTGATTTGGTTTTGGGGTGTATTTTGTGGCTTCTGGGGTGGATTTGGGGGTTTTAGGGCTCCCTGAGTCTGTTTCTGGGGTCTGTGATCCATTTTTGGGGTGGATTTTGGCGTTCTTGAGTTCATTTTTGGAGTTTTTGAGTTCACTTTTGGAGTTTTGGAGTTCATTTTTGGAGTGTTTGGTCTCCCCGGGTCCATTTTTGGGGTCCCTGATCTATTTTTGGGGTGAGTTTGTGGGTGAATTTTGGGGTTTTTGGGCTTCCTGAGTTCATTTTTGGGGTGGATTTTGGGGTTTATTTTGTTCATTTTTGGGATTTTCAGGGCTCCCCGTGTCCATTTTCGCAGTCCCTGATCTGTTTTGGGGGTGAATTTGGGTGATTTTGGCTGGTTTTGGGGTGAATTTGGGTGAATTTTGGTGATTTTTGCTGTTTCCCTGCCCAGGCAGCACTGCGCCCCCTGCAGGAGCAGGTGGGGACTGCCCCCAGGCACGCTAGAAGACCTGATTGGTTGGGAATAAAAAGGGGCAGGGAAATGGGCGTGGCCTCGGTCTGAGCTCAATGGGGGGCCCCAAAGTGTTCCCAAAGTGTCACAAAATGTCACAAAACTTCACAAAATGTCACAAAGCATCATAAAGTGTCACAAAGACTCATAAAGTGTTACAAAGTGTCTCAAAGTGTCCCCAGGGAGGCCACGATGGCCCCAAAGTGTCCCCAAGGTGGCCCTGAAATGTCCCCAGGGAGTTCCTGAGGTGTCCCCACGATGTCCCCCGAGGGTGGCCCTGCAGTGTCCTCTGCGTGTCCCCAAGGTGTCAGTGGGATGTCCCCAGGGTCACCCCAAGATGTCCCCGAGGTGTCCCTGGAGTGGCCCCACCCCCATCCCTGTCGAGGGACACCGGCAGGGGGCGACCCCTGCTCCCAGTTCATCCCAGTAACTGGCAGTCCCTCCCAGTGCTTCCAGTCCACCCCAGTGCTCCCAGTCCTTCCCAGTGCTCCCAGTCCATCCGAGTGACGTCCCAGTCCCTCCCAGTGCTCCCAGTAACAAAGCCGTTCTGTCCTGGTCCCTCCCAGTAACAAAGTGGCTCTATCCCAGTAATCCCCAGTGACCCCCAGTTCCCTCCCAGTAGAAAGCCCCTTTGTCTCAGTCCCTCCCAGTGCTCCCAGTACAAAGCTGTTCCATCCCAGTCCTTCCCAATCCCACCCACTCCCGCCCAGTAACAAAGCGGCTCTGTCCAATGACCCCCAGTGTCTCCCAGCACAAAGACCCTTTGTCCCAGTGCCCACCAGTCCCTCCCAAATTTCCAAATTTTGCTGGATTTCTCCAAAACTGCAGTGGTCAGAATCTAAGTCCCAGCAAGTCCTTAGAGTCCCAAACACCAGCTTTCATCTGATGCCCAGAGCCTGGGTTTGTGACTTCTTTTTCCCCTGCAAAATGGCCACTGTTGGCTGCCACTTGCCTTGGACGACCGTGGGTTGCCAAGATGGAAATTTGCAAACTTTGCTGGATTTCCCCAAAACTAAAGCTGCCAGTAACGGCGACCTGCACCTCCTTAGAGCCCTAAATGCCAGCTTTTATCTGATACTCAGACCCTGGGGAAATGACTTTTTTTTCCCCTGGAAAATGGCCTTTGTTTGCGTCCACTCACCCCGGCCAACCATTGTGGCTGCGCAGTTGACACTGCTCATACACACAGCCTTAAATCCACCTTTCATCTGATACTCATACCCTGGGAAAATTATTCTTTTTCCCATGGAAAATTGCCTCCGTTTGCAGCCACTTGCAACATCCAAGTGTGGATTGCCAAGCTAGAAATTTCCAAACTTTGCTGGCTTTCACCAAAACTGTATCTGCCACCAACTAGGACCCTTCTCGTCCTTAGTGCCCCAAAAGCCACCCTTCATCTGATGCCCAGACCGGGGGGAAATGACTTCTTTTTCCCATGGAAAATGGCCTCCATTTGCAGCACTTGCCCCTCATGGGATATAGCTGCAAATTGGATATTTTTAGGGCAGGTGGAACTCAGTGTCCATTGTGACTCAACACAAGTTCATTAATAATAGCAGAGTACAGTGACACCATGGAATCTTGGGGAACCTCGTGTCTCTTTTAAACACAGCCAGGCCCCATGGATCCAAGAAGACCCTGGGATGCAATAAAATCTTAAGGAACCAGGGATCAGCTATAAACACATCAGCCCCTCATGAAACTAAATGGAACATTGTGATGTAGTGGAATTTCATGTATTCAAGTCTCTACTTTGAGCAAGAGTGGCCTCATGGAACACAGGTGCCACGGGGACATTGCCAGGCCTAGTGAAAACAGGACTCCATTATTGCACAGCAAGGCCTCATGGAATCCAGGAGACAAATGTGACACAGTGCAACATCTGCGAACCAAGCAGCAACTGCAAACACAAATAGCACATCCTTGAAGCGAGGTGCTATTGGATCTTGTCAGTGTCTATTGTGACACAGCACAGCCTCATGGTGCACAGTGACACCATCGAATCTTCAGGAGGCAAGTATTAATTGTGAACACTGTCAGACCTTATGGAAGCCAGGAGACCACTGTGATGCACTGGAATATAAAGGAACCACGGCTCTGCTTTGAGCAAGATGGTACTCATGGCACACAGGTGACACTGGGACACTGCAAGGCCTAATAGAAACAAGGTTCTATTATTGCACAAAAAGGCCTCGTGGCATCTGGGTGGCTGCTGTGTCGCAATGGCATATGATAGAAGTAAATTTTCATGGCAAAGCTAAACGACCTCATGGCACACAGGAGACCACTGTGATGCCATGCAATCTTGGGGAATGCAGTCAACTGCAAACATGGCAGGGCCTCATGGAACACAGGTGCCACTGGGATATCCCCATTGCCCATGGACACAAGTGTCCTTTACGACACAGACAGGCCTAATGGAACATAGGAGACCACTGTGATGAAAGAAAATCTCAAGACACCAAGGCTCCATTGTGACACAGAGGGCTATCATGGAACCAAGGTAACCACTGTGAGGCAACAGAGTCTCATGGAACAAAAAGTTGTCAGCACAGCAGGGCCTCATGGATCCCAGGTGCCAATGTGAAGTTTCCAAGGTTTGTGCAAGTGTCCATTGTGACACAGTCAGGCCTAATGGAACACAGAAGAACATTGTTAGACTATGAAATCTCATAGAAACAAGTACCAACTCTTTCACAGCAGGGACTCATGGAACCCAGGAGATCACTGTGATGTAATCGAGTCTTGGGGGAAAAAATTGAAATTTTGAACAACACGGGGCTTTATGGAACACAGGTTCCACTTATGTGGGACTAGGTGTCCATTGTAACACAGCACAGACTCATGGAAGTCAGAAGATCATTATGATGCAATGGAATCTCAAGGATCTACTTTGATTAAGTGGGACATCATGGGCAACAGGTGTCCCTGGGACATTGCCAGGCCTAGTAGGAACAAGGCTCCATTTTTCAAAGCATGCCCTCAGGGCACCTAGAAGGCCGCTGTGTTGTAAAGGAATATGATGGAAGCAAGTGTCCATTGCAACACGGGAATACCTCATGGCACCCAGGAGACCACAGTGACACAATGCAATCTCTGGGAACCAAGTGGCAACTGCAAACTCTAACCCCTACCCCTAACCCCTTACCCTAACCCTCTGCCCTTCTCCATCACCACTGTCCCACCACCCTTGTCCTCACACCAGGAAGCACTGCACTGCAAGCTGGAGGCCAAGGTGTAGGTTGTGCTCAAGCATGCTGGAAAACCCCATTCTGAAAAGAGATGTCTTCCCAAAATGCAATTTTGCATTCTTTCCCAAAGTTCATTTTTAGCCTGCCACCATCTTGGGAAGGACATCTTTGTTATGGTGCATGGTTCATTTGGTTTGTCCTGTTTCCCCCTGAAGTTATAATGGTTCGGTCCTGGGGTTCCCCTCCCCCTCCTCCCCTGGCAACCCCTCCTTTTGAGAGTGTCAATTTGTTGTCTCCTCCCCTGTTTCCCTCTGTCAATCCCTCCCCGGGTTCCTGTCTATCACCCACTGTCTCCTTCCCTCTTTCCAGAAAGTTCTCCCCTCCTCAGTGGGTGATTGGATCGGGAACAAGAGTCCCTCCCTGTCACATTCCCTGTTGGCTAGCCGGCATGTTTCTCACGAGTTTGTTCCCTCCCAAGTTCTCCCTCATTGGTTGAAGTGTTTTATGTTCCGCCCCCTTTATAATCTGCTGTTTTCCCACGCCATCGTCTTTTCTCAGCTGGATCTCCTGGAGACAATAAACTTCTGGACTTTGCCCCCGAGAAGAGTCCCTCTTTTCTTACTTCGCCTTCCTGCTGCCCACCGCTGCCTCCTGCCGAGGCGCTCCCCGGACGCCCCCGGCACATCTGGGCAGTGCCCCCCAGCTGTCAACTGCTGTGCCACAGCTCAGCCGGTGCGGACTCCTCCCCTGCTCGGGGGAGTAGAGAAAAACTCAGACAGCAGCTCGGCAATCTTGACTCACATGCCCATGCCACCATCTTGAGTGTACCTGTAGTGACTTCTGGCCATTACTGCCATCTTGGGTGTGGTGTGATGCAAGTTCTGGTAAATCCTACCCATCCTGAAAGTAGCACTACGAGTTTGTTCTGGATCCACCATCTTGACTGTTATGGCATGTGACTTCCTGTCATGCTTGCCATCTTGAGAATGGACTGATGCCAATTCCTGGCTCCTCTACCATCTTGAGCACATTGTCATCACAGAATCACAGAATCACTAGGTTGGAAGAGACCTTTAAATCATCTAGTCCAACCCATGCCCTAACACCACCTGAACTAAACCATGGCACTGGTTTAGTGGATGTGGTTTAGTGCCACATCCACTCTTTTTTAAACACATCCAGGGATGGTGACTCCACCACCTCCCTGGGCAGACAATTTCAGTTCTTTATCAGTCTTTCAGTAAAAAACTTTTTCCTAACATCCCACCTAAGTTTCCCTTGGCACAGCTTAAGAATGTGTCCTCTTGTTCTGTCAGTTGTTGCCTGGAAAAAGAGACTACCCCCGCCCCCGACTACAACCACCTTCCAGGTGTGATAAAAGGGTGTGATTCGTGCTAATACAATTGTAATTATATCAATAATTTGGGAAAATAATAATAAGAAGTACATGTGATCAGTATCAAAGAGCAGGAGGGCTCCCTTACAGATGTTTCTTGTGAGAAACCAGATATAGAATGTCATGTTGGAATAAGCAGAATATTCAAAAGCAGAAACGGCCTTGAGGAGGAAAACTCCCAAACCAAAATTGGCATCAACTGATGTTAAGACAAATTCCAGAGCAAAAAGTGGCCTTGAATATTAATAAAGCTGGGACAATTCCAGACAAGGAGTCTAAAATAGTGGTCTTATCAATGAAATAAATAAGGTTTAATTGGAACAGAGTGCTTACTTATATAATACTAAGCTTAATGCGCATGCGCCACCTGCCAGGTTATCCAGAGGGCATGTGAAGAAGACATCAGCCTTCCTCCAAGAAGACCACCGAAGAGCCAGAAGACCCCTTGGAAACAATGGGAGCATGCACTGTGCAGTAGAGTGACGCAGATTTCAAGAATCAAAAATAGGAGGAGATTTATGGGAAACTAATAATGAATATGTATTAGCACACAGTATATAAGTTGTGTTTGGATCCTTTTGCCTTCGTACATGAGGCGGGGTGGGAAGCCCTTCCCGTACCCCAATCGGTTTTGTTTATGCTTTCTCCGAACCACTCCCAAATTTCTGTAACTATTGAATTATATCTGATTGTATTATTTCATCTCAATACTGAATTGTATCTGATTGTATTATTTCATCTTAATTAAAATTGCTGACCTCAATTAAAACTGCTGCTAAATTTTAAGTTTGTAGTTTCTTGAATTGGACAAATAGGACCTCATTCATAACACAGGTAATTGTAGAGAGTAATAAAGTCACCTCTGAGTCTCCTTTCCTCCAGCCTAAACAACCCCAGCTCCCTCAGTGGTTCGTCACAGGGCTTGTGTTCCAAACCCTTCAAGTCATGCGAGTTCCTGCAGCCAAAGCCCAACACCACATGGCAAGAGCCCTCCCTCCTCACTTGGCTCACTACAACCTTCCTCAGCCACTGCCGCTGCAGCTGGGTCTTGGGCCTGGTGCTCCCAGCACCACGCGTGCTCCAGGGCCAGCAGGAGGCAACGGCAGGCACGGAAAGCGCCACAGTGACACTTCGACAAGTCACTCGCGGTCCGTGTGTGCATTTCTTAGTTGCAGTACCGCTTTTTACCTGCAGGTGACACTACTGAGTCATTAAATAGCATATATGCGCAGTACCTCGTACTTGTCACCAGGTGGCAGCAGCGATTTAAGTACCAACCAAGATCCCGGCCTTTGAGTGACACACAAAAATGCTTTTTGTTTGAATACGCAGAGCTATTTCTATTGCCCTCGTAGAGATCATATTTTCTCCCATTTTTCAAGCCCTTTCTTGTTTAAAATATATATACAAAAGGTACATTTGTATTTTCAAAAACCCTATATATCTGTATTTAGAATTCCTTATACTCTCAAGATCCTGCACATAAAACAGTAAATAAAGGCTTGTATTTGGAAATCAATTTTTATAAAAATTATTTTATATATATATGTATAAAATATAAGAAAAGTTACCATTTTTAACTACCCTAACCGTTACCCCTTACAACTGCACCTAACCCAGCAACTCAGTGTCTCAGGAGCAGTTCAGAGGCAGCTCCCGGGAGCCCAAAGCCAGCCAGAGCCATAACTCCTGGCAGCTTTCATCTTGTAACAATCCTCCAATGTTCACAATTTTAGGAGGCAGGATCCCACTTTTAGCCCCCGGAGTGTGACTGTGAATGTTAGCTCTTTTCCATAGGAAGGAAAGCCTTGCAACCTACTGTCTCAGAGGCAGTTGAGATACAGCCCTGAGGAGTCCAAGGCCAGCCAGAGCCTGGCAGATTTCATCTGGAAGGAATCCTCTGATATTCACAAGTTTAGGAGGCAGAATCCCATTTTTGGATTATAGTGCCTGACCATGAATTGATGGCCCTTTTCCATATGAAGGAAAGCCTGGCAACCCACTGTCTTGTGGGCAGTTGTGTTCCTACCAAAACCACCCCATGATTCTGTGACTGGTAGTGCTTCAAGAAGTCCTGTTGAATGAGTTCAGGGATAGGTGTGCTGCTGCAGGCCAGTAACTGCACCATCATCCCAGTGTCTGTGGCTGGGCCTGAGTCAAATGCCCCTTTCTAGATTTGGTGAGAACACCCTGAAAACAAGTTGATCTTTCCTCCTGAACATTTGCAACAGAACATGGAAATGAAGCGACACTAAATAAATGCAGGTTTTACTTATCTGGGTCTGCAGCTGTCATGAACTCCCTCCATTTCCTGATGCTCAGTCTTTTGGTCAGTGCCCAGTCCCCCACACTCTCCTTCCTGACAGTGCCCAGCACCATCCAGGATTGAGGGTCATCATCGAACACAGGGCAGCAGGACGGCTCAAGGTGCATGGCACAGGCATAGCCCTGTGAACAGCCTGCTTGGTCATAAACACGCAAGATGTGCATTTGGATCTGTACACCAGCCCCAGAGCCACAGAAGCGATGGGTTCACATTGAGCCGATGGCATCAGCTACTGTTTGTTCTAAGGCTACTTTCTCTATGTTACTGTCGGTCCCGGTGACTTTGCCGTTTTCATCCACACCAAAAAATAAATATCCACCCTCAGTGTTTGCAAAGGCAGAGACGCATTTAGGAAGGTTTTTTTCTGATATATTACAAGCTACTCTTTGTACTGCATTCCTTAAATTCAATATGTGTTGCCTCTGTGAAACCCAGGACCTTCCCAACCAGCACTTCATCTTTCTTTACAAATCTCACCACAGCATTTTGGATGTTGTGCTCTTGGATGTTCAGAAGAGTCTCTTTTGCTCCCCCATCAAAACTCAACTGAGCTGTCTTGGGGGTCAGTCCATTCTCATTGTGGCACTTGGCACAGTTTTTCTTCCTCAGGAATTCAGGAACTTCTCTGGAAGTCACAGGATAAACCGATATGCTGGCCCTATAAAACAAACCAGCGGTTAAGCTGCAGAGGTGCAACTTTGTGGCTGCACCTCCCAGCTCCGGACTTCCACAGCTCCATGTTTTAACAAAAAGCAGTAGGTTACTCCCCTGCTGCATCCATGCAAAGTATTCAGAGGCCTTGCTTCTGCCAGCGCAATCTCCCAGAAAAAGTAATTCCTTCCTCATTCTCCATTCTTAATATTCCTCCTCCTGAATTTAGCAATGCACACACTGCTATGGAAAAGACTTTTTCTGTTTTCTGATTGCTAGACTTCTTTGTGGAACTCTTTCCCAAAAGTGTTTTCCCAATAACTACCAACACATCAGGATAGTTTGTGTTCAAATCAATCAGCAGCTGCCTCTCCTGTCTGGGCATTCTGATCCTGAAATGATATATTATTAAAAACACTCCATTATTATCACAGAATTGTTAGGGTTAGGAAAGCTCTGAGACTATGGAGTCCAACTGGTCCCATAGCCAAGGCCACCACTAACCCATGTCCCTCCCCATGTGCCACATCTACACATCTGTTAAATCCCTCCACAGATGGTGATTCCACCACTGGCCAGGGCAGCCTTTGCCAGAGCTGGAGAACCCTTTCACTGAAGAAACTTTTCCCCGATGTTCAACCTAAATCTCCCCTGAGAAAACTCGAGACTGTTTCCCCTCATGCCACTCCTTGTTCTGTGGGAGTAGAGCCCAACCCTCACCTTGCTTGCAGCCTCCTGTCAGGGAGTTGTGCAGAGCAAGCAGGTCTCCCTTGAGCCTCCTTTTATCCAGGCTGAGTCCCCGCAGCTTCCTCAGCTGCTCCGTATCAAACATGCTCCAGACCATTCCCCAGCTCCGCTACCCTTCACTGGACATGCAAAGAAGGGCATACACACGGTATCGGGACCAAGAAAACTTGGGAAAAGGAATAATTGGAAAATGAAAGTGAAAATTAAAATAATTTATTGCAAGGGCAGTCAGGTCGGAGCGGGCTTGGTGCGGAGGCCGCGGGTTAATGATGGGAATTGCTTGGGCGCTCTGGCACTGCCCTGAAGTCACGTCCAAAGCACACCCCCGCCTCCCTTAGCCGCGGCCGATTTTTCCCGCGCCCCGCGGACCCTGAGGGCGAAGAGCCCCGCCCCGCGGGCAGTCCCTTGGGTGAGCGGGGGCGGCTGCGGAGCGGGCAGAGCCCTGGGCCGGGGCCCCATCGGAGCCGCTGCCTAGGGCGGAGGGGCCGTCCCGGGCTCCTCTTCCCTCCCACCCGCCCCGAGCCGGCCCCGCCGGGCGATGCCGCCTCGTCTCGGGCTCGGGGTCGTCCCCCGCCCGCTCTAGACAGCGCCGGCGACCGCCAGGGAGGAGAGTGTGGAGAACGGGGACCGGGCGCTGACCGAACTTCCCGGGGAACCGGGCTCCGGGCCGGTTCCGTGGGCGCCGTAGGCGGCGAGTGCCGGCACATGGCCCCGTTTAGCGGAAACTTCCCTTCCCCTTCCCCTTCCCTTCCCGCACGGCCCCTCCCCACCCGGCCGACATCGTGCTCTGCATCTGTATTTCAAACAATTTAATTTTAAAAATATTCTATTCAGTGCTAAAATAACTTTCCACTTCCACGCGCGGTCGCGCCTCCAGCTTCACCAGGCTCGATCACGGACTCGGCGGGACATGCAGTGGCAGCGGGAGGAGAGTGAGGCTGGGGGGCAGCGGGTGTTGGGGAGCGCCAGAGACCCATGGCGGGAGCGCTTCCGGGGAGCTCCAGCACCCTGCCGCTTCCTCTCCCACCTCGGGGACAGTGGCTACCTAGGCCGGGACAAGGCCCTCCAGCACAGGGCAGTGGCTTCCCCTGCTCTGCCGGCTCCCGGGGGATTCCAAATTCCATTCGGCTGGAGTTGTGCCCCGAGGCAGAGCCGAGGCCGGTCAGTACCTGCCCTCCGGGACAGGAAAGGGCTCCCCTCTCTCCCAGCATGAATGGCTTAAACTTAGCAGCTTATTGCACAGCGTCCCAGTGGGTCCCTGCCGGCCCCCCCCTCACTGCCCCCCACACCCACCACCACCTGCTCCCACAGCCGAATGAACACATCACCTGGAGCAGGTGGAAGGTGGCTCTCCTGTTCCCAGCACCAGGGAAAGGGCAGGCAGGCAAACAGAATCTGCCAGTGTCCTGGGGACCATGGAGAGCAGGGAGACCCATGGAGAACCCCCCCGCACATGCAGCCCACCCAGCAGAGACCCGCAGCTCTAGGGCAGGGAGCAGAGAGAGAGGGAGCCAATAAATAGAGGCAAAATTGCAGGTACTGGCAGCAGCCCCATCCATCGGGCAGGGCAGGGCAGGGCAGGGGAGGGGAGGGTAGGGCAGGGCGCACTTGATGCGAGTGGTGGGAGCCCCGACACTGGGGAAGGGGCAGGCTGGAGGGAAGGGCTGGTCCTGGGGAGGCCAGGCAGCTCTGCAAGGGGCTGGCGAAGGTGCCGGGCCAGGCAGGTTAGCTCTCCGAGGCTGTGTGGCACACAGAGTTCTGGTCAGCACAAAATCTCTTCAGAGGTGGCGCACCGGAGTCCTCCTCCTCTTCAGTTACCTGCAAGAGTCAGAGGTCACAGGCAGTGACACTGAGTTACACATGCCTAGACAAGGCTGTGTCACACCATGGGGACAGCCCGGGCTGTCACCTATGCACAGATCCCAGGGCACCAGGAATGGGAACCTACTCCAGCCCTGGAGCATGCCAGAATTGTTGTTTTCCCACACCCCCATATTGTTCTCTCACACTTCAACATTTGATCTGAACCAAGGGATAAAGACCAAAGCTCACAAAACCAGGAGGTTCTGGGAGCTCCCAGGGGGCACTTCAGGACTGCAGAGCAAGTCCGTCTACCAAGATGCTTCTGCTACAAGAAGCAGCAACAATGGTCAAAGGGCCAATCTGGGTCCATGCACATTTAGAGATGGTTTAAATCCCCCTTCCCTTACCTGAGTCTCAAGGGGGACTGGCTCTTCCTTTGTGAGAGTGGGAGGCTCATCTGCCACTTCTGAGGAAGGCAGGGAGGGCTCTGGAGAGAACAGGTGGGTCAACAAAAATGCAGACCCAGCACCCAGGACAGAACACCTAACTAAATAAGTCCCCGATGCCCTGTCAACTTCCAGCAGTGCCAAGGCCACCCACCGGGCCACCAACAGCCCTGGAGGGGCCTTCCCTGAGCCCACCCATCTGCCTCCTCCCTTTTCAGCCCAGCACCCACCTTCCAGGGTCTCCTGCCCCAAGGTAGGAGGCTGCGAGTCGTCTGTGCGGAAGTCAGACGTGTGGGCAGGACTCATGGACTCACTCTGCTGAGGACTGGGGCTGGAGTTGGGGCTGCTGTCCACCTTGAGCTGGTATACATCAGACAGGGAGCTCTGGTTGCTATTCTCATCTGCAGAAACAGCACCTGGTGAAAAAGAGCACCTTAATGCAGGGGCACAGGCACCCCAGGGTGTCACTGCAAGCTGGGGTCTTGCTGAGAAGGCAGAGCATGGTCAGAGTTAAACAGGGGATTCACTGTTCCACATCAGCCTAAGGGCTGTCAGGCACAGGGCCGAGTTCTTCAGAACACAGTGGGAATCATATACACAACTGGCCATGGGAGAGGGAATATTCCTGCCCTGAGAATGAGCACTGTCAAATCCCACATCTGCAGCTTGGGATGGCCCTGTGCATCCAAGGGCAGGAATCTCCTGCTGTGTACCATGGTTTTGTTCCTCCTCTGTGAAGCAACACAAGGATTAATGCTCAGCACCTGTCTCCCAGTGAGGAAGCAGGCCTGGCACACACCTTGCCAAACTGCAGACCTGCAACATAACCCCACTGCATCTCCTGGGACTGCCAGCAAACTCCTGACTTTCCTCAGCCACACAAAGAGGCAGGCTGGGCAGATATGCACACTACTTCAGCAGTGAGTCTGGCACTGCTGGAGCTTCTCCTGGCTCCACCACAGTGCCTAAACCAAGAGCAAGGCCAGGGACAGCCTTTTCCCCCTCACCCTAAGGTCCATGAAAGTAACTGTTGGAAAATCAAGCTGGGCTGCAGGTGGCTCTTGGCCTCTCCCCAGCAGAGCAGGGAAAGCGGGGATCAGGAAACCCCAGTCCTCCAGACAGCTGTGAAGCTTCCCACAGAAGATACCAGAAACAGCCCATTAAGACTCTCTAACAGCAAAAATGAACAGTTTGGACAGGGACAATCCAGAAGGGGATCAGCCCAACTCCACAGCTCAACTTCACAGCTCTCCATTCCATGCCAGTGCTCAGGGGTAAGCACTGCTCTTCCCCGTACCAGCAGCACACAAAACCAGCAATGTCACAACTACTGTACAGCCTTGGAGTCTTTCCCCATGTTGAAGGGAGCTCAGCCCAGACCCACCTTGGAACTCCAGAAGGAGGGAGGAGTTGGCAGAGGTGTCAGCTGGGAAGCCATTGGGTTCTCGGGTCGTGCTGCTACTAGATTTGGATTTCTCTTTCTAGAGGAGAGAAAGAAAATTACAAACACAATGACAGAGAAACACATGCTGCTTCAGAAGAACCATTCCCTTTTCTGTCTCCAGAAGCCCAGAGAGATGTGCTCAAGCTGGCCTTTTCCCTTGGCTTTGGAGGCACATTCCTAAGTGAGAGGCAAAACTCCGTCTATGAAGAGACTGGGAACCAGGAGAGAAGGAGCTGACGCCCATCTAGGAATGCCACGGAGTAAAGCAAATCCTTGGAGGAGTCAAGCAGAGAGTCTTAAGGGAAGCACGAGGGGGCTCAAGGGAGCTTAGGGGTCTCGTTAATTCAGGGGAGGCTCAGGTTGGCTGAAGGGGCTCTTTGGGGCTGGGGGGTGCCCAAGAAGGCTTGACAGGGGCTCATGGGGCTTCAGAAGGGACTTGGTGGGGTTCGGGGCTCAGCTTGGGGAAGGATCAGGGGGGTGCTCAGCCGGGCTGGGAGGGCTCAGCGGGGGCCCGAGTGCTGGCTTGGCGAGGGCTCAGGGGTTTGGTGGCGTTCGGCGGAACTGGAGGGCTCGGAGGTGGCTCCGGGGGCTTCGGTGGTCGGTAGGGCTGGGAGAGGCTCGGAGCTCAACTTAACGGGGGTTGTTAAGGGAGCTAGGCTGGCTGTGGGCGGTGGCTCCCGGCTCATCTCCACGCGCGGTACCCACCTCCTTACTGTCCGCCACTGGCACCCACTTGAATATCCGCAGGGACGTGTCGCCCACCGTAACCCACTTCTTCTCCCTGCGGGACACAGCGGTGACGGGCCGGACCGGGCCTGGGGCACCATGGCAACAAACCCCGCCATCCCGCCACGCTCCGGTTGGCGCAGGGGAGCGTCAGCTCAGCACCGCGCAGCACTCCCGCCCCCCGCACTGTGATTGGCTGGACCAACCGCCCATCACAGGCGCTTCCCACCCCCGCCCCGCTCCCATTGGTCGCCGCCCCCCCGCCCGCACCCGCTGGTTGGGCGCGCACTCCCGAGTCGCATCCCGCGGTACGGTGATTGGCTGCGCGCAGGCGGCGGGGCCCACCCCCCCGCGGGCCCGCCCTCACCATCTGCGGACGCGCTCGATGGCTGCCATCACCTTCTTGATGTCATCCTTGGCGCGGCTGCGGGTCTCGGCCCGCACCGAGCGCCCCGACATGGCGCGTGCAGCCCCGCAGCACCGGCCCCGCCGCACCCGCCGGCGCACCCGGCCCCGCGCACGCGCCCTGCGTGGCCCGCCCGCGCGCTGCGTTTCTTGCGTCACCACGCCCGACACGCCCCGGCTGCTGCGCCTGCGCAGACTTACACGCCCCACAGTGGGCACGGAAACGACGCGCGGAGGAGGCGACGGTGCACCGCCATCTTCCTTCGGGGCAGGGCCCGCTGCGCACCACCGTGAGATCACCCCGAGACCCAGGGCAGGGGGAGTGCTGCATCGTTACAGCACTGCCCCGTTCCATGCAGCAGAATCCCCACCGTTTAGCATCAACATTGAGCTTTGGCAGCTCTCTTGGGGAAAAAACAAACAAACAAACAAACAAAAAACCTACCCCAAATCCACACAACTCCCATTTCTAAGCTCAGGAGAACTCGTAGGCATGCCTTAGCAATCAGTTTCATAGGATACTGATGATCTAAGCCCGGGGGGAAAACAACACAAGAGTGTGACGCTGGGAGATGCCACTGTCGCCAGCCCTGTCCCACCCATCACAGAGCACACAAGGAAGGACCCAGGCACTCTTTTATTACTGTTGCTCACAGTTTAGTTTAAAAAAAAGAAAAAGAAAACCATCCCCAAACCAGAGCACAGTTGCCTCCTGCTGTACAGGTAGCTTAGTGCTTCTTGCCGTAGATGGCAGCCAACGCTTTGCGAGCGCTGGAGATCTGCTGCTCCAGCCTCTCCTGCGTGGCTTTGTTCCCAGTTTTTTTCAGCATGGCTTCCATCTCCTCCACCACAGCACGGTGCCCAGCAGTGTTGTGGAAGACACGGATAACACGGTCCCCACAGGACACGACATAGCGGCCAGTGGTGTCAAACGCAAGGTCTGTGATGCAGTGGCTGTGCACGCCCAGAAAACGCTCCTCCTCCTCGCCGCGCCGTGTGTTGTACACCACAATGTCTGTGCTGCCTGCCACAGCGACCGTGCGGCTGTCAGGGGACAGGGCAATGCGGCACGGTTCCAGCACTGCACACTGCCCTGTCAGAAGCAGGTATGGGTCCTGCTGCTTCTTGTACTCCACATCTGTGTCCCAGAACTTCCATGTGCCGTCCTTTGACACAGTTGCCATCCTGCAGCCAAGAGAGCATAGAAAAAGGGTGGCACTTCTTACCCTGCCCTGCCCATGAACCAGGAATCCTCTGTGGAGAGAGATTTCTTGGGAAGGGTGATACAGCCTGTGTTCTCTTTCCAAAGCAAAAAAGCCTACCACTAGACCAGGCTGCTCCTTCCAACACAGACTTGAATGCTTCAAGGGATGGGGCAGCCACATCTTCTCTGGACAACTTGTGCCAGGGCCTCACCACCCTCACAACCAAGTCTGTATTCGTAATATCCCACATAACCCACTCTCTATCAGTCTGAAACCCTTCCCCTTTATCTTGTCACTCCAGGCCCCTGTAAATCTCTCTCCCATCTTTCTTGTCAGTTCCTTTCAGCTCCTAGAAAGCCACAATTACATAACCTGAAGCCTTCTATTTTTCAGGCTGAGCAATTCCAATTCTCTCAGCCTTTCCTCATACCAGAGCTGCTCCATCCCTCATGCTGGTGTCTCCTCTAGACTCACTCCAGCAGCTCCAAGTCCTTCCTGTGCTGGGGAGCTGGAGGCAGCTCTGCCAGTGGGGTCTCACCTGAGTGGGGAAGAGGGGCAGAATTCCACTCTCCCTTGTTACCCACACACTGTGGGATCAACCCAGGGGAATTTCTGGGCTGGGTCATGTCCACCTCTCACTCACCAGCACCCGCAGGCTGCTTTCAGTCTGTTCATCCCACGCTTGGATTGATACCAGGGGTTGCCCTGATCTGTTTGGGTGGCCAAGTCGGGAGTCTGATGGCTTGACCTGGATGCCACAACCTTCCCAGAGAGAGGTCCCACAAGAGAAAACTTTCTAGGGGTCTCAGGCAGTCCTGCAGTAACCTCAGCAAGGGGCAGGCAGCTCAGCTCCGAGCAGTGATTTCAGCTCTGCCTTGCGAGGTGTACCCTGGCCAACACAGGGACAAAGAGACAGGAGCGCTGTGTAGTTATTCCACAGAGTTCCTTTATTCCAGCACCCTGCAAAGGAGGCCAGGGACAACAGCTCCCCCCTGAACAGGGCAGAAGCAGGGGTTTTATGGGGAAAAGTGGAGGTGGTACAAAAGGGAAAAACCAATCGGTCCCAACAAATCTACACGGGGTTCCAAAGCATGCTGGGAACCCACCATGACCAAGGAGGATTTCTCAAACCAGGAGGGTTTGAGAAGATCTTGTCACAGCCCATTCAAGGGGTACCTCTCCAAGGGGGAGGTTTGGCATGCCTATCTGCCTCCACACTGATCCAGGTGCAGCATCAGCACTTGGTCTCGTTAAACCACATGAGATTCCTATGAGCAGGGAATACACAGGTGGCACGAGCCAGATTTGGCTCCCCAGAGCAGTATTTTACCCCCTGCAGCTCAGTGGTGCAGCTGGTGAACCCTGGAAGAAATGAACTCACATGCTATTAGGGTAACTCAGAGCAGGTAACACACACATACCTCCTTGAGTCGTTGGAGAAGGAAAATGATTGTACACCAGCAGTGTGGTCTTTCAACTCAAAAGCTCTGGTCACCTCCCTGAAGTCTCCATTCTTGCTAAAACACACCTCCCACACCTTCACATCGGGGGTAAAGCCACAGGATGCCACAAACCTGTGTGAAGGAATAAGGAGAGACACAGGTTGCCTCTTACAGAGAACCTGAGCAAGGCAGGGCCACAGCTCTGCAAACCTGTCCTGACTCCTGCACTCAAGTCTGGTCAGCTGAATTTCCACTTTTCCCTGAAACCTGGCTGGTAAAATGAACACTAAGGAAGGGCACCAGAACAACTCAGGAATGAGAAACTCTCCAGTCAAAGCAGAAGAGCTAAATGCTTTTGATCCCCAACCTCCTGACACCAGGAGCAAGGCAAATCAACCTACACCAGCAAGTGATCTTCCCGAAAAACAGATCTCCCAGAAATAAAACCTTTATTTTTATAATTAACCTTTAAGAGGTCACAGACAAGTTCAAAATGCTGTTTTATTTGCATAGGGCATTTGCTCTATCCCACCCCAGCTACCTGAGGCCAAAGCTGTTCTCAGGTTACCAGAACAGCAGTGCTGAGGCAGGATGGCAACACAAGAGTGCCTGACCCCACATCAGCTCCATCTCCGGGGAGGCCAAAATACCTTTTTAAACTGTGGAACCCTCAGAAAATTGCATTACAATAACAACTAACTCCCAATGGTCTGAAACTGATGCTATCCTGTGCAAAGGAGCAGCCAGGAATCCTGCCTGTCACTCACCTCCCACAGGGTGACACTGTGGCATAGGCATTGTTCATCTGGTTGGTGTTAATGCTGGCCAGGACTTCACCCTTTGGGCTCCAGATCAGGATGGTGGTGTCACTGGAAGCTGTCATGATAAACTTCCCTGGGGAAAAAAAGGCAAAGATCAGGAGGGCCTCCAGATCTAACATTACCACCAACTCAATGAAGCCCCAGGATAACCTCTCCCTGCAGCTGGAGAAAACCAGCAGCAGCACCAAAATCCAAGGAGTATCAGTCTCCTAGAACAGAGTAAAGATCAATATCAGAAGACTCAGCTCCTGGTTATGCCTCAGTATTCCCCTGGGTCCTGTGCAGGCAGCAGACACTGAGCCCATGTGTGCCCTGTACTCGGGACCTTCAGCACCACAAGCAGAGCTGGGAGCCCCATGTGCAGGCCCACTGGGCTGTACCACAAACAGGAACAAACACTCCACCTGACCTGCATGCCCAAAATCAGCTTAAGGATAAGCACCTTTCAAGCTGTGGATTGCAGGCTGGCAACTGAATCCCAGCCACAACACCATGATCCATGATCGCTGGTTGTGCCCGTGCTGGACTCCTGCCTGTTCCCACTTCCCCTTTTCCACCTCAGCCCAGGCAGGGAGTTGCCTGTTTACCTTCCAGCTACTTGTTGCAGGTTTAAGTTTTCGCTTTCACAGCTCCAGTCTCAGTTAACATTTTCCCTGCTCTCCTATTACAGAGTTGAACTCACATCCACCTGCTTCCAACTGCCACTGGCACATACCTGACACATTAATCCATCAAGCCGTCGTTACTAAAATGTAATTTCCACCCACCCACCTCCACCTCTGTTCTAGATGATCCCAGAAGTTCAAGACAGACTATATTAACTCACTAGAGAGATTTCTGACTGATTAAAGAGGGACTGGCAGCCCAGAGAACAGCAATCCTCTCAATATTGAGACCAGACCTCTTTGCAACAGCATCGCTGAAAATGTAAATTAAGAAACTGTGCATATCGGGGAGCTGGTTACAGGGATATTATTAGTGTGAAAACAACACCTTTTGATTCAGTTGGTAGCAAATTAAGTCAAAAAAACCCCAAAAACTAATAGACTACAGAGTTCAGTACTGGTGCTGTACACAACCCTGAGAATGCCAAAAACTCCAACACTTTGAATCCAGCAGCTTCACAAGGAAATCAAAGCTGATCTGGAGAGGTGAGCAGCTCATTTCCATACCTGTCTCTGCAATCCCTATGTTAATGACAGGAGCCTTGTGCTTTTTTGGGAAGTCCCCAGAAGTCGCAGTGAAGGTGAAGCTGCCATCATCCTTCTTGGTCATCTTATAGACACGAATGGTCTCAGCACTGGCCAGCCAGACAATGAAAGCCCTGTGGAGGGACAGGCTCTGAGCCCCAGCTCAGCCCAGGTCACTCAGAGGCACCTGGGAAGAGGGATATGGTGCCAGGTAACAATATTTACAAGGGCCAAGTTCTCTCCCTGTGTTGGCTCAACTGCAACACTGAATGAAAAAGATTGAAATTTATTATCCACACCAGGAAATAAGATCCCTTCCTCTCTTTCTAAAAGAGACCACTTCAAAAAGCCAAAACACATTCTTCCACCAAATCTCCCAGCCAGCAAGAGCTCCCCTGACCACTGGAGAGACTCAGCAGCACATTCTAGCTACAGAGTCAGCTGGCATTGACCTCAACAGGTACCTTCCATAGGGGCAGCAACCTGGGTGCAGGGATATTTACCCTGAAAACCACATTAACCCACCAGGAGCTGAACTAAATGATCTCCAGAGGTCCCCTCCAACTCGAACTACTGTGATTCTGTGATTAAGTTCCAGCTGCTCTCAGGAAAAGCCATGGATCAGTGATATCATGATGCTCCAGTGAGAGATGCTGCCTCCACCCATCCCAGAGCAACACCACTGATCCCACCACAGCTTGGCCATGAGACTGGCAGCTCTGCATGACATCCTGGTGCCAGTACAAGGTCTGGCCATACCGTGAGTCGGGGCTGAGGCGGACGAGCTCGGCATGGTCCAGCCCCATGTTGGCGCGCAGGCAGCGGTGCTCCCGTCCTGCCAGGTCCCGGGTGCTCCACAACCGCACTGTGCGGTCCTCGGAGCATGATGCCAGGTACTTGCCGTTGCTGCTGAAGTCCAGGCAGGTGACTGGGCTGCTGTGGCCCTGCAGAGAGAGAGTGGTCACAGAGAGCCCCCGGAGGATGAGGGGAGGGGATGGGGAGGAGCAGTAGAACACCAGCACCGGGCGGGGGGGGGAAGAAGGACACCGGCACAGGCAGGGCACGAGCATCGAGAGGGACACCTGCACCGACCCCGGCAGGACAACGGCACCGGGGGCGGACGGGGCACCGGCGGGGCACCAATATCGAGGGGGGACACCGATACCGAGGAGCACACTGGCATCAGCACCGGGAAGGCACCGGCCCCGTGCAAACGCGGTACCTTGAGGGCAGCCACCAGCAGCTGGTGTGCGAAGCTGTGCTGGTGCCGCTTCTCCCTGCGAGCTCTCGCCGCCTGCTTCGCCTTCCGTGGCTCCTCCGGCCTGGCGTGCCCGTTCGCCCTGGGTTCTGCGGGAGCAGAGGGGTCGGTGGGTACGGTTCAGCTACGCTCCGCGCTGCCCGGTGCCCCAGTGTCCGCACGGTACTCACCGTCCTGCGGGGCGGTGGGGATCTCCCGCGGAGCAGAGCGGAGCAGCGCGACCGCCAGCAGCAGGACGAGGATGAGGACGATGAGAGCGCCCGGCAGCACCGACCCACCCAGCACTGCTGCCGCCTCCATGTTCCCGCCGCCGCGTCAGCGGCCGGTACCAGGAGCGGGGGAATTTCCGTGTGCGCATACGCGACCCCGGTAACACGCGCAGGGCGGCCTCTGGCGGTGGTACTGCACCCCCCGCCCCGGCCGTCCCCCGCTTCGGCAACGGACACTCCTGACCCCTTCCTAGCCCCTGTTCTCAGCCCCTGCCTCCCACGAGCCCCGTAACCCCCCCCAGACCCTCTTCTAACGCACTCCCCCAGCACCTGAGCACCCCAGCCCGTGCCCTATCGTACAGCTTCTAGGTCCCCGTCCCAACCCCATCCCCCTGCCCTCATGCTCCCCAACCCCGGCTCCCCTACAGCCCCTGCTCCCGCAAACCCCGGGCATCACCTCCCGCCAGCTCTTACCTTAACCCACCCCCCGCCCTCGCCAGCCTCTGTCCGCACCTCCCTTCACTCCCCCACAGCCTCTTCCTTCACTTGCCCCCAACCTCGGTTTCCCCCATTCCCCCCAGCCCCTGGCTCCCGTCCCAGTCCCGGCTTTCACGCCTTTCGGTGTCACCCCCCTCAGGTCCCGGCCCTTCCCGGCCGTGCCAAAGCGGTGCCGGGGCTGAAGAACCACGCGGAGGCCGTGGCACAGCAAGACCTTTATTGCAGGGGAACAGGCGCGGGACAGCCCGCATGCAGTCCCGACTCCCCACGCCGGTGCCCGTGGGACACCCCGGAGTCCCTGGAGCAGTCAGATGGAGGGCGTCCCAGCGCCGCCGGGGCGTCCCAGCGCCGCCACTGCCCGCGCCGCCTGCTCGGGGACACGGGCCGGGTCGCTGAGGATGGAGGTGGAGATGCTCAGCTGCCGCAGGGAACTCAAGACGGCTGCGGGGATAGCGGACAGGGGGCTGGAAGGCGTGACCCATCCTGGGGAAGACGGCGCTGCACGGCCCTGCTCCAGTCCCCGGAATGGTGGGACTGGTTGCTTCCACAGCCCCAGCAGACGCGGTGGAAGGAAACCCACCCCGAGGGGCTTTGGGGAGGGCTGAGCCTGCCCTGCCAGGACACGGGGTTGGGGCACTTCCGGCTCAGCCGGGGCGTGGGTGTGACAGGAGCACGGGAAATCACTGAGCAGGAGCCGCAGGACTTCCCACAGATCAGCCTTTCCGTCCCCCAGGACACCCCTGTCCTTTTCCCCTCTGCCTTTCGAGGGTGCCTTTCATGGACTGAGGAGTCCATGCCTACCCAACTTGCTCAGGGTGCCACAGCCAGGCACAGGTCCACCTACTTGGCCGAAGTGCTGGGAGGGAGCAATGCTGGTCCAGCCAAGCGAGGGATGTTTGAGTGAGGCTCTCCATGCTGGCTGTGGACACCATTCCATTGAAAGACTCGAAGAGGGGCCGAATGATGATACTGAACTGGTGGGATCAGAGGAGTTAAGGACCAGCTTGGCTATGACAATGGTCTCACTCCTCCCAGGTGTGGGCATGACCTTCCTATGGCAGCAGGACAGACTTTCTTGTCTGGACATGGAGCAGAACTGCTGGAACAGCAGGACAGGCCATGGAACAGACCTGCTGACTTCCTTCCCAGCACAGCACCACACCTGACACTAGCCTAGACTGCTGGGGTGATGGTCTAAGTGTCACCTGGGTAGGCAGTGGGAGAGATTCAAAACCCCTGGGGTTTTTCATGGCTGGGGCTGCCAGAAAAGGTTGCTGAGACACAACACGTCCTCCAGAGCAGGTCAGGGAGCCAGCTAGCAAAGTGCTCATGGACAAGGCAGGACACCAGTGTGTCCCATAAGCTCTCCTATTACTTCCAGCCTGCAGATTTTGTGCAGGCAGTAACCCACAGATATCCCTCCACCACAAGCATGTGCTAGAGCCCATGTTGGCTTTACAATACCCCCTGTCCTGAGGAAGAAGCTCCCCAGCTCTGCATCAGAAGTCACCTCTGCCTTGTCCGGATGCCCTGTGCTGGATAGGACCATGGGCAGCAGTGCCTTTCATCACTCTGCCACTTGGGATTTCACAGACCTCACAGGCTCTGCCAGTGAGTCCCAGTGTGTCTAATCCATGCTCACAGAGGAGCAGATCCAGCCCTTTGCCCATAGGTTTCTTGGCCCTTGATCCTCGCCATCCCTGTGTTTCCAGGGTATGGCATGCAGCCACCAAGACCAAGCCATCATGTCCACAGCTTTGTGTCTGGACCTTTCCTAATCCATGGCTGCTGCCTCTCAGAGCAAGTTCCCATGTAATCAGGAGCAATTCCCTCCATAAGCTTAGCTCCACTTCCCTTCTCCCTGAGGACCATTTATCCAACTGGTTTTGATCCCTTGGAGCAGAATATCCCTCCTAACCACAGAATATCAGCATGTTCCCATCATGTGACTGTGGCTGGGAAACATCTCCCCAAAACCTCCCGAGCTTGAGGGACCTCAAAGACCCAGAGCAGCAGATGAACCAGAGCACCTGGTGCCTGGTGGAGGGTGAGATGGAGCAGCAGGCAGTGGCCCCAAAGGATACGATCCAGAACTTCCAGTTTTGCAGTGTGGAGGAGCGAACATACTCATCAAACATTCTGCGCATGTGGTCGAAGCGCTGCCGTGTGATGGGCACCCCTGTGGCTGGCAGCTGCTCCTGGCACAGGCTGTGGGGTACAAGCCAGTATTGTGGGGCCATGTTCGGGAGGCTGGGAGCTATGGAAGCTCAGCAGGAGTTGCCAGCCAATGACCCCCTCCCCAGGGCAGGTGTGGGACCTGGCCCTACTTTGTCCTGCCTCTTGAGCATCACCCCTCCCACAGAGAGGGTTTGAGGAGGGATTGGCAGATGGGAGGTGCTCCAGGGAGACCTGTCATGTCCTGCTGCTATCCTGGCATTGCTTCTTGCCCTGCCTGGCTACCCCAAAGCAGGCAGTGCTCCCCCATCTCCCCCAGCCACAGCCTCCTTACTTGATGGAGCCATTGAGCTCCTCGATCTGCTCCCGCAGACGCTGTGCCTCATCCTGCAGAGCTGCCCGCTCCTGCTGCAGCTTGCAGATATACTCGGCTGTCTTCTGCAGGGTGGTGGCCTTGCTGACCTGAGGAGCCATGGGGTGAGAGAGGAAGGGGGCCCAGACCACCCTTGCACAGCCGCACTGTGTGCCTGCTGTGTGCTCCAGCCTCCTGCACCACAGGCTGGGGCGCAGGAGAGGAGCTCTGTGCTGTGGGTCACAGCAGGGATGCAGTGTCTCTGGGTGATGTGCCGTGTCCCTCCATGCCCAGGGCTGGCCCTGGGTGCTCACCTTGATGCTGGGCTGAGCACTCAGTGTGCTCACCAAGCTATGCAGTGTGGTGAAGCCAAGCTTGATGTTGAAGCGTCTCTTCTGCTCAGCGGAGATGTGTGTGATGCGGCGGCTCTCCAGCTGCAGGTCAGCGCCATCAGGCACCTCCCAGCAGCAGGGACAGCCGTGGGCTACCAGCCCTACTGGGAACAGGCTGGCCCAAAGCTTGAAGTGAGGGTGGATGGTGTCTTGCGGGGAGGAGGAAAGGGGGGTGCATATGAAGTTGGCAGCTCCTGCCATACCTTGGTGGACTCAGGCCTTCCTGGACGGGACAGGGGCTGGTGCAGGGAGATGCTAGTGCCCTGCCTTGCAGTGGATCCTGGGGAAGCCTGGCTGGGCTTGGGCCATTCACTGCCTGAAAAAGGGAAGGTGCTGCTATGAAGAGAGGGATAGCAACAGCACTCATGACAAGGTGACATCTCAGCACCTGGGACGGGCAGAGAGGGGCATCCCACAGTGCTGTCCCCAGCCCAGGACAAGCCACCCCACTCAGCTGATGGGGATGCTCCACTTCAGCCTCCAAGCACACATTATCCCAAGTCCCTCTCATTTTACAGCTGTTCAGAAATGATAACATCTGGGATTTGAGATTTTAAATTCCCAGCATTTCTTGGGGTGGAAATTGCATGGAAAGAGTTGCGAGGGCAGCAAAGTTGTGGTATGCAGCACCAAAATGAACTGGGGACAACACCAGAGCCTGGTTTCCAGCAGCTGCGCTGGTTACTGTGGGTGAAAGCGGATGCTTCTTGCTCCAAAACCAAGCTCCAGGGTTTCAAAACCACAGTCCGACATTTTGCTCCATTTTTGTCTTTCCCTATTTCTGCTTTTGCTGCTGGAGAAAGAAGCAGGTGAAGGGGCACAGAAGGAACCCTCCATGCTCAGCAGGATAAATAGAAAGAGCCAGGATTGTAGCCAAAATAAAAGTTCCAGTGCTTGGTCCGAGCTCTCTGCAGGAGCCCCAGTGCCCTGTGGAGCTCCTTGGGGTGCTCCAGACTCACCACAAGCTGAGGTGGGGGAAAGCTGCTCTGCCTTGGGGACTTGCAGGGGGCCCAGCTGCCTGCCCACTGTGTGCAGCAACATTTGCGAAGGGCTGGAGCCAGGAGCCAGACCTGGGCTCATCTGGGCCGTTCTGGAGAGGAAGGTGGCAGGGACTTTGGAGACAGTGCTCTGCTGCTGGGAAAAGACAGAGGAAGGGGAGTTGGGAGATCAGCACCCCACACACACCAGGTTGCACAGGATGTGCAGCCCCTGCCACCATCTGCAGGGGCAGCCACAGTGCACCAGAAAAGGGGCCCTGCAAGCAGGATGTCTCTTACCTCTGCCTTGGTTGTTTCACAGGAGAAGAAACCCAGGCAACTCCTGCCGTCCCCAGCCACCCAGCCACATGCCCCCTCCTTCCCTCCATTTCTGTCCAGCCCACACCAAAATATGATGCCCAGAGCCCATCTCCACCCCTTCCCCAGAGGCCAGGAGAAGCAATTCCCAACCTGGGGGTTTGTTGAGTGCTTACCACAGAGACAGGGGTCGTGGGCATGAGTCCTGCACCTATCGGGCAAGGGGTATCCAGCGCCAGGTCCTGCTTAGCTGAGGGGGCAGGGAGCAGATGGGCACTGCTGTGGGGCTCTTGGGGCTTTGATCCTTGCTCTCCTTCCCTGCTCCAGGAGACAGCTAGCCCCTCCCTGCACCAGAACTGCTGCAGCCCCTTCTCTACTGGATTGCCCCAGAGAACAGGGATGCACCGCTGGAGGAGGAGTCTGTTCTCCTCACAGGGGAGTTCTCAGGAGCTTCAGGCAGGCAGGGAGCCCCAGCCGCCCTCAAGCAAGCAGAGGGCCATAACTGTGCCCAAGGGACCTGTCCCATCACACCCACAGGCAGCATATCAGGCAGGACACCAGTAACCCCCCCCCCCCCAGCCTCTTGTACCAACAGGGCCATAGAGACCAGACTAGGGACACAGAAACTTCCCAGCAGTGCCTGTTACCAAATCCTGGGGCTGGGCTGCATTTCCCTCTGAGGCCACTGAATCCAGGGCTGATCCCTCAGGCATGGCTTCACCCCTGGGTTTGGAACTACCCCACTATAGGGACTGCCATGTGCCCTGCCCAGTATTCCCTGTGTCCCAACCCCAGGGAAAAATGGGGTTCCCACTCTGATCCCCACAACAGCATGCTCCCCACCTCACTCCTGTGTACCCCAACAGCCCCCCAACCCTGTTACCTGTGGTCAGGAGCTGGCTGGGGCAGGGGTTGGACTCAGGCAGGTGGGACAGGGGATGTCCTGGCAGCCTCCTTGCCTTGGTGCCACTGGGCTTCACCTTGGGCCGCCCACCCTCACCCTGGGGTGGCCCCTTGGTGGGGGTAAACCTGGGGTTGCCCGGCAGGGAAGGGGGCAGGAGCTGGGAGACAGCAGGGCTGGAGTACCCCTGGGGCCCCATGCCTGTGGCATAGCCCAGCCCTGGGACATAGGGGGCAAAGCAAGGGCTTGAGAGAGGGGAGGGAGGGTGGGTGGCAAGCGAGGGGTCAGGTGAACTGCTGTAGGGGAACTTAGAGTGGGGGGCTGAGGTGGGGGAGAAGGGGGGTTCCAGGCTCAGTAGTGGTGCCCGGGGAGATGGGATGGGGGGGACATAGTGGGGTGCTGGTGGCTCCAGGCTGAGGCACTTGCCAGGGAAGTCGTACTGCAGTGTGGGCTTGCGTCGGAGCTGGGGGCTGAGGCTGCTGGGTGCCATGTCGGGGGGCTCGGGGGGCAGGGGGGCCAGGGGCAGCTCAGACCCCAGGAAGGCGGTGTGGAGGCTGAGCTGGGAGGCACCACTGGGCTGCAGAAGACATGGCAGGGTCAGGGTAGGTGACTGGTACACCACCAGTAAGCCAAAGGCTGAAGGTTGGGATTCCACTCACCTGGGGGAGGGTGCCAGGTAGGAGTGGGGCCTCAGGACTCACAGGCAGACCTCGAGCACCCATCAGGGACCCCCCACTGCTGAACAGGGGCTCAGCCATGGGCGAGAAGCAGGATGGATCCTGGTAGCCCGGTTGTGTCTGAGATGGGGGTGGCCGGTGGCTGGTGAAGATTTCTACAGAGCCAAGTAGAGACACAGTGGCATAAGTGACCTGCCCGGAGAGGAGGGGGACACCCTGGGGCATGAGGGGTGGAACCATACCCTGCTACTGGCAATCTGCACTTTTTGGGGCCAGGGCAGCTCCAGCACATTTTCACCCATGGCCAACAAGTTCTGTGCTGCCCACTCCAGTGCTGCTGTGCGTGCAGCCTGTGGCTAACCACATCCCATGGCCTTCCTGAAGCCGAGCCGCGTGACCCTGCCGCGACTCCCACTCCCTTCCTCTCTCCTTCCCACAACCCTGGTCCTTCCGCAGGCCCAGACACCACAGCACAAAGGGCGGGCCCCACATTTTCAGCAGCTGTCTCCCTGGGCACTTCAGCCCCATGAATGCCCCATGAATTGGCTCAGTGCCTGTGTCAATGCTGGTTCTGGCATCACCACAGGGAGGGTTTTTCATGGAGAGGATGACTGTGGGGCATGGATGGCAGTGCTGGATGCTTCCCTGTAGGATGCAGTAGGAAGGTTCACTACGTTTGCTGCCTAGCAGCCCCTGGCACAGGTGCAGTGCCTGAGCAGCCACTGGGGACAGGCACTTGCACCTCTTCTGGGAAGCACCCAGCTGTGCTCTCCAGCCCTTGGCTGGCACTGGCAGTGCCAGCTCCAGGCCCTGCTGCTAGTTCTGCCCACCTTGTGTACACAGCCATGCTCTGGGCACCATCTGTGGTCCAGGCTCCAGCAGCTGGGGTGCCCTGCCTGGGACCCACAGAAGCCTAAGACCTTGCAGAATCTACACCAGAGGAGCAAACATGCCACTGTGGGATACCAGAGGACTGGGCATGGTGATGGTTGCAGCACACCATGCGCTGCCATCTGAGGGGAACACTGATGTGAGACAGGACAGAGCCACTGCTGAGATGTCCCAGTCAGCTCTCAGAGTGCCCCTTACCCCTGCCACAGCCATGGTGAATCCCTGACAGAATGTCAGGGCCATCCCTGCCCCTCCAAAGGCCAGCATTTTGTGTGTGCCACAGTGCTGCCAGGCAGGAGCTTGACCTTCCTGGGATGCAGTCCAGCCCCACATTGCCCCCACTTCAGCCATGCTCACACCAGCATGTCCCTGCCACCAGCGCTGAAGCTCTGCAGGTATTTAAAGGAATTTGTGGTACCCAGCCTGCCAGATCTGATTGTGCCTCTCACCATGCCTGTTAGACCCTCTTGTGCCTCTCACTGTGCTACAGGGATGGAAGGTGGCTGGCAGTCCCTGGGAGCCTTGTTCTCCCTTTCTCCTGCCCCTTCCTCACCCCATAGCGCTTGCCCACGCTTCTCCTCAGTGTTGCATCGCCCTGTTACATTCGAGGCAGTGCGGCATGGCCAGGGCACAGCCTGCTCAAGGGAGAAGAGCCTGCATGGTCAGCAAACCACACCTTTGGTATCCTGCTCAAATTTGGGGATGGTCTCCAATGTGATTGGGCCTTCCCAACCCAAAGCCCCTTCAGCACTTGTCCCAGGCTTTCGGGAGAGCCCTGCAGTGCAGCAGGGCATTGCCACCCCTTGGGACAGACAGCCCAGCCCCAGTGCCCAGCACCAATCCTACCTGGAGCACAGTGCCAGCAGGGCACAGGGCTGCACTGGTCCCTCGCCTCTGCCATCAGGACTTGTCCATCTGTCTCACACCGCACTCCAGCACCCGCTGCACACACAAGATGCTTCCTCATTTGGGGATTGGTTTGCAGGCACTGACTGACAGGCACTGAGCTCTGCCACACCACCCCACACAAAAACAGCTCTGTGACCCCATGGTGCCTACCCCACATGCCTGCTCTCTATAGCTCTGCATGAGGCTGCTGGGTGATCCTTGCTCCAAAGTTGCGTGCCCTGCTGAATAAGTGACCTTTTGGGACATAATTGGGTTGGCTGGCACCCAGCACCCCAATCTCCTCTCCCTACTCTCCCCACAGTCCCAGAGGTACATGGCACACACAGTGCTCAAATGTAACACCTTATCACCCAGGGAGCTGTTCCATCCAGGACAAAACTCCCACCATCAGGTCTCCAAGCACCCCATGGGATGCTGCTCTGTCTCAGGGCACACCAGCCTGGCAGACCAGCAGCCCCAGCTAGACTGGGGACCCTCCCCAGCCTCAGCAGTGTCACTGGGCTGAGGCACTGCACATGGTCAGAGCAGGAAGGGATGTTTCCTTGTGATGTTGTGGTCTGTAGTAAGACCCATCCCATTGCCAAGAAGCACCCTGAAGCAAAAGGCCTTTTCCCAGGAAAAAAGCCAACCTAGCTGATATATTGGTTCAGAAAGGAACCACCGTGCTCCTGCCGTCTCCTGCTGAGCATGAGGCCATGCTGGGCCCTCAGAGAGCTGCTGGAGCTGCTGCTGTGACAGCAGACAGCAACTCTCAGGATAGGGAACACTTACCAAGTGACAATTTGACCCACTTGGAGCTGTCACACCTTCTAGGAACTGATGCCCACTTGGGCACCAGGGGACAGAAGGTGAAGCATCAGACATGGCAACAGACTTTCTTCCCAGGATGCCTCACTCTGATGGGATCTCTGGTTGGAATGAGTTGAGAGGGTGCTGGCAGGAGTCTTCCCACCTCATCTATTGCAAAAGCATCCATCCCAAGGGCACCCATGCCACCATCTGCCCTGGCACATAAAGTGCCCAGACTGCTCCGTGCCAGCATCTGGTCTTGCAACACCCCACAGCCATATGGTGCAAGTACCCTTTTTTCCTCCTCCTGGAGGAAGTTGAGACGGGCCATGGAGATCCAGGCTACTCACACAGGGAGATGCTGGTGCTGCCCAAGGCCACTAACTATAGCTGTGTAGCCAGCAGGCTTCCACCCTGCACAATGTACACAGGCTACCAGCTCTGACATGTTAGAGGGCAAAGCTGGTCCCCAACAGTGCCTTGCCCTGGCATTTGGGGACACTGCTGCGACCAGGACATGTCCCATCTGACTGCATGGACATTCACAGCTCAGGGCCTGCATGGCAGCATGGAGCAGTTTGCTACTGCCCACTTGCTGGTATTCCCACAGCTGGAAACCAGGGCCAGATTTGTCTTTGGGCAGCCTGGTAGGGACAGTGACTTGTCCGCAGGGGATGTAGCACAGCCCTGGGCAGGGTCCCAGCTCCAAGCCAACCACCCAGGCTGGCTGGGCAGTGGGGTGAGGAGGGGACTCAGAAGAACCTACTCTCTTGAGGTTTCCTCTTCCTCTGGGGGACGATTGTCCTTCCTCTGTCTGCCGCCAAAATGAGGGCCTTTAACACTCCTGGAAATAACCTCTTTTTGTAGAAATCCCCTCCCACACTTCCTGGCCAAGCCCTTCCTGACCTTCTGTGGCTCTTTCCAGGGGCAGGCAGGCACAACAAGGCTCTGCCTTCAGCCCCTGCCCATCCATGCTGCTTTTCCCATGCTATTAGATGTTCAGTGCTCTTAGCTTGTCTCAGAAATTCCTACTACTGCCAGGCCAAATCTGTGACCCCCTGTTTTAGGAAGTCACAGTGTGCAGGGCTGGGTGGGATGTGGTACTGCATCCAGGCTGCCTCTTACCTGATATGTCCATGTCATCCAGGCTGGGCTGCAGGGGTGCCAAATCCGGCTGTATCATGTCAGCATTCCCAACATACGCTGGAAGAGGGCAGAGCTGGAACATCAAAGCCCAGCCACTGCATCCCTGTGACCCACCTGGAGGGCTGCTCCCACCACTGCCCTGACACCTACCTGGCTGCCACACCTCTGTGTCACTCCAGAATCACCCTGTATCACTGCTCTCTGCCCTGGGCAGGGAGATAAGTGCCTACCCTGAGGAGAGCCAGGGCCATCCCATCCCATCCCATCCCATCCCATCCCATCCCATCCCATCCCATCCCATCCCATCCCACTACTGTCCATCAGCATCTCTAGGGCCTCATCAAGTTCCTAGGAACCCCAGTGAAAGGCTGATTCTTGGCACAGGACCTGGCTAGAGCTGCAGATGCCAAAGAGCCATGGCCAGGTAGGGACAGCAAAGAGTGGCCATGGAAGCAGGACCTGCCCTCGGGGCTGGTGCAAAGTCCTTCATGGTGCTGGTGGTCCCTGGGGAGCTCAGCCCTCAGCATGCTTGTGCATAGGGAACCACAGGAGAACGGGATGATCCCACCCTGTCCAAACACTCCTCAAGCACCCTCTCCCCTGGTGGCTCCTGTTTGGGCAGAACAGGAATATCCCTTCCCCCTGCCCCATCAGGGCACATGCCAGGGGACCCTGCCTGCCCAAAGGGACATGGCTGGCAGCTCTCGGGGGGTAAGCCAAGACACAACATCTGGATTCCTCCTCCACATCCTGCTGAAGCATGGTCTGCAGCACCTACCATCTTCAGGGAGCACCTGGTGGGTGCTAGGCATCTGTGTCATGGTGAAGAGGGTGTCAGATATGTCCGAAAGGAAGGTGTCCAAATCAAAATGCTGCCTGCTCCCGCGGTCCTCCTCCTCATCCCCAAGCAGCATGGGCACTACGTTGCAGAAGAGCTGGTTGCACCATTTCTCCGTTGGCTTCCAGACATCCTCGGCCTACATGAGGTAGAGCAACGGAGCTGAGTGGACGCCTTTCATGGGTCGGGTCCATCTCTGGCTCCCTGGCTGCTCCCACAGCAGCTTCCATCCTCCTGCAGTGTTTGGTCCCTCCAAACATTAATGCCTGGCACATTGCTACTTCCAGAGGGTGAATCCAGCATCCTAGATGCTTATCATCTCATTCCAATGGGCTTATCATGCCCTGGGGCTTTTCTTTGCCCTTCTGCCCAGTGCAGGTGTCCAAACTATGCTCCCCTTTCTCCCTCTTCCCACCCTTTCTCAGCAGACTCACCCGCTTTGGACTGGAGATTCCTCCCTCCCGTGTGGATTTTCGAAGCTGGAAGGAGAAGACAGCCTAGGTCATCCCCCAGGCAGGGAGAGCTCAGGGGGCCAGCCAGCGTCCCCCTCCCATGCTGGCAAAAGCCTGTCATGTCCTGCCCTGTCAGCCATGCCTCCAGGCTGGTCACACTATTCCATCCTACTGCTGGCACTGCCACAGGACAGGGAGCAGCATGGGCAGAGCCACTCACCCGCTTCTTATAGTAGATCCTCCATTTGTGGTACTCCCTCATCACCACCTCAATGCGGCGTTTCCAGTAGTTGCCCTCCAGCACGACAGCCTGGGGGGCAGGACAGAGGGTCATGGCTGAGCTCTCTGGCCCCAGCACTCCACAGTCAGGGCTGCTTTCCTTGTGTCATATCAGAAACACCTTTTCCAGCAAACCAATGAAATGCAATGTATCCCCAGATCCCCACTGTGCCACACAAACCTTGGTGCTGCCCCAGAGAGCTGCAAGGGACCCTGCCCTACCTCTGGTTTTCGGTGCTCATCAGCCTCCATGCCCTCCAGAGGGGTGATGAAGCCGCACACAGGATTTTTCCTCCGTTCCACATCTGCACAGGGGAGAATACAGCTGGCTGTATCCATGCCCCATCCCTATCTCTGCACTTGTACACAGTCTTTCCAGTGCCAGCCCCATCTCACTGGCACAGCCTGGCATCTGGCAGACAGAGTGGGGTCTGGCACCCATACTCACATTGGATGTACCATGCTCTCCAGATCACATTGTTGAGTCGAATTTTATCCCAGCAAAGCAGCCGCAGCCCCTTGAAATTCTTCCACTTTGGAGATACTAGCTTCCCACTGAAACACCAAGCAAAGGGGAGGCTGAGGGGTACCACCTTGAAAGATGTCCAGGGGCCACCTACCTGGTGGCAGGTCAGGAGCAGGTATAGCCATGTGACTCTGCTGCAAGTGCTTGCTAGGCACCTGTGGGAGCACCCACTGGAGCATTCCAAGCTCCTGCACACCCTGGGAGCAGCACAGACCTAAACCCTGAGCTTCACACTCCCACAGAAGGCTTCTCAAACCCTTGGATTAAAGTACAATGCATGGAGGCATTGATTCCTTAATATTTGAACCCCAGCTTCAAGGTGGGATCCTGCTGCTCCTGACCAAGCTGACTGTGTCCTGGCCCTGGGGAACAGGAAGGTCAGTTTCCTGCCCAGGTGAGATGTGTGGTGACATGTACTGTAGTGCCTCTTGCCTCATCACATTGTTTGGGCAGGTAATTCTGACCCTTCCTTTAACACCAGGCAAGGCTTGGAAATGCTGCCTTCAGCTGGGGCAGTCAAGGGCAGCCCTTGTGGAGGGTCTGGGAAGGCAGGACAACACTGAAGGATGTTCAGGATGTTAAGGGACACTTGCCTGTGCTCCAAGACAGACACATAGTGACACCAGCCCTGCCCTCAGTCAGAGCTGCCCTGGCCTTTTCTCCACACCAATCCCTGCAAACAGGCCCAAGCTGGGCTCCCTGCTTGCCATTTCCTGGTTCCCAGAGGCAGCTGTGTTTGTTCTGCAGCTCATCGTAGTGATGGTGATGGTGGTGATGTCCCTGATGGAACCTGCATTGCAGGAAGCCTCCTTTCACTCCTTGTCTTGTTTCCATCCAGCCAAGGAACACAGCCCCTCATGTGTAACCCCCGAGGAGGTCCTGAGGGTCCGGCTGCCCAAGGAGCTCTGCGGGGGAGGCCAGGGTCCCTCCGTCTTACTTTGGGGTCCATTTCACATCTCCAGCTCTCCCAACAACATGGCGTGGCCTTGGAGCAATCCCATGTTCTCGAGGGGTCCTTTGAGAGCTGGCTGCAGGCTGCATGGCATTCCTGCCTAGGAAGCCATGTCCCTCTCCAGCAGATAGTTTGTACCCTAAATATCTTAGTGCTGCTTTGACTCCCACTTTTCCTTGGTACATGCGTGCAGCAGGAAAGGTGGAAGCTGTGCTGGTGTCAGGGTGCTGTATCCCCTGTTCCCAGCCCCTCCAGGTGCTGCCCGGCCATGTCCCCAGGCAGGTGCTAGGAATGAATGGTGCATGACTTGTTCATTAAAGCTGGTGAAACCTCTAAGTGTTCTCAAATAATGATTTTGGTGAGTTCTGTTTTGACCTGCCTTGAAATCTGCCTCTGGCAGAGGGAGAAGACTGGGGACCCCCACAATTCCAGAACCTAATGTAGGGATGTGTCTAGGAGCAGGTGCAGGAGTGGATGAGGATGGTCTCCCCAAGAGAGACCCAGACTGACATATGGCCCCAGGGGCTGGAGAAGGACCTGTGACTCCAGCCTGCAGAGAGTTAAGGCTGACACTGACCACTCTGCTATCACTAGGATTTTGAACTTTCCCCAGGAGCACATGGCAAACAGCAAGATGGTGCCAAGTGGAGGAGCCAATGGAAGAGACAGGATTCCTGGGCACATGGCCAGATCATGCTGGTCAAGGCCATGTTCCTCAATCAGAGCCAGCTGAAAAGAGCAGCCTGAGCCTGTCGGACACACCTTGGCCTCGTGTGAGGCCAGTGGGCCATGGCTAGGAGTTGCTGTGGGCCTGGAGGTAGAAGATACCTTTGAGTTTTACTACCAAATGCTTTTTTCCCCCTTCATGATCCTTTCAGTTTTGGGGCTTAACAGGCTGATCTTTGCTCCCTGCTATGCCTCGGAAAGGGCCCCGCCCTTCCCTGCAATTATCTCCCTTGGGGAGATGGATGCAAACTTCACATTGAACCGTGGGAAGGTTATAGGGTGCCCCAAACAGGTTGGGGGTCCTACTGCCCTATGCTATCAGAAGGAGGGGGACACAGATTCTGCCACTGGCTACAGGGTGTTTGTGGGATAGGGTGAGGTGGCAACAGGGCTCAGCCTGGGTCCAACACTGGCATGGGTCCAGCAGTACCCTGTTTGGTCTGTGACTCATTTACCTATCCAGCAGTTTCAGGTGTTGCAGTCCCTGATTTCATGGCAACATGGGTACTTTCCTCTTTATCAGCAGCAAGAGGAGCTGCTGTATGAAGAGAGGAGTGATCTGGAGAGATGCAGGGCTGCACCTGCACACCAGTCCAGCCCCTCTGCACAACCCTTGAACAGGATCAACCTCAAAACCTTAGGAAATGACAGAAGAAAGAAGTGCAAATCCCTGACACAAATTATAGGAGAGCCACAGTGCAGCATGGGTGTGTTTAGCCCAAGCACAAGCCTTTCCCGCTCATCAGACCCCCCTAAGAATGGAGATCTTCTGCAAGAAAAAAATAGGGTTGAATTATGAACCCTAGTGAGCACATCCCTGGAGTCTCTGCCTGGTGTTCACTACCCCTGTGTGAACATTTAAGGCACTGTGAATTACAGAATCAATAGCAGCAGTTCCACTTCTCCCAGGGGAGACACAGGCTGAAAAGAGGATGAATTAGTAGGGAATTGGCACACAAGATACCTTGTTTTAAATCACAAAAGAGGCTGAGTGTATACTCCAAGTTACTTCCCAGTCTGATGTCCCTGCCTGTCAAATCTCCTCTCTGGAGCACAAGACAAATGTTGCCAGGTAAGACCACGAGTGACTGCAGTTCATGTCTCCCAGTCCCAGTTTTCCTTCCTTCAGGAGGATGTTCCCCAGGTCAGGGATTCCCAACAGTAAGTCACAGCAGGGGGTGTGAGCCCAGCCACAACACTGTGCAGGCCGCACTGTGGTGATGGAGAGGATGAGCTTTCTTGTGCTAAGGCCAAAATGTCAGCAGCTCCTGTAGGAGCTAAGCTCTACCCTCAGCTTTTTGGGTAATGATATGCAGCCAGGTGGGCTGTAGGGAGAAACAACATTCTAGGGAAGGATTCAAGGAATGCAGGATGTTGCAGGAGAAGGAGTGAGAAAGGATCATTAAGCAGGAAACTGCTCCTGGAATATAGGTAAGAAGGAACTGCTTCATCCTAGCCTTAGGAGGAAGACCTCATAGAGGGGAGTTGCCTCTCTTTGGGGGATCTGAGGAAACAAATTACTGCAGAAAGCAAACCTTGATGTGGAGAGAGCACTTCTTTACCAGTGAGGGGTGATGCACAGCCCTGCCCATGGAAGGAAGATAAGTCATATCCCCAGAATGATTGCTTAGGCTGAGACAGGACTGCTATAATGTCTGTGAAATGCAGAGGAGGAATGCTGGAGAGGGGAAGAATTCCAGCTGTAGCCATTTAAAAATATTTAGGGAAAGTTTAGTGAGTTACCTTTGAAATGGTGTGAGCCCAGACAGCAAAGGATGGGTGGCTGCAGCAGTCGCAGCTCACTAGGGGACAGCATAGTTTTCCCCTCTGCTCCACACTGCTATGGCCTAGTCTGGACATTGTGTCCAATGGACAGAGAAGGAGGTTTACAAACTGGAGTGATCCTGGAGAAGGATATCAAGGTGGCTGGGGACTAATATATGTGATAGAAGAGGACTGTGAGGGATGGGTTTGTTCAGCCTCAAGAAGGTGAAGAGAGAATTACTGCCATCAGCTGTCCTAAGGAGGAGACAGAGCCAGACAGTTCTCAAACATGCACTAAGAAAGGCCAGGGGGAAACAGACATAAGAATTGGAACAGGTAAACTCCAAACTAGAGCCACAGACAGCAATTCCCTGTGGGAGAAGGGCAGCCCTGAGCAGGCTAGACAATTGGTGGGGTCACATCCTAGGGATCCATCTGTCAAAGTGATGGCCCTGAGCAACCTGACCTGGCTTTGGATCTAGCCCTGCCCTGCATGAGGGTTGTATGAGGAACTCCACAGGTGCCTCCCAGGTGCCAGCTTACAATGGTTTCTCCTTGGTTAGTTAACTAACTAGAATAACTTGGAAGTTAGTCTGAGCTTAACTGTGGGTACTCTCCTGAGGGCTGGAAGATATTGGGCTGGTGACCCCAACTGAGGCTGTGCTGCACCTGGGAACCTGGCTGGGAGGGGAGGTGTGAAATGACAAGTGATGCAGAGAAGTATCAAATGAGACAACACTAAATGTAGAAACTCACCAAAAACACTTAACTCCATTTTCCCACCCCGATACCCTTCTCCAGGTGCTGCCTACAAGTGTCAAAAATGTATTAGCAAAAGAAAGGCAAAGAGAGCTAGGGTTGTCCAGCCTGAAGAGGAGGTTCCGGGGAGACCTTAGAGCCCCCCCAGTGCTTAAAGAGGATCCAAGAGATCTGGAGAGGGATTTTGGTCAAGGGCCTAGACTGACAGGAAAAGGGGGAATGATTTCACAATGTCAGAGGACAGGACTAGATGGGATATTAGGAAAAAAATATTTCGTGTGAGGGTGGTAAGATCCCAGCACAAGTTGCCCAGAGAAGCTGTGGCTGCCCCATCCCTGGAAGTGTCCAAAGCCAGGCTGGACAAGGCTTAGGTGAGTGTCCCATTACATAGGAGCCAGTATTTGCACTGCCATGCTCAGTGCAGGGAGGAAATGAAGCACTGAGAGCCCAGAGAGTAAGGAGAACTGGAACAATGGAACCTTGACTGCAATGGAATGGCCAGCCCCCAGTCACACACAGTACTCCAACTGTCAAAGCTCTTGTACCCTGTTCATTTCCACTCTGCATGGGTGCTCCAGAGCCCAGAGGCACACTGAATCTGCCTTGCACCTCATGAGTCTATGGTTTGAGCACCCTGATGTGACAGTATCGGTTTCTCCAGCCTCAAAGCTGCAGGGCTCAGGTAGGGAAAGAATGGGGCTGGGAGGGAAAAGACAGCAAGGTCACCAGTGTCTGTATGACCCCTGTTTGTGCCACTCAGGGGTGGCCTGCCCAACCAGGAAGCATGATCCTTCACCTGGGTCACCCCATGCTGAGGCTCCCTGTGCTCCCAGAGAGCACTGCCTTCCCCAGCCCCTTGGAGCAGAGCTGTGCTGTGCTGGCTGCTGGCACACTGGGATGATCCTGGGATATGGTGATGGGTCAGATGTACACAGCTATGTGGGAACTGCTGCCCTTGAAGTGCTGTCTCTGTGCCCAGCATCCCCAAGGATGTCCTGGCAGTGATCACATTCCCTATTGCATTGAGCATTCAAGGACTCCAAGGCAAACCTGAGAGCTCAGCCACTGGATGAGGTAATGGACACCTCTTCAAGGCTGCTTTGCTGAGGTTTTGCTTTCACGTGGTAGAATATCATCATCTAGGTTTTCACATTTGGACATTTTGGGAGAGCTATACAAGCAGTTTGGCATTGACTCCAGCAGAGCAAGTCACGCTGATGCCATGCTGGAGAGAACTCAAAACCTTGGGGCTTGGCAAAGGAGGGGAGCTGCCTCCAAGAATGTGGACTGTGGCCATAACAGACACATTGCAGTCTGTCCTGTTGTCACCAAAGAGCTGTCACTGGGCTTTGGCAATTTGTGTGGCAGGGGAACAATGCAAGCACCCATCTGATTTTTCAGGAGAGAAGGAGGAAAGCTTTCAGGAGACCTTGGACAAAACCCATGCAGCCATCCAGTCCCAAGTGCTACTGCATGTCATGGAGTAACCTCAGGACATGGGGACAGAGTCAAGGACAGAAGGCAGGACTCCTGCTCTGAGCTGGATTGCCAAAGAACTGAGTCTTAGCTGTCCACAGGGTCACTGCTGCTCCACAGAGTGTGCTAGGTCTGGCCACGGAGGAAATACAGCTGGGCACAGTGACACCAGATCTCATGGGAAAATGGAGGAGAGTCAAGCTACACGTGGAACAGAGAAGCTTCTCACTTGGCTCCACAGCCAACAGCCTGGTACCAGCTCTTTCTCCCTGAAACTTTCCAGGATGGCAATTTCTGAGCATATGACACCTCACAGCCCATGGAGAAGAGGAGGAGAAGGTCAGATGGAAACACATTGCTGGCTGGGGAACGGGGCTCAGCTAGCCTCCTGCTTCCAGCTAGCTGGGGGTCCGTAAGACACACAAAGGCTCTGGGACTCACCTGTACTCCAGGCTCATGCACTCAAAGAGCCGGGTGAGGGTCGGGTCAATACTCCGGGGATCAGCCAGCTCGGGCTCAGCACGGTGGTGCCGTCGCCGGGGCAGTGAGTCGCTGTGCGGGCACGACACCATGAAGTGGCCACTGTGGATGACCTGGGAGTAGTTCTGTGCTGCAGCATTGGGTCCTGTGCCACCCACAGCTGCGTCCTCTGAGTCAGAGTCAGAGTCGGAGACGGGGCAGGGCCCAACCGGAGGCTCCAGGAAAGGTCCCGGTAGTCCCACCTGAGTTCCTGCCATTCCTGCTACCTACTGGGGAATCCTTATGGATCTGACCCCACACTGTGATCTGTGTCCCGGTTGAGCTGAAGCCCTACAGACACTGCATTGGCATCGAGCACATGCTGGGCTCCCGAGTACAGAACACTGGCACCACGCCTCCTCCTAGGCACCTCCTCCACCCAGCCTACGCCACCGTCTGTTTCTTGCTCCAGGGTTCAGTGGTTGATTCCCCAGGGCGGATTCACTGCCAGCCCTATTTATAGTGCTGGTGACTGATCCCGCCCATGGCAGACCATCAGCAAGACACGGCCAATGGCCACCAGGCACCAGAGCTTCAGCTCTATGCCACCATCCTGCTCTAGCAGTGTCCTGACAACCCCAGCTTTTACATCCCCCACACACCTGGGGAGGAGCACTGTGGGTCCCCTGTCCCCCCTTGCTGTGGCCAAGGGTTGGCTGGCAGTCGGCTCTGTTTACCTGGAGTTAATCACTGATCCCAGGTGCTGGTGGAGTGAGGAGCAGGCAGTATTTACCCAGTGCCTCTGCTTTAATGGATCTCCCTGCACTTTCAAGGGAACAAACACAGATTAAGGGACACAAACAGGTAAAATTATAGCAACAGGCACTCAGCTCAGCACAATGCAAGCCAAGGCACTGAGCCAAGTGCCGAGCTGAGAAACAGCCCCAGGAAAGCCTGCTCCAAGCTGTGATCCAGCAGGAGAGGACATACAAACAACAAATATGAGAGAGAACAGATATGAGTTTGGGTATGGTGGGATTTACACACCTTCTTGTCATGTAGTCCTTAAAAATCAAAGAATCATCAAATCCTAGAATGATCTGTGTTGGTAGAGACCTTAAAACTCACTTCATTCCACTCCCCTTCCACTATACCACAGACACCTTCCACAAGAGCAAGTTGCTCAAAGCTCTGTCCAGCCTGGCCCGGAGTATTTCAGGGATGAGGCAGCCACAGCTTTTCTGGGCAATTTGTGCTCAGACTTCACCACCCTCACAGGAAATATTTTTTTCCTAATATCCACTCTAAATCCACCCTGGATTGCCTGCACGTCTGAGGTTTCCTGAGAGAGGTGGGCAGGCAGGGCTTGATGCACCAACCCCTGCTCCCTGACAGTGGATCTTGGATAAATACAGTATGTGGAATGTGCCATTCCAGCCAGACCTGTGTCGCAAGCATCTGCTCACTGACCTGAGCCACAGAAGGACACAGCACATATAATTTCAGACTTAAAACACTTCTTTTCTCTCTAGTTTCTGGCAACTTCTTTCCCAGCCCCACATCCTGGAAGGAGCACACATGCCTGGAAAGCACCCAAGCAAAGATCTTAGGTACCTCAGATGGAGATACAATATAAATGGGTGGGATAAACTCAGAATAGACAGCTGCAGGCATTGGAACCCTAATCCAGTTTGTAGTTGGAGCTGAATACTTTCCATACCACCCAGGTGAATCCAAGAAGGGTCAGCAGCTATCCAGGGTATTTTCCAGAGCTGGAAGAAGAATATGCACAGAAAGCTGGTTTGGACAGCTTCTACACTGGTTGGTGTAAACCTCCTTTTCAGACCATTTCTTCACTTAAGAAACATGTCTTCATTTTCTAGCCAGATTTCTGTGGGTCTGCAGCTATTTTTCCCTCTGTGATCCATTATAACCTCAGCCTGTCCCAAGCTGCCTGTCAAGATGTTGAAGAGAGAAGAAATTTTAAAAGTATTGTCTGTATATATTTTAAAGCAGTAATGGGCATGTGAGTGTCCTGGGAAACTAAGAATTAGGCAAGGCACAAAGAAACAAACATGTCAGAGATACAGAGGCTTTCTGGGCACACTCCACTCATGCTGTGCAAAAGAGACTTCCCAGAATTTTAACCAAAACCATTTGCCATCTGTTCACCAGTCCCAGGCAGACTTCAGTCCTCTGGGATAACATCTATTTGAGGGAAACAGAGAAGTACATCCGTGAGGCTTTTATGAACATCACAACTCCCTCATTCCTGGTCCAGCAGCTCTCATGCAGCAGAGAAGGGAAATCCCACGGGCAAAGGGCATGCAGCCTGGGAGAGGGGGTGACAGATCCTTAGTCAACCAGGGAGCAGAGCAGGAGTCCTACACAGGGGCAGGTAGGCTGCAGAGCCTTTGTAAAAGGCTGTTTGGATCCTAAAACATGTGATGCCATTGGAGATGAGAGTCAGTGTTGATAAGGGTAAAGTGAAGCACATCTCTCACTGTACACTGGGGGGACTCTAGATTAATGCTAGTCAAGAGCTAAAGGTAACTCTAAGCAGTTCCCTGAAAACATCAGCTGAAGGTTCATGAGTAATTAAAAAATAAAAAAGACTCCAGATATTGAAAGAAAAATATTGCTTGCCCCCATATAAAGCAAGCTCACAAGTGTGTGTGGCTTTGGTGCCTGGCTCAGAAAAGATGTAGAAACACTGGAAAAGGTCACAGAGATGAAGAAAATGGGTGGTCAGAAGCGGGAATGGCATCCTTGCAAGAAAAGGGATCAGGACTCTTAGGGAAGAGCTGAATGAGGTGACAGGCACTGACAGTGTAGACATGGATGCAGTAGGAACAGGGAATGGTTAGACGTGGTTATTCAGCACTTTTCAGAGATGGGAGTTGAAGTGGATGATCTCCAGAGGTCCCTCTCAATGCTGACTATTCTGTGATTCTGTGTTTCTGGGGGCACCAGACAAAGGAAGGGCGGCATGTTCATCTCAGGATGTTGTGAAACCAAAAGTTCAATCAGGAATTGGATAAACTGATGGAAGACTGGAACCATTAAAATTATTTGTGGATCCAAAGCAAAGCTGACTGACAGGAACTCAGTAGCAACCTGGTCTAGTGGGAGGTGTCCCTGCCCATGGCAGAGGGATAGAACCAGATGAGCTGTAAGATCACAAACCATTCTCTGAGTCCATGATTCGATATCTATGCAATGAGGTTCTTTGCTCTTTTTTCCTTAGATGCCCTCTCTCACCTTCCCTGTGTGAACAGCTGGTGCTTACAGGATCTTAACACTCCATGCAGCAGCAGGACAGAATAAGGAACATAGAAAAGAAAATTGCAGCTTGCAGCTAGACTCCTTGTAGAATATTTCTGGGCTCTCCTTATCTGCCAGACCTCCTTCACACAGGAAGCTTCCTGGAAAACCCTGGGCAAGAGCACCCTCTGGGGACCAGCAGAAATGTTATGGTGATATTATACTTCTCAAATCCCTTCTTTTCACATTGATGTTGCATTTTAAGTGAGTTCATGATGGTGATTGTCCTAGGGTGATGTTATGATGCTTGTATCCCAAATCGTGTGTTCTGTTTATGCTGGATATTATATTTTGTGCCCTCAAGACTGACTGAGAGCAAAGATGGGGAGAAGAAGTGCAGAGTTTTGTTATCAGGGACTGGAGTCCTCCTCCACAGTCTGCTGTCTCCATTGTCTGGGCACGGACGGGGCAGAACACCTCGCTCCTTTTGGTTTTTAGTTAGTTAGTTAGTTTAGCTAGCTGAGGCAGTCCGAGCTTTGCCTGGACTGTTTTTCTTTCCGTCTTCTTGGAACCATTTGAACCTGCTCCAGACTGCGACCTGGGGAAACACTGAGAACACTTTGCAGCCTGCCGGGACCCAATCTGCAGCCTTTCCCAGAGCCAGAGGGAATGATAACAGAGCGACCACCCACCAGAGAGACTTTCTGAAATTGTCAACTCTTCAGAGCAGCGAATTAGTTTTGTCATTCAGTATTGTCCATTCTGTGTGCTGGGGAGTGCTTTGCCTTTTAAATAAACAGGTTCTTTCTACTTTTCTCTGAGGAATCCTTCCCAAACCGCTTGGGGGGAGGGGCCATGTGGGTGGGCTTTCTGGAGGGGCCCCCTTTGGAGGTTTTCTCCCAAATTTGCCCTAAAGCAGGGCAGTGATGCATGCCAGGTTTTTTGCCCAGAAAGCAGAGCCTGCTAGAGAGGACTAGCTCACTACACCCCATCTCTGTTACTGTGGGACAAGCTGAACCTCCCTGTAGAGAGCAAGAGAGGCCTGAGGACACACAGCAATCTTGGAGCTTCTAGGAAAAGTGAGGAATCACTTAAAAAAATCATGGAATGGTTTGGGTTGGAAGGGACCTTAAACATATTCCATTCCAACTTTACTGCCACAGCCAGGAACAACTTTCCACTAGACCAGGTTGCTCCAAGCCCAGTCCAGCCTGGCCTGGAACACTTCCAGGGATGAGGCAGCTTCTCTGGGCACCCTGTGCCAGGGCCTCACCATGTTCACAGGAAAGAATTTCTTCTCAATATCCCATCTAACCCTGCCCTCTGGCAGTGGGAAGCCGTTCTCCCTTGTCCTGTTACTCCAGGGTCTTGTCCGAAATTCCTCTCCATCTCTCCTGGAGCCCCTTTAGGCACTGGAAGGGGCTGTAAGGTCTCTTTCCCAGGCTGGACACCCCCAGCTCTCCCAGTCTGTCTCCAGAGTAGAGGGGCTTCAGCCCTTGGAGCATCTCAGTGGCCACCTCTGGACTTGCTTCAACAGCTTCACATCTTTACTGTGCTAAGGACCCCAGAGCTGGAGGCAGCTCTGCAGGTGGGGTCGCACAAGAGCAGACGGGGACAATCTCTTCCACCTGACAAATGTCACACTGGTTAAAGATAACGAGAGGACATGGTGCAAAAGAGACTTTTCTGCATCTTGCTGAGGAGACTCACCATGAGGATGGAATATCCAATGGAATTGTCTTTCCTGTCATGGAAGGGAATGTGGTGCTGGGAGACCAACACAGGTGGGTGGCGCTGCCCCTGAGCTGCCTCTCACCTGTCGCTACCGGACACAAGACAACACGACGCAGACACGCTGCTGCTCTCAGACAGGGAAAAGAGAGAGTTTATTTTCTGACTCCTACATTTATAGATTTCCAAAGGTGACAGAGGATTGGAAGGTGAAAGTGCCACCTCTCCAGGGACACTGGACAAACCAACAGTCCATCAAATTTCTCCTCCTCCATAAAAGAATGCAAACAATAAGTTGTTTACAGAAAAGTGTGTGAGAAAGTTTCATACAAGAATGCAAACATCAGAAGGCTTTAGAAAGTCTTAAAAAATCAGGGTGACACTCACCCTACCTGGATGCATAGTGGGTGTCCAGCCTGGAGCGGGAGGAGGCAATAGCAGAGGGTTCCTTTAATCATACATCTCCATGTGTATCTCAAGGAAAGAGAGTTAGTAAAAAAAAAATTAAAAAAAATTTCTAAATGCAACAAGAAATTCCCAAGTTTGACAGCCAAGAACATTTTATGTAAGTTATTGTCTCCTACACTGGGTTTAGTCTCCATTCTGAGCTGGCAGATGCCTACTCCCACCTGTCACACACCTCATGACTCACTGCAGAGGAGCAGGAGGCAGCAGGAGGCAGGGAGAGAAATCCCATGTTTCAAGGCACACTTGCAGTAAAACGACAGAGTAAAAAATCACACACAAGCATGACAAAATAATAGAAGATTTGTTATTGGTGATTTTTATTTTCTAGCTCATGTGTCTATATTGATTAGAAAAAGTTCTCATCTCCCTGAGCCAAAGGCACTCCAGGACTCACCACTGGAGGCAATTTTAGTACATAAATACCATGGAGGCTGGAAGCTGGAAAGGGTGGCATCTGCTGAAGGGCTCTGCCCCCAAAGATGAGGATGTATCATAGAATCATGAGGGTTGGAAAAGCCCTCTACATCAAGTCCACTGTTCTACCAGCACGGACTCTGGGAAGTCATGGCCCTGGCTCAGGGAAAAGTTGAGCTGCAGCAGTAGAAACCCTCTAATGCATTACCTCTTTGAGAACTTCAAAGGTTTGAAATAGACTTCCACAATTCAGGCAGTTCTTTGAATACCAATTTATTTGACTAATTAACATATATTAAGCCTTACATGCAGAAGGTTCAGAGTGGGAAGTTGCCTGTGCACTTTAGTATCTTGAGCAAGGTCTTCAGTAAAAATTAGGTAGTTTTCCTGAAACTAAGGATGTAAATTAACTGACAAAGCCACAGAAGTCTACTAGGTTGACAATTTCACATGCTGTATAAAGCGCACTACCGATCTGGAAACTTCTAGTTTCCAAGAGACTGTTTGTTATTAATGTAATTAAAATTATCTGACTCTGAACTAGAGGACACAGGCACAGATGAGAAGTAGAGAAAATCTACAGGAGGAAGAAAAAATTGAAAATGCCTTATTTTATTCAGTAGCTACATATGACCAACCTCTGCAAAGACCCCATGGCACACCCAGTTTGGTTTTGCTTTGTTCCAATTCTTTGGAGAGTCAGAATTAGCCACAGGTTGGACAGAAAGGAAAATACAACTAGCAGTAAGTGGTGGGTTTGATGAGGATGGCCGAGGCTCTGCAGTTCCCCAGGCACCAGTTGCCCCATATCATGGCCCCTTTGAAGTTCAGATGCACAGAGTAACATGCCGAGTACCACCACCCACCCCCAGAGCTGGTGGCACAGTTCCCACTAGAAGTGTCCTGATACCGATCTTTAGCAGAGAACTTCATGTTGTTGTGCATGGTGGTCATGCCCTTGGAGGCCATGGCATCTTCCGCTGTCCCCGAGTGTGCTCCCAGCCTCAGCTGGTAGCCCTGGAACTCATCATCCAGGCTGAACAGGTTGTAGTCTGCAAACTTCATGTTATTTGAAGCATCCCAGATGACAAACCTGACCTGGTAGATCTTCTGCCTGGTGATCTGGTGGATGTGCTCAGTGCCCAGCCAGTACTTGGTGTGCACATTCCCAAAGCCATGTTTGTAGGTGCTCCAGGACTCGTCCCAGCTGACTAGTGTATCTCTGTGGTTCCTCTGGATGACAGTTCAGCCTCCATCCTCCCTGTTCATCTCACAGTAGACCATGGTGGTTTGTTGTCCTGTGGGCTGGATGATGTAGATGCCACTGGGGCTGCTAGCAGGGAGCTCACTGCAGTCCTTGGCCAACCTGGGGCATGAGAGAACATTGGAGGACCAATGCAAAACATCCCAGTCTGCTGTCCCTGCAACACTGGCTTCCACTGCATCCCTGGGGTTAAGAAGGAAACCTCATTCCCTTAGCATTAGACCCTGTGGATGGCTGTGAAAGCCCAGGGACATCCTGTGACTGAGAAGGGACATCTGTGGACTTGTGGCAGCAGAGTAATGGTAGCAAAATAATGGCAGTAGAGTCTTCTGAGATCATAGAATCCCAGAATAGGTTGGCTTGGAAGTGACCTTAAAGCCCATCTTGTTCCATCCCCCTTGCCATGGCCAGGGACACCTTCCACTAAACCAGGTTGCTCCAAGTCCCATCCAACCTGGACTTGGACACTTCCAGGGATGGGGTAGTCACAGCTTCTTTGGGCAACCTGTGCCAGGTCCTCACCACCCTCATTGTCTGACATTTCTTCCCCATTTCCAACCTCACCCAACCCTCATTCAGTGGCCTTCAAGTTTGGAGGAGTACTTGGAGTTCTGAGGAAGTGCTGGGCTGGCTGATCCCCATGCTGATTGCCAACCCACCACCACTGTGCCTTCATTCCCTACACCCCTTCCTGTTCCCTGGGGGATGTGGGTCCTTACTGCTGTGGTCCTGTGCCTGCCGAAGGTCAGCTGCCTGGTTCCACCAGATGATCCCTCCAGCTTCGTCTGCATCAGGAAAACAAGGAGTGAGAGGAGCAACCCTGTGCCACAGCACAGAGGTAAGTCCACCCCCCACAGGATATTATTTCCAGCACTGAGTTTTTGTAGGGCATTTCAATGATGCCACTTGGCTCAATTTTCTTCCTGTGCGGTAGCTTTAGTTGTAAAGACTTCAAAGACATCAGAGATTAGGAATGGGAATGCTGCAGCCATTAAGCAGCTGCTTATTTGCTCCTCTCAGCAAGGCACAGACAGCATATTCAAGTAGAACCACAGACTAATGAATGGTTTCAGTTGGAAGGGACCTTTAAAAGACTACCTAGCCCAACCCCCCTGCTATAAGCAGGGACACTTTCCACTTGAACAAGTTGCTTAGGGTAGTAGTAATGAATAGAAGGATGTACAGAGAGAGAAGGATCGAGAAGGAAATCAGACCATGGGTGCTCTCAGACTAAGATCAAACAGATGGAAGGTGTTGCTGTGAACCTGCTTTTCCAGTGACGAAGGATTCGTGTGTTTGTTCAATCCATAAAGAGATCCAGAAACCTTCAGAGTGTGAGGGAGCTTACAACTATGAGAGAACGATGCTCTGCGTCAGAGAAATCCCAGCACCCATCTCAGTAAGACTGTTTCCCTGACAGCCTCTGGAATTGTGACCTCCATCAGTGGTGTGATGAAGTTTTGGGACTGTTTAGCCACGTGCAAGCTTCAGAAAGCATTTTGGTTAGTCACTTATACAAAGTCTCTCTGAAGTTTCAGGGCTGTGAATGAACTATACAAATATATATGGAAAGAGAATACATAAAGGAAGAGAAACAATCTGTCTAGAAAAAGCTGCCACATACAACATGGTCAGTAACAAAGAATGCTGAATTACCAAATCTGGTGAAGTTTGGTTAAGATATTAAATTAGAATAAGATTTGATCGGGATCATTTTATTTCTACAAGACTATTTTCCATACCTCCCTTTCTGTACAGAGAAGAGGGATCCTGATATTTGGATGAGCAGGGCCACCAAGAAGGTGAAGAACAGAGGACTGCAGTGATGAGCAGCTGGAGAAAGAAGATACACAGTGAATCCGGGAATGTGAATCCTCTGGAGGAGAAATGATGTGTTGGGTTGCGGGCATTGCTGGTACCTAAAGATACTCAGAAGCTACTGCAGGAAGGATAAACAAAGCACAGGCACCTAGGACCTTGAAAAAGAAGGCTGGGATGCCCAGCTGCACACAGAATTAATCCCATCCCACCCCACCCCATCTCATCCCATCCCATCCCATCCCACACTCACCCATGCTGTCTCTGTTAGGACCCTGTGGAGTGGGAAGCTGAGTAGGTCTGGTCTTGTGGCAGCATGGCCAACCCTGATTTTATATAGGGCTCACTGGTGAGGTGAAGCGGCTGATCAAATAGCAGTACTCATCCATTCCTGGAAATTAATGGTCTGTTTGTCCTCTGCAGGTACCTGTGCTCCTACACCATCTGTTGTGTCTGTGGTAAGGGCTCCCAGCTGCTGGAACAGGATTCCACAAAACCAAGAAAAGCTTCTGATAACGCCTACCACACCATGGCTCCTAGGGCCAGCCAGCAGGTCAGTGCAGAGGACCTGCTGGTGCTGCCCAAGCACTGGACGAAAATGGGGACAGAAAGCAGCAGGGAAGAAAGAAAAGATTCCAGCCTGGTGCTGAGGATTTACCAAAATACCCTGCACAGCTGAGACCCAACAGTTGCAGCTGCTGCCTGATGCACTGGCCACGAGAGAATGGAGATGCTCTCTGAGAAAGCACTCCGGCTGGGGTGATGCCTACCCACACACAATGGGGGAGAGCAGGTCAGCAGAGCCCTCCTGAGCTTGTTTCTCCCCCTCAAGACATATGGGATAAGGGTGGGGAGTGTAGGGAAAGCAGCACTGTGTGACTATAAGGTTTTTGCTCAGAGCTGCCACAAAGCATCCAGGAGTCAGGGACCACCCCTGGGAAAGATTGTTGACCTTGTCCCCAGCCTTTGCTGACGGCAGGAACAAGGCATCTCTGCCTGCAGCCCAGCTCTGTTTGTCAGCAAGGTGAAGTAGTCAATCCAAACAGCAGAACTCACCCGTTCCTGGAACTTTATGGTTTGCTTGTCTCCTTCCACAGACACCTCTTCTCATGTGCCAGCTACTGTGCTTCAGTGATAAGAGTTCTCAGCTGCTGGTGTTCACACTGAATTCCACAAAATCGACAAAAGCTACTGATAAGGATTTTCCCCAGGGTTGTTAATACTTATGGGGTTTGAAGCCAAGCCCTGTAGAGAAAGTCTGTCACCTGGTCATGCCAGAAATCTTTGTTAGACAGACATTCACCAGGTCTGTTCACCTTAACCTGGTGCATCACTTGAGGGGATACTGTGCTCCAACATTTCACATGGGATTCCACACACACTGAGCAGCAAAAGGGCCTCATCTGCAGCCCTGACCCTTGCTTCCAGTGCCATATGTAACCAGGGACTGTAGCATTTCTTAGACACATTTCTGGCAGCCCAGTGTCAAAACAGATGAGAAGAGTCTCCCCAGCCCTTCCAGCAGCACTGCCCATGCCACACAGGAGCAGGGCTGGCTCTCTGCACCCACCTGGGCACCAAGTGCAGCCCCAAAGACAAGCTGTGCCTGACATCCCAACCTGTGGGCACTGGAGTAGCCCTGGCTGCTGTTAGCTGTCAGTGACATCCTCATCCTACAGCTATAAGGGAGGTCCCTGCAGCTGGGACCCCATAGTGAGCCCCTCCAGCACTGTGGACTCTTGAAGTGTCAGGGCCTAGTAGAAGTGATGGCCTTGGAGTGTGAGCCCATCCAGGGTATCTGGAGGTCACAAGGGAAGCTGAATTACGGAAGGAGGGAGAAGAAGGGACTGAGCCTCCCCCAGACAGAGACTTGCACTTGTCCCCTGCTCCTCCCCTGCCCTCACTGTAGGACCTGCTGCCCAGGGAATCATCACCTCCCAGCACAAAGAGCGTACTGGAGCCAGATGGACACCCAGTGCTGGTGACACACAGGGGTACAAACTGTTCCACCAGGACCACAGCAGGAGCTGGAGGTCAGACGGCAGGTCAGGGGGGAGAACCTGCTAGTGCCACCCAAGCACTGGATGAAAATGAGGACTCATCCTCAGGACATACAGGATGAGTGTTGTGGAAGGGGCACTGTATAACACATCCTGCCAGAAAGCTCAGAGTTGCCACAGAGCACCTAGGCATCAGGGATAGCTCCTGGGAAAGATGGCCGAGCTCAGCCCCAGCCTTTGCTGATGGACAGCACAAGGCACTTGTGTCTGCAGCCCAGCTCTGGAGCCGGTCTGGGAAGCTCTGCAGGGAAGGGGCTGAGACAGATCCAGCTGTCACAGAGGTGTCATGTCATGCTGAGAGTTGGGGACTTTTGACAAATCACTTCCATACATGTTATTCTCTTTGATCTCCAGATGACACTAATCTTCCTTTCAGTTCATGCTCTGGCCCTTGTTTGCCTATCCCCCCTCCTTCAGCTGCTTTACTGACCTACAGCAGTTGGTACATCTCCAAGATTTTAATTCCTGGGCAGGTCCAATGAATTACAGGTGATAAATGCTCTGCAGCTGGGAGATTTGGATTACTTTATTTTCCTAAAGAATAAAATCTTGAGGCCTCTTTGCGTCATCTTGAGCAAAGACAAGACTGGTGATGGGCACACAATGATTCATGCTGTGATATAATGTGCTCACACAGAGGAGGTGCATACAGGGACAGACTTAGCAGTGAAGGGACAGGGCCCAGCATGGACCTGGGTGCAGCAGGACCGGTCAGCAGCACAGCAGTGATGGATGAGTCCTGCTCCTCTTTCTCATGGCTCCTTCCCTTACCAGGACTTGCTTGACCCCTGTGTCACCTCTCCCACCACTCACCAGCTCCTCACTCCTCTGGGTCACCAGCTCAGTCTCGCTCTCTGAACACACACGTACCAGACTTGAAAATCTGCTTTTGTTTCTGAAGAGAGAAAATCTGAGAACATCCTGAGGGACACAGCTTCACCTCCTACCTGTATTCAACTCATCCACTTGGTTCCATCAGCATTTAACAGGAGTGGAAGGTTATTTCAAGTGAGTCCAAATGCTTTTATTTCCTCTACATCCACTGCTGGTGAAGGCAAGGGAAGATAGGGACTGAGGGGAAGGGCAAGAGCAGTTAAGGCCTATGAGGAGCAGGGAGTCCAGTGGTGATTTCCATCATGTGCTCCATGCCAGAATGCTAAAGGCACCAGCCTTGGCTGAGAAGAGGCAGCCAGTATTAAGGCTTCATGACAGTGGGCTCTATCCTCACAAGGATGCTTTCATCTGGCTGTGAATTAAAGCCTTCACACCTGGAAGTGCTGCAGCTGCATGGACCTTACGTGTCCAGGTCCTCTATGGTGATAACTACTTGACAGTGACACCAACCCACTGCTGGGGTTTGTGCCATCAATACACACCCAGGAATGCTTGCCTGCTCAGCAGAGACTGTTCTCACAGCTCATCCCCCCCAGCTTTGGTATCTCCCAGAACAGGACAGATCACCAGACCATGCAAATGTGGCCACTTCCCTCCTCAACAGAGCCAAACAGGCATCCCATGATGGGATTTTCCTCTTCAGGTAACCTCTGGTGTGTCTGGAGAACAGCTGCACACACTGTCCAAATGGAGGCGTGTTGCCATGATATTTTAGTGAAAAATCCTCTGCTGGGATTTTTCCTGTCCTGAGGAGCTGAGAGCCCCAGGAAAGAAATGTAAACAATAACTGTCTGCTGCTGTGGAGTGCCACAGGTGAATCTTCCATTGGTCCATGTGGATTGTTTTCAATCAGTGACCAATCACAGCCACCTGTGCCAAGGCTGTGAGCAGTCACAGGATTTTTGTTATTGATTCCTGTTCTATTCTTGTCTTTGTAGCCTTCTGATCTCTTCTCTCTGTTCTTTTTAGTATAGTTGTAATGTAGTATTTTAGTATAATATATAACATAATAAATCAGCCTTCTGATGAAAATGGAGTCAAGCCTCGTGTCCTCACACAAGGGGTTCTTGCCGAAGCAAGAGAGGAGTGCCATCTTCTGGGCACTGGGAGACAGTATACAACAGCCTTGGAAAACCATCCTGGAGTAATTCAGAGCTCCTGAGGCTAAGAAGCTGCTGCGACGAGGAGCTACTGCACATGAAAGGAAACCCAACCTTTGTGCACCTCAGCAAGCAGCTCCGGGGTCAATGAACAGCTCTCTGGTCAGTGCATGTTTAACCTGTGCCAGGAATTACATATAATTTCCCAGCCTGAAAAATGACTGGGAGACACCAGACCTTTACCAGTCCTGTAGCAGCACTGGAGGGTTGCCATGCCTCAGATCCCAATGGTTTGCTATGGAGGAACAGGCACATGGCTCCACAGTGGATGTGCAGGGACAGGCAGCTCACCCTCCCATCCCTCCCTGTGGTCCAGCCTCCCTCAGCTCCCTGCTCTGCTCCGGCTCCCCTGAGGCTGCTCCCTGCCCAAGGACTAGCCCTGTGCCTGCTACCCCCATCCCTGCATGCTGCCATTCCACACGATCTGACCCCTGATGTGTCCCCACTCTAGTGTCTGAGCTAGAGTGGCCATATTCACTCAACACCACCTCTCAGCTGAGCATGTTCTTCCCAGGTCTACTCCACATCTGCTCCCCATTCTCCCTTGGTTCATTACACTCTAGTTTTCCTTCTCCTCCCTACTTTGCCCTGCAGCCCAGAAAGGCAGACATACACCACGTAGAATTTCAGCTCAGGTACTCTAATTTCTGACAAAATAACATGGAATGAAGCCAAGCTCCATGTGAAGTACCACAAGAACCTGTTTTACTGGCTGTGACCTGACTGCTTTCAAGCAACTCTCACAGCCCCTTAAAAGGGTAATGAGAATCCTCAACAACCATTTTTACACTCACTGATGGATTTATGGCAATACATATCTGTTCTGGTACTAAACAGAAACGTAGAATCATGGGATGCAATAGGTTAGAAGGGACCTTAAAGATCATCTTGCTCCATCCAAATAATGTAGAGGGACACTTTCACTAGACCAGGTTGCTCCAAGCCCTGTCCAGCCTGGCCTTGGACACTTCTACAGATGGGGCATAACTTCACTGGGAACCTGTTCCATTGCAGAATACTACTACAGAACCAACAACAATAATGTAAGAGTGAACACTTATGTTACAGCATTACCTTTCTTTCCTGCCTGTTTACAATGCTGTGGAAAATACACTGGATTTCTGATTCCAGCAGACGCTTGCTCTGTGTTCCAGTATGCAACTGCTGTGTTCCAGGGATACAGCCCAAACTTCTTCCGAGAATGACACAACATGTCAAATCAGTGTGCAACCAGGGAAGTTAAATGATTTTAATACTTCACCAGCAGAAATGATGGCATCCTCATTCCTATAAAGCAGTCTAGTAAACTAATAATAATGCAATTATTACATCTACAATCTGGAGAATACTGTGTGAGATCCAGTTACTCTCCTGTCTTCTAGGGAAATTAATTATACCATTAATTCTGTTGCTCCAGAGCAGAACTGGTCCCAGTTCATACATCCCCTTGGGCCAAATCACCCAGCATAAACAAGCCTTTACATGCAGGGGGTAATCTGAGTGTCCATCTGCCTGACACAGTGCATGGTTAGACTGGCTATTGGGAAAAAAACTCTCCCCATGAGAATGGTGAGGCCCTGGCACAGATTGCCCAGAGAAGCTGTGGCTGCCCTATCCTTGGAAGTGTCCAAGGCAAGGCTGAACAGGGCTTGGAGCAGCCTGGTCTAGTGGAAGGGATCCCTGCCCACAGCAGGGGTTGGAACAAGATGATCTTTAAGGTCCCTTCCAACCCAAGCCATTCTGGGATTCTGTGATTCTAAGCAGTTTTCCAGGACTGCTGCTTCTCATTCTGAAGCAGCCACAAGGTTGTATAAAGCAGACCTAGTCCTCAGTGCCCTGAACAGCACAAACCCAGGATCCCTACAATGTATTTGCACATTAAACACAAATCTGATTTCCAATCCCCTGGAAAGAACTATGAGATCACAGCTTCTGCTTTGACTGCTTTAGGCAGGCAGTGCTCGAGCTGCTGCCCCTCCCGTCCCCAGTAAATGTTCATGCCACAAGATCCCCCCCATACACTTCCCATGAAGAAAAAATAAAACCATAAACCCACAAAACCCAACCCACAACTCTCGAATTTGTCTTTCCTCCATTCTCAGGAGCAGCACCCACGGGGTGGCCGGGCCTCCCTCCACAGTGTCCCAACAGCCCCCAGGCCGCAGCTCCTGCCTCTTCTTCAACCTCACCCGCCCCGGAGGCCGTCCCGCCGGAGCCGCCGCTCCGCTTCCGCAGAGAGCCGGCGCCGAGGGGACGCCGAGGGGGCGCTGAGGGGGCGCTGAAGGGACGCTGAGGGGGCGCTGAGGGGACGCTGAGGGGGCGCCGAGGGGGCGCCGAGGGGGCGCCGAGGGGCCGCACCGGCGGGCCCGGCCCGGGGCTTCCTGCGCGCGCCACACAAACCCCACAATGCCCCGCGCCAGACGCGGAGGACAAAGCCCGGCGCGCGGCCCCGTGGGGGTACCCGGATGGGCGCGAGGAGGGGCGGTGGCCGGAACGCCCTCTGATTGGTGGCCACGGGGCTGGAGGAGGCCGAGTGCCCTGTGATTGGTAGCCGCGCAGCGGTGGGGGGGAGGGCGAATAACGGGGGGCTACAAAATGGAGCCGTGCGCTGCGCCGCCACTTACATAACGCGACCTCTCACCCCGTCCTGCCGGCGGGGCGGGGCGAGGCGGTAGGATCGACCGGCCGTACGACCAATCCGCAGCTGGCGGGGCAGGCGCCTAGCCAATAGACTGTCGGCACCGCGGCGCGGGGGTGGGCGCTGCGGGGCGGGGCGGCAGGGTCGGGGCGCGCGCGCGGGGCCGGTCCCGCCGCCCGCCGTGAGGGGGAGCGGAATCTCCCGCCATTTTTCAACCGTCCCGCTCGGGCCCCGCCGGGTCCCACCATGGCGCCGCTACTCGGCCGCAAGCCGTTTCCGCTGGCTAAGCCATTGCCGCCGGGGGAGCCGGGCGAGCTGTTCGTCATCCCCCACACGCAGGAGGCCTTCCGCACCCGCGAGTATCCGCCACACCGGGGCGCGGGGGAGCCGGGGCGGGTCCCGGGGCCGTGGAGCCGAACAAAGCGGTGGTGGGGTCGTGCGGGGAGCGGGACCGTGAGGAGAGCGTGCCGGACGCTGCCCTGGGCTCGGCGGGGTCGTTGTTCCCTGAGGAGTTCCGGAGCCTGTTCCAGGCGGGCAGGGGAAGTGCGACCGCGCACACTCCACGGGGCTGGAGCGCGGGGACGGGGACCGTCAGAGCGGGCTATGAGAGCAATTCATGCACTCCTGCAGCGGGTGCGGACATTGGGGTCTCGCGGGCCAGGAGCAGGCTGGCACTGGAGGCTTCCTCAGTCCTTAATTTCTAGACAATTAAACAGCGGCAGGAGCTCTCGCTGTGTACATCCCAGGCTTTCGTTCTGAGCATATCTCTTCCTGGGCTGCTTTTGCATAAAAACCAATTTTTAATTTTTTTTTCCCCTGCGTGTGACAGCCTTTGATCGCCGGAAGTGGCCGTAGGCCAGGCTGGTGACTGACAGAGCCGCGCGGCAGCAGAGTTACTGTCCCCCTTGTCCGCAGCGGGGCTGAAGGGGCAGGACCTCGGCGCTGTGACGTGCTGACTTACTGCTTCAGAAGGCTGGGTTGGTGTTTGTGTTATAAAAATCAGGATCTGAGTTGAGAACTAATGAAGGACTCTTAAGTGAGAGGGAATGCATGGATATAAGGAGGAGGTATGGGCAATGTGGAAGACAAAGGGCCTCCAGAATTTCCATAGCCCCTGTGTTAAGGAGTGTCTTGTTTCTGCAGTGAACAGAACAGGTAGAGGAAGCCCCTAGGAAGGATTAGGTGGCCTTTGAAGAGGAAATGCATGTCTTGAGTGCAGGTAGGCATTGTTAATGCACTCAGCCCAGTAAAACAAGATTAGGTGGAATGTTGGAGGCTTGCTTTTTAACTGTGTTTCAAATTAAAACATGCAGTCTGTGATGCCTACCTGCTCTTTTGGTATGTGCAAACTGAAAGTAGCTCAGTCATCCACCTGACCAGGCAGTTCTTTCTGTTTCCCTGTGAGGAGTGATCAGTGATCAAAAAGACTAGTTTAAGCCTATATACTACTTTTATAAAAGAAGACGTGGCTTTAAGGGCCATCTGCCTTGTCGGAACAGCATAGGGAAGTTCTGGGTCTCCTTCTGAGAGCACCATTTTGTTGGGTGGCTCTTACGGATCTAGCAAGTAGGTGGAGGACATGTTTCTGCAAACACTGGGGTGGTATTAAAATTAAGGGGGGAAAAAAGATAGTTTCACATTCTGAGAGGGGAGGAGGGTGTTAGCTGTAGGATTAGAAGGAAAGACGAAACCAAGGTAAGCACTGAGGTTCTGGAGAGTTGCTCTTTTCTTGGAGGAAGAATTTCATCCGGTGCTGTGGGAGGCAGCCTAGCATGATCTAGAAAGTTCATCTTGGCAGACGGACGTCATGAGGCTAAAAAGAGAAACCAAGCAATGCTGGGTTTCTGCTTTGCCTTGTTGATGGTGTATAATATATGCTAGGCCAAAAGTGGAACAGAAAATTGCAAATGAGCCAGTGAGCTGGAGGGAGATGTTACCCAAGGAAGACTTGGGGGGTTTTTTTTGGTCACTTCCGTTTATCCTAGATAGTGTTGAGGAGGCGTGGCTCTGGAAGATGGGAGGGGCCTGCTGAGAGTGTGCCAGGAGATACCTGAGTTTTCACCCAGTGTTATTTATGCAAAGATCTGACAGAATATATTCTCCTGAATTGTTTTCTATCTTGGAAAGTTATTGACCAGTTCTTTCCCTAAAGACTGTAAGTTCTTGTACTGCACAGCTACAACTGAGGCATTTGAAGGACATCAAAATTTCTTAAAGCTTTTTTTTTTGTTAAGATTTGCAACTACTGCAGATTGGGTCACACAAAAAATAGAGACTGTGGTGGCGTGCATGAGGAGAGACGTCTTACCCTTGGGTGTGTGTTATGGAAGTGTTTGGCAGCAGTGGGAGTGGAATAAAATAAGATGGTCGGCAGAGTTCAGGTGTTTGTTTGGCCTCTTTTGCCTTTGTAGCTTTATGTGGTTTCCTTTGACTTCCAAATCCTGCAAAAACCTTATAAGAGAAGTCCTGCTGTGTAAAGAGAGCCCTTTGCATCCTGGCAAAGCCTTGGGTCCTGCTAATCATGTGGATGTGGGGTCATGGGGCAGCCAGGGATAGACTCATCCCTGCAGGAGCTCAGTGGGGTCTGCTCTGAGCTACCTGAATTGTTAGGAAAGTGTTTTGCATGTGTACAGTGCTGTCACCAGTGCAGTGGGTGCTGAGTATTTGCAGTCTCCCAAATACCCAAGTTTGTACCTTGGTGAACAGTCAGCTCAGCTGTGGGCATGTGGGTCTGCTGCAACATGGTCTGGAAAACTGCTGTTGGATCAGGAGATATGCTGGGTTCAGAGAGCTCAGCCGACCTGGGCTGTTCCAGCCAAAGTTTCCCTCAGCTTCTAGTGCATGGTTTTGAGAAACTGTAGTGTCTCCTCTCTGGATAAAAGCCTGCTGTCTTTCTTTAGTTCATACTTCTGCATGGTATCAGCGCAGGGAAGGAGAGGGGTTGGGCCAGGTTTGGCAGGTTCAAGGCTGCTGCTCTCATCCTCACATGTGATACTGGCCAGACAAACTCTGCCTGGAAGGTGGCACAGCAAGACACTGTTGTGTCACACTCTCCAATTGCAGAAGAACTTTGCCACACATCCAGGGAGTAGCACCTTATAAAGGTACTCATATTTCTGGGAAGTTTACCTTCTTGGCTAACGTAAGTGCAAACAATTCAGATGGAGTAAAACTTTTTTGGGAGTTGATATTAGTGCTCTCCTGGAAATTACTAACTGAGGAAGAAGTAAACGTTTTATTTTGTCAGCAGTTGTTTCATGCAGTGGTTAGTTTTGTTACTTTTAAACATCTTTCTTTTAAAAGGTGCCTTTTTTCTACTGTAATTTTGTTTGTACTTTAGTTTCACCGTCTTTCAGCATTGGATGATATGCAGTGCGATGCAAACAGGTGTGATATAGTAACAGCTGCACAGTGGATAGTCGTAGCTTTTTGGGCAATGTTCACAAGTAGCTTGTGTCCAGGATTTTTTTATTCATTCCTGTGTTGGGAATTTTTGGCAATGGAGGCTCCAGCTGTGTAGAGAGGTGGGTTGATTATGGCATACCAGGGGCATGATGACTTGCAGTCCTGGATCAGACCTGCTGAACAATCTGAAATTTCTTGGGTTTGTTTCCAGTCTGAGTGGAAAAGACAAACAGTGTATATGTAGTGAAAAGTTTGGGCTATAGTAAACTTTGCAGAAATATTCTCCTGCATTTTGGTTTTGTGCTGGCCTCAGGAATTCAAAGCAGTACCTGACCTGGAGCTCTTGGCAGACCACAAAGGCAAGGTCAGTACTGTGGGACAAGTCTGGAGCCCTAAGTAAGGAGTGTGTCCAGGGTCAGTGTTAGATGAGCTGATCAGCTGGAGGTGGAATTAAACTTCATGCAAGAGGCAGATCTGAGCTGAACAGGGAATGACCCTATCTGTCACTTCTAAATTCTAGGCTTGTCTGGGAAATGTGAGTCCTGATAAGGTGAGGTTAAGCCTGTTCTCGTAGGTGTGTACAAGGAGTAGAACATTCATAGGGAAAAGTCTCTTGGCTCTCCCTGCTGATATAGGAAATGATGTCAGGGGAAAAAATGTTTCATTCAGTTATTCCACAGATAGACAGAAGGAAACCAAGGGGAGAATGCAGAGGGGTTGCTGGATGAAGCTGAACATGGCTGCTGGTCCTGAATTTCAGCTTCTGTGTGCTGTGAGGATTAGATTTGGTTTTAAGGCTGTTCTTAGTGGGAAAGGCACAGGAATAAACAGTATTGTGGTTCTAACTTAGTCATTATTAAAGTGATTAATTGAATCATAGAAGCTCAGAATGGTTTGGGTTGGAAGGGATCTTAAAGCTCATCTTGTTCCACTCCCTGCTGTTGGCAGGGACACCTTTCACTAGACCGGGTTGCTCCAAGACCTGTCTAACCTGGCCCCAGGGATAGGGCAGCCATAGCTACTCTGGGCAACCTGTTCCAGTCCCACGTTTCTGTAAATTCAAAGAGGATTCCTGGTTTCTTCTTTGATTTCTTTTTTTATATTTTTTTCTCTTCTAGCTGAGTATCACTACAACAGGCATCACAGGGGCACTCCTGGGCTGGTCAGTGGGGCAAGTTACCTGTACATCAACACCCATAATGCAGCTGCTGTACCTTGTTATGCTTTACCTTGGGGCTGTGAGGAAACATTTAAGGAAATTTGCTTTGCTGGAGTTGTAATTCCTAATAGGAATCTTTGAAAAGAAAAAGAAATAGGTTGATCACATTTCAGTTCTTGAATGGCAAAAGGTGTGAGACACAGCGAGTGCTTTGCCGTGGCTGGTGGCTCTGCCTGTGCAAGAGCGTAGAGCAGTCTGCTGTTCTCACAAGACTGTGAATCGGTGCTGGTGCCTCAGTGGGCTGAGCTGTGGCTGTACCCAGTGTGCCTTGTGCTTCATGCTGGCTTTGCCACTGGAGGGCATATGAAGGAAAAGCAAAAGGTGCTTTTCTTGCTTCTCTTGGAGTTTCTCCTTGTAACTTCCCGTTAGAAGGGATGTGGCATTGATCACGGGCCAGTTGGTGTGGATTTAGACCACGCTGATAATTGTGCCTGTGCATCTTCTGTCCATAGTGAATGTGAAGTAGCTGCTCTCTGTTTACCCTGACTATTAATTACCACTCCGGTGGAGCAGGGAGAGCAGCCAAAGATGCTCACAGCAGAGTAGCTATTGCTCTCTGCACCCCGATGGCTTGCCCAAGAACCTTTTAATCATGTAATTCCACCTGGAATAACATAACCTTGAGGCAGGCTGTGACGCAGGAGTGTCAACACCTTAAGTGAGCCAGCAAGAAAGAGAGGGGCTTTTTACAAGAGCATAAAGTGACAGGACAAGTGGGAATGGTTTCAAATTAAAAGAGAGTAGGTTTGGATTAGATAATAGGAAGTTCTTTGCTGTGTAGATGGTGACCTCCTGGCATAGATTGTCTAGAGAAGCTGTGGAAGTGTTCAAGTGTTCAGGTTGGACTGGGCTTGAAGTAACCTAGTGTAGTCCCTGCCCATGACAGGGGGGTGGAACAAGATCGACTTTAATGTCCCTTCTGACCCAAACCTTCTGGGATTCCATGAAGCAGGCAATGCAGTTGGTGAGAGGGCACCTCATGTTGGAATGCAAAAGGCTGATATTGTAGAAAACCAAAGGAAAAAATGGCATTTCTAGGGGTTTCAGTTTCAAATGGTTTAGGTTGTTTTTTTTCTTTTGTCAAAAGATTGGGGGTCATGGGTAGCCTGGTAATTTGCATCTGGATTTTGTGACACCACCATAAGACATTGGTAGTAGCAGTGCCACAACAGTTATTGCCAGGAATTTAGCAGCAATTCATGCTGTACTTCCTGCATGTGCCTGTGATGTTGATTGTGCTGTTTACCAGTGTATCAGACTGGAAAAGCTGAAAAGTAAGTTCCCAATGCTGTGAAACCTTCAGCCATCTGTGCAGTGCAGCTGAGCTATTGGTGGTGTGGAGCCTTCTGTGCCAGGATGAGCAGGACAGGCATTTGGCCTCAGAAAGCACCAGCACTTAATTTAGCACAGCATCTTTATGGTAGTCAGAGGGTCAGACTGTATTGAGGCTCTCCTTAGTCTTTGTACACTCCAGTCATAATAGTTTAATTAGATTTTACTGTTTTGTGCTGTGGTGATTGTGGTTTCCTCTGCATAAATCCTGTTTTCCTGAGCTGCCACTTGTACAGAGAGTACGAAGCACGTTTAGAGCGATACAGCGAACGGATCTGGACGTGCAAGAGCACAGGAAGCAGCCAGCTGACACACAAAGAGGCTTGGGAGGAGGAGCAGGAGGTTGCTGAGCTGTAAGTACTAGCAGAGACGTGGGTTTGTGCCTGTCTTTAGGTGTTGGGGTGTAAGAGTGGGCTTGGGAATGTGTGGCTAGTTGATGAGGTGAGGTTAGGAGCTGTAAGGAGAGCTGGGGATTCTGGAGTTAAAAGCAAATTAAGTCCAAATTTTAAACCATCACTAATACAATTGGCTATTATTTAGTGTTGTATCTTGATATTACTTCAACCAAAATAGTTCAGCATATGGCACTTGGCATATTTTAAAGCCCCTGGAGTGTCAGGAATATTTTAGAGAGAAAAATAATAGATCTTGAACAATGTACAGTCAAAACAGAGTAAAAGGAGTCGGTTGAAGTGTTTGAGATCAGCCAGGTCTGCACCTCTAATTATTTTCTCCAGATCTGCATTAGAGTTGTTGCACTAATTAAAAAAAGTTGTAGTGAGATTTTCGAGAATCTACTCTACTTGAAACAACAAGAGTCCTTGTTCTGTGCAAATTGTCTTCCTCGGGGCTGCTGTGGCCCTGACCTCCTCCTCTAGCCCACAGGAATCCTTGGATGAGACCCAGCATGGCTCTTGTCATAGAAGTGAATTTTCTGTAAAGGTGCAAGTCCTTGTCTCAACCAGCACATAATTTACTGTGTAATTACCAAATCGTAGGAATTATGCCAAAGAAGTGATGTATTTCTTCATTCTGTCAACTTACGACTTGGACTTCTGTGACTTTTTTTTCCCCTGCATATAAACCGTGGAGAATGTCAGCAGTACTGCCTAAGAGGTGGAATTTTCTGCTGCCTCTCTTCATGTTTCTGATTCATTGGCAAATAGTTCACAGCCTTCTCCTAAGGAGAAATTCACCATCATTTGTGGTTAATCACAATCTTAAAGCCAACAAATAAGAAGCCTATTTGCTAATAGTCCTAATTTCTTTGAGGGGTGATGCACTACTGCTTTCAGGCTTTGCTTCCTGGTGTTCTTGTTTGAGAAGGCAGGGGTGGTGCAGAGGCAGCTCCATAAACTTAAAATCCTGAGTCAAAACTCAGGGGTCTGCTGCTACTTTCTTTTGGTTGTCCGGGTTGGATTGATTGACCGCTACTGGAAACATTAAGAAATGTCAGTGAAATGGAAACAGGAGATTTCTCAAATTTCCCAATAACGAATTCAGCTATAGTCTTTCTAATATGGAGGTGGGGCGTGGGGTGTGGGAAGATTCCATGAAATGAGATTTTGGTCTTGTCTCTTTGAAATGGAATGAAAAGTTTCCCAGGTAGTTTGTCTGCTTTAATACCCGACACTAAGCTGGATAGAAAAGTTCATTTAGACAGATTGCTAAAGGGATAAATTTGGTTATGGCAGTTGTAACACAGCACATATAGGCTGAGGGCTCTCAGCCACGGATCCTGGTGTCTGGGAAGATGCAAGTGCTTTGGAAAAATTGAGTATTTTTTTCCTCCTTACTTGCTTTTTAGCCAGAAGGTTTTGTGCAACATATGCCTTAGTGCCCATGCCAACTTCCTGAGGTCAGCTTTTAGAAGGGAAAGAAGGGAAGTTAATGTCACAGTCCTTTTGTTTCTTTGAAAATATTTGAAGATCATGACATGTGAAACACACAAGATGTTTTTCTCTGGCAAGATAATATGATTGTGTAAATCTGCCCCTGTCTTTACTGCACTGGCAGCCTGTTGGAAGAGAAGAAAATACTAAATCTTTATCAGAATCATGGTGTTACTGGAAACAAGTATTTTAAATTAACAAGCCCTGGGATAATTGCATCATCTTGATCTGTATTTAATATCTAATAGAGAAACAGTAATAATCATGAAAGGGTTCACACTCAGTGCTGCTCTTTCTGAGTGTTTACAGTATTCCTTCTGGGAAGAACCAGGACAACTGGGATTTTTCATGCCAGCTAACACCTGGGGAAGGGTGGGGAGCAAAAAGCCCTTGGATGTTTGCACGCTAAGGGAGCATCTGCCTCATTGTGGCTGTTAACAGGAATTCCTGGAATTGGGAAATGGGAGGGTTCTTTGCATTTGGGCTTTTATTCCCTTGAATAATGAAAATGTCTGTGCTTGCTCAGCTTAAAGGAGGAGTTTCCTATCTGGTATGAGAAACTGGTCCTGGAAATAGTCCACCACAACACTGTGTCGTTGGAAAAGTTGGTGGATGCAGCTTGGTTGGAGATCATGACCAAATTCGCAGTGGGTGAAGAGTGTGACTTTGAGGTAAGAATATGTTTTCTGTTTTATCCTGTTCTTCTGCATAGGGCTAATTCCAGATACCTACAGGTAGGAGACGGGAAGAATATGTTAGCCACTCAAATTATTAGAAGGATATGAAAATTTATTCTCTATAGAATCCCAGTGACAGCACCTGCTCTTGGATGGAAAATGGTCCTGTAGTCCATACTTCTGGTGGAAGGTGTCCCTGACAATGTCAGGGGTTTGGAACTGCATGGTTTTTAGGGGCCCTCCAACTCAAACCATTCCAGGATCCTGGAATAATAGCAAGCGAAAAATGACTGATATGTGTGTGCATGGGAAACTGATAAAATTGTTATACTGCTTAAATATGTGATGATCTGTTTATAATAAATACATGATTTAATTAGAAGAAATGAAAAATTATCATCTGTCATAATCTTTTCACTTGACACATTGCCAGAAGGAGCAGTAGTCTGAAACAAATGGACCCTGAAGTCAAAGCTTAAAAATCTCTAAAAAGACCCTTAAGATTTGAGAATTCCTTCCAAAACTGGGAATGTTGATGAAAACTCCAACTTCTTGAAAGTGGGGAGGAGTTAATGTTGTGTGGGGGCAGTGTTTAAGACATAGTCTCTAAACTGGGGTTGCTGAGAACACACTTGCACCTTGTGCACATGCTGTGTCCTTAGGCTGAGGCAGCAGCATTGGTAAATGCTGTGGGTTGGGAGTTTTGCTTTTAGGTCATCTTAGCAGGTACTTTTCCCTTTCTCATAGTGTTAAAGCCTGTTAGCTCATCTGTCTTGTTCAAGTTCGGTCTTCACCAATATTTCTGTCCAGGTTGGTAAGGAGAAAATGTTGCCTGTAAAAGTTGTGAAAATGCATCCCCTGGAGAAAGTTGACGAAGAGGCCTCGGAAAAAAAATCTGAAGGAGCTTGTGATTCTCCATCCAGTGACAAGGAGAACTCCAGCCAGGCAGCCCAGGACAACCAGAAGGAAGCAATGCTGAAGGAGGATGACAGCAGGAGGGATAGTATGAGTAAGTAGAGACCACATGGCAGTAGGTAGCACCTGGTAGTGAGTGTTGGAGCTCGCTCGGTGATAAAATTTACATCTTGGTGCTGCACTGCGAATGTCCAAACAGTGTTATAGGGTGAAAATCCAGAAGTTGTCATTGTTAGTGGTGAATTTTTGGGGCATCAGTGCTGTTGGCTTTCACGTGTTCTTGCCTGATTTAAAGCAGAAAATGTGCTGTCATTCTAAGGTGTAATACCAAAAACAATGCACGAAATGTATAACAAGTGTATTTAAAAAAAAAGTGAGGGGAACAACAAAGGTTTGTTCAGAATTATAAAGTTCTGCTGCAGTGTTCATCCTCAGAGTAAACCTCCCTGGTTCTAAAGTGTGTTATTTTGAAGTCAGAGACGAGCTCTAATTCTCTTTGTCCCCAGTTGTTATGAAAAATGAACTTTTTTTCATTTTTAGTTTATTCTAAATAATAAATTTTCAATCATCATATGTTGAGATAAAAATCTTTTTTTTTTCTTTCCCTAACAGTTTAAAATAAAGCATCCTTTAAAACCTTGTTCCTCTTTCAAATGCTCTCCTTTGGTGTTGAGATAGCTAGTGCTGTCCAAGGCTTTTCTTGCCTCTGAAGAAATATTGTTAGGGAAAAAAAAAAACCCAAACTAACTAACACCCCCCCCCCAAAAAAAAAACCAAAACAAAAAAAGCCACCGAAACCCAAACAAACACATTGTTTGTCCTTTGTCCTGTGCAACTTCTTAAAATGGAATCATAAGATACTTTAAAACAGATTACAGAAAGTGTTTTCAGACAAACCAGCCCCAATCCCACAACATAGTTCTAACCTGGAGAGCTTTATTTTCAACTCTCATAAATGAGTAAACTGTTGGCATTTGTAAATAGTGACTCCAGCATTCGGGAAAGTTGTGTAATCCCCTCTAATGTGGGGAATAAGAAACTTTGAAAATAGCCCAGCAAGAAAATAGCGAAGTCAGGAGTGGAAAAGAAGTCATACCAAGGTCTTGTCCTGAGCTTAAAAATTATCAGCTCTTTTTGACGAGTACTGTTACTCTTGAGATGCCACATAAGAGGCATGGGAAATACCTTTTACTTAAAAAATGCTCTGTGATCACATTTACAGCAGCTATTTTGGATTTGGATGATTAAATAAGATTTACCATGATCCTTTGGGCATTGGGGTGTGGTATTCCAGCAGCTGTGGGCATCGCCAGTGCAGCACTTCAGGATCGGATACTGCAGGAATGAGGGTTCCTGCTCTTGTTTCAGTCCCTGACTCAGTTGGTTCTGGCCTGTATATAGTCACCTCTGGGAACTGGGACTGTCCTCCCCTTCCTGAAAAGATGAACCCCAACGTTTTCCAGCTCAAAGTGCTGGCATAGTTATAACCTAAGCAGTTCTTTGTGCATATGCTGTTACTAAAAGGCTATTTTATTGCTGATGCTTTTATATTCTGGGTTATAACAGAATGTAGGCTCATAGTAACATCATTAAACTAATTCTTCCACAGTGTGTTAATATAATTATGTAGCAATTATTATATTTACACAGAAAACTACAGGAGTTGGAAATGTTCAGTTGCATCCACAGAGGCTGGGGGTTCCCAGCAACACTGACCTGGACTTTTCCTCTCTAGTAATGTTTACATGTGGCCACTTGATATGGGTTGAAGTCACTACACTAGAGTGAGTAACTGGAAGCAGTAACAAGCTCTGTATAACTGATGTAAGAGCTGTGTGTGCCTGTGCACACAAGAGGGGACAGAGCAAACTTTGGCAGTTCTATTAATACTTGTGTCAGACTTGCTGGTTTTGCTGGAGGAGAAATGGGGCAGAGAAAGATAGTTTCAGTCTCTCTGCTTAGGGGTCTACTGTCCTTCAGAAGCTAAAAATAAGGCATTATACCAGCTTTGTTGCATCATTTGTGTAGTCTGAAGTGACTATATTTTTAGTTGGTTAGGGAATGAACTCTAGAAAATCTGCAGGAGCAAGGAAAGGCTGGAAAATTGATGGTGAACTGCTGCAGGCTGGTTCTGTAGCATGAGCTGAGTTAGAACCTGTACTGCTCTGGACAATCTGAAATAATGTGAATACAGGAGACAGCACAGTATAGATGCTTTAGAAACACAGAATCAGCTGTGCTGGGAAGGACCTTAAAGATGCTCTCATTCCAACCCCCCTGCTCTGGACAAGGGCATCTTCCAGTAGACCATTTTCCTAAGTGCTTCATCCAGATGGCTTTTAACTCTTCCAAGCATAAATATCTGTTTCATTACAATAGAATGCAACAACAAATGAAGTTGGCTTTTTAAAATTAACTTAAGGGTGGAATGGGTAGTATTTTCTTCTTCCTCACCCAAATATCTGGGTGCTGTTTGATGGAATTCCATATAGCCATCCCTATTTATGGAATCTAGACAGTAAAGCACAAAAGAAGAGGTCACTTGGGTTGATACCGTGTTAGGTATAATGGTGCTGGAGCTTCAATGATGTGATTCTGAGATCTATATTCTTAAGCTTTATTTAGATTTAACATCTACTTTTATTCTCTATATGTTTAGTAGATTATTACTCTCATCCCTCATGCTTGCTTTATTGTTTTCTTTGAATCCTAAGAAGAAATACTTTCCTGTGAGAGTGGTGAGCCCCTGGCACAGGTTGCCCAGAGTAGCTGTGGCTGCCCCATTCCTAGAAGTGTCTAAGACCAGGTTGGGCAGGGCTTGTAGCATGCTGGTCTAGTGGAAAGTGTCTCTGGTCTAGTGAAGGTGGGAGGTGGAATGAGATTACTTTTAAGGTCCCTTCCATCTCAGACTATTCCATAATTAGCCACATTCCATTTGGTAGCCACAAATATAAAAACATTTGGAGATTACTTTCTTCTTAAGAAAAAAACAAGTCAGTGATTCCTGCCGTGGAACTATTTCAAAGAAGGCATAGCATAGGCAGCCAGGGCTGTTGGAGGAATTCTCTTAGCAGGTTTACTGGTTGGGTTATATCTCCTCTTCATAAATCTTACAGACATTTTCTACCTTTGCGTACGTGGTTGCAGTTTACTTTCTGCAGAGAGATGGGTTTAAATGAAGATGGTCCTTTGTACTCCTTGAAGATAGATGTTACCTCCTTAGTTCTCAGAGCTGGTCTGGGCCTCCATTTCTGGCCTGTATCTTCTGGCTATTTCTAAAACCCAGTTTGGGTTATATTCCTGATGTTCTAGTTTAACCAAACACTGTACAGATGGCAAGAAGTAGGATGCCCTGTCCAGTGGTGGCCTGGATTTTTAAAACTTTTTTTTTTAACTATAATAAGACTGTGTATCACCTTCTTTTGTCAGATGATCGAGCACGTAGGTCTCCTCGAAAGCTTCCCACTTCGTTGAAGAAGGAAGAAAGGAAGTGGGTCCCACCTAAATTCCTGCCACACAAATATGATGTCAAACTGAAAAATGAAGATAAGGTGACTTGTCTGCTTGAGTCCTTTCTATTATAATATGAATATGCAAGTTTAATTAATCACTGCTGGTGATTGTACAGCACAGTGTAGTACTTTCTGCAGAGTCATGGCATTGGAAGCAGGACAGTTGTCTGTGAGGCTGGCCAGCCTGTCTTTTTCTACCTGTAATTAGGTTTTGTGCATGGAAACACTTGGTACCACACACATTGAGTCACAGAACTTTATTGTGGTTGTTGTTAAGCGCCTCATCTCTGGTCTTGCAGTTCCTGAGACCAGTGAAATCATGAGCGGCAGTTGTTGCTGTTGTCCTGACCAAGCTGCTCTGAGTTGAAGGTGGCAATGCTTTGGGAGGCTTTGGATAGCTGCAGCACTGCTCTGTGCTTTTTGTCTGCTCTTTGGTAATTTGACAAGTGAGCAGTGCTGACCTCAAAGAGTACCATGTGCAGAGGTGCTCCTTTGGTCTCAGGAAAAAAATCTAACATGGATATGTAAAAGCTTTAAAGTCGGTAGCAAGCACAAGCTGGAGGAAGGTTAGAGATAAAACAGTGGGCTTTGGCAAAAATTCTGCATCATAAATTCATGGTTTTTACTGTTTTAGCTGTCTGATTCTCTTACCAATCTCTGTGTGTCTCAGTTCTGTTGGAGCCAGCTCTGGTTGGTTTGAGTGTTTCCAAGAGAGCTTTGAATGAGCGAAGAGTTTTTGGACATGAAGCAGTACAATGATCCTGGTTCCTTGTAGGCATGTGATCTGTATAATGTGGTTAGAAGTTAATCATTAACAGTGTGTCTGTTATCTCCAAGATCATCAGCAACGTTCCAGCAGATAGCTTAGTCCGTACAGAGCGTCCTCCCAACAAGGAGATCCTGAGGTACTTCATCCGTCACAATGCGCTCCGTGCTGGCACGTGTGAGAATGCCCCATGGGTTGTGGAGGATGAGTTAGTGAAGAAGTACTCTCTCCCCAGTAAATTCAGTGACTTCTTGCTTGACCCACATAAGGTAAGAATTCCTGAAAGTACCTGCTTTGCTTTGCCACCCATTCCTTGGATCTTGGCAGAGACCTCAGTGTGCTGGTTAGGTTTTAGAATCACAAAATCATTAGGGTTGAAAAGCCTCATAAGATCATCGAACCTCACTGTTACCCAACACCACAGAGGCCACCACTAAACCATGTCCCCAAGTGCCAATTCCACATATCTGTTAAATCCAGAGAGAAGCAGAGCAGGAAAACCTACTCTTTTGTAGGTTGACCTTTTGAGAGGTGACATGGCTTGTACATCTGGATGGAATAGTGGTGTGCTTTAAAAATTTGAGCTTTATCTGCCTTTTTATTTTTCCAGAGGTTTGCATTACTTGTTTACAAGTAAAGACATGATTTCCTGGTGTAAGAGAAATGGGAAAGCTACAGTCTTTATGTGGTAGTTCAGGTGTTGGGCCCAAGACCTGGATGCATGTGACTGCATGAGGCCTGATTCATGCACAGGGCTGCATTGAGCGATGGCAGATACTACAAATTTAGTACTGACTATATACATAGCATGAATGGGTTCTTTTAGCCCTTAGTGCTGACCAGCCAAATACAATATTAACCAACTAAATGCCATACCATGAAATGTGCTGTCTTAAAATCCATCTTCTGGTGTAGAAAGTTCTATTTGGTTCATTCAGTAAACTCACTTTTTCATAGACTGTCAAGTGTTGTTTTAAAACTAGAAGATAAATCTTTGTTCAGGACAAGGGGGAATGACTTCAAGTTCACACAGAGTAGGTTTAAATTGAATATTGGGAAAAAATTCTTCCCTGTGGGATGGTAAGGCCCTAGCACAGGTTGCCCAAAGAAGCTGTGGCTGCCTCATCCCTGGAAGTGTCCAAGTCCAGGCTGAACAGGGCTTGGAGCAACCTGGTCTAGTGGTGTCCATGCCATTGGCAGGGGTTGGAACAAGATGGTCTTTATGGTCCCTCCAAACCCAGGCCATTCTCTGACTCTGATTATGATTGCAGAAGCCTGTTACCCTTAATGCAGTGAGCAATTTCATTAGAAAAAAAATTTAAAAATGGGCAAAAATAATTGACAGAGATCTAGGTAACTTTTAATTTCCTTTCAATATTAATACAAAATGATTCTTCCTTTAATTTTAGTATATGGCTCTTAATCCCTCAACCAAGAGGAAGAGCTCTCGGTCACCTGAAAGAAAGCTTCCTAAGAAATCCAAAGCAGACGGATCTTCACTGGGACAGCCACTGAGTCCAACCCTATGGTGTCACGTGCATTTGGAAAAATCTATAATTGGCTCTCCGCTGAAGGTGAAGAACTCAAAGAACTCAAATAGTCCTAAAGAGGAGCTGGAGGAGGTGATGAAAATTGTGTCACCTGCTAAACTGGGTTCTAACTTTCACATTCCAAAGAGGAGCCAACTAGGAAAGGGCAACAACAAATCCTTGGACAAAAAGCAAAGAGGCAAAAGGGTTCTGAATGGGCAGAAGTCGTCGGGGAAGGCAAAGTCTCCTAGGAAAGGTTTGAAGACCCCCAAGATGAAAATGAAACAAATGACACTGCTGGACATGGCTAAAGGTACCACTAAGGTGTCTAGGGCTCCCAGGAATGCTGGAGGCACCCCTGGATCTTCCAGGAAACCCCAGAAACATCTGCCTCCTGCAGCGCTCCATCTCATTGCCTATTACAAAGAAAACAAAGACCGGGAAGACAAAAAAAGTGCTCTTTCCTGCATCATCTCCAAGACAGCTCGGCTCCTTTCCAATGAGGACCGTGCCCGTCTCCCTGAGGATTTACGAGGGTTGGTACAGAAACGCTATGAGCTCCTGGAACACAGGAAGAGATGGGCCACCATGACTGAGGAACAGCGGAAGGAGTACATGAAGAAGAAAAGGGAAAAGCTGAAAGAGAAACTGAAGGAAAGAGCAAAAGAGCGGAAGGAGAAGGAGATGAAGGAAAAATTGGAAAAACAGAGGAGATTTGAGGACCAAGATCTGAAAGGGAAGACATTGCCTACTTTTAAACTGGTTGATACTCCAGAGGGCCTTCCTAACACACTTTTTGGGGATGTGGCCATGGTGGTGGAGTTCCTGAGCTGCTACTCAGGGTTATTGATGCCAGATGCTCAGTATCCCATCACAGCAGTGTCCCTGATGGAAGCCCTTTGTGCAGAAAAGGGAGGCTTCCTGTACTTGAACAGAGTGCTGGTCATCCTCTTGCAGACCCTGCTGCAGGATGAAATTGCTGAGGATTATGCTGAGCTGGGAATGAAACTTTCTGAAATCCCACTTACTCTGCATTCCGCTTCCGAGTTGGTTCGCCTGTGCCTGCGCAAGTCAGATGTGCAAGAGGAAAGTGAGGTTTCAGATAATGTAGATGAAAGTAAGGATTCAGCAGCTTTTGAGGATAATGAGGTACAGGATGAGTTTTTGGAGAAACTGGAGACATCAGAGTTCTTTGAGCTGACTCCTGAAGAGAAATTGCGGATCCTTGGAGCACTGTGTCACCGGATCCTAATGACGTACTCGGTGCAGGACCATGTGGAGGCCAAGCAGCAGGCCTCAGCTGAGCTGTGGAAAGAGCGCCTGGCTGTCCTGAAGGAGGAGAATGACAAGAAGAGGGCAGAGAAACAGAAGCGAAAAGAAATGGTGGCTAAAACCAAGGAGAATGGGAAAGTAGAGCATATGATGGGAAGGAATGAAAAGAAAAAACACGAAATTATGAAAATAGAGCACCGGGTAGAAATTGAAGCTGATGATATGATCAGTGCTGTGAAGAGCAGGCGCCTTCTTGCCATCCAAGCCAAGAAGGAGAGGGAGCAACAAGAAATACAAATGAGAGGTAAGAAAAATTACCCAGCGAGCAGAGTGTTTGTGTGTTGTGGAGTAACTTCATGGCAAAAATGACAGCCTGTTTTCCAGAAGCATTGTCTGAATGCTTCTGAATGAAACCTAAATAAAACTTAAGAATATAGATCTCATAATTGCATAATAGAGCATTGAAGCTCCAGCACCATTATACCTAACACAGTATAAACCCAAGTGACCTCTTCTTTTGTGATTTACTGTCTAATTCCACAAATAGGGATGTCTGTATGGAATTTAAGGGATTTGCTCACTGGAGATTTGTAATTCATCTCCTGTGGTTCTTGTGGCAGCTTAAACTTTGTAAATTTAAGAAAAACTAATACCTGCTTCTAGTTTTTTATCTGTATGTGTCTTTTCTTCAGTACCTTTCTAATTATGACAGGCCCAGGGAGGGTGGACAACACAGTATCTGTTTTGGGAACAGAAAGTAACCAAAAATTTGTCTTATGCCCAAACATCATCTAGTTCTTGGGTACAGAGGAGATATTTCCTGCCTAAAATCAGTTCCTACTGCTGCTGCTGGCCCTGCTGCTGTCCCCATGGTAAGGTTGTTGGCAGCAGCCCTTCTCTCATATCAGGATTTGGGTAATAAATCTCAGTTTAGAGTTTCTCACTTCAAAGAATTAGTTATGGAGCTGTATAAATATAAACTGTCCACTCAAACCTCTCTAAATCACGAATTGTGGCACCAGACCTTGTTTCTGTGTAAGTAGTGCTGCTTGAGGAGTAAAGAGACAATACTTTGGAATTACAGTTTAGGGGTTTTATTGGTTATAAATGTAGATGCTGGCTGGATGGAAGTGGACAGTATTGCTCATCTAGGTTATTTTCCTTCTGAAACAAGTGAGGGGTAAGCGTCCCTCATGGAGCCTGGCTTTTGTACCTTAACTGGAATGTAGGAGTATCTGTTCTGGGAGACCAAGAATCACAGAATGCTTTGGATTGGAAGGGGCTTTAAAGTTGATCATGGTCCACCCCTGCTTCATGGGCAAGGACACCTTCCACTAGATCAGGTTGCCCCAGGTCCCATCCAGCCTAGCCTGGCACGGGTTGCCCAGAGAAGCTGTGGCTGCCCTATCCTTGGAAGTGTCCAAGGCCAGGCTGGACAGGGCTTAGAGCAACCTGGTCTAGTGGAAGGTGTCCCTGACCATGGCAGGGTTGGAACAAGGTGATCTTTAAGGTGTCTTCCAACCTAAACCATTCCATGATTCTGTGATATGGCGGTTTTTATCCTGGGCTTCTTCAGCCCAGTCCATTCTTACACCTTGACTACTTCTTCTATATCGATCTATATGGAATTTTTTAATTTTTTTTTTTTAAGAATGATGGGCAGAAAATAAACAGAAGAGTGTATAGTTGTAAAGAATGTTTATTAAAATCCCCTGTAAACACTTTTTTTATTCCCATGGTATAGTAAAATAAAAGACAATATTGATGTCTGGATGCAATAAAGGAAAGCTAATGCTGCTCTTTGCTGATTCTAACAGTGAGGATGGAGAAAGAAGCAGAGGAAGAAAGAATCCGGAGGCATAAAGCTGCTGCTGAGAAAACTTTCCAGGATGGAATTGCCAAAGCCAAACTGGTGATGCGCAGGACTCCAATTGGCACTGACAGGAATCACAACAGGTGGGAAAGGAAATGGCCATGAACTTCCATCTTTGCCCTGAGAGAGGGGCTGTGTCAGATACCACCCCCCAGGAAGGGATTGATAGGGAGGGTATATGGAATTGCAGAGGAGAGAGAAGGAGAGTGTGTGTATTAAGTGTAGTGGCTGCTTATGTGCCCAGCTTTTTGAAGCCTTCCCATGGAGGTCAGGACCAGCGGAGGTTCAAGTGCTGGCATTGGGTGCTCAGGAACCTCATTACCATATTTTCTTTTTTTTTTTTTTTTTCATTATTGTTGCACAGGCATGCTCTTGGAAGGATTGTAAGCTAAGTTTTCCCTATGGGCTAACATAAAGATTTGCATGCATTCAGCTTTAATGAGTTGAGCACACAGATACTTCTCCACTCAATGCCAATAAAAGTGTGTGTGTGTTTAACTAGCCAGAAAAGGAGATAGGTACCTAATAACACATATTTCTTCCAGGTACTGGCTGTTTTCAGATGAGGTTCCAGGCTTGTTTATTGAGAAAGGCTGGGTACACGACAGTATAGACTACAGATTTGCCCTTCCCCATCAGAAAAAGGAAGATCTGAAGAAGGAGCACAGCCCTGGAGGTACAGTCTCTTGAGGGTATTTCCTCTGCTCTGACTATTCAAAGGGAGTCATGAGTGTGAAAGAACTGTATAGTCAGAGTTTTTTAATGGGGATACTCTGATTTTTTAAGCCTCCTTTTAACTCCAGAAGCATGGACAAAGGAGGTGCTGGTGATATTTCCATTCTGCTGCTGCAGGTCTTGAGACTTGCCTGTAGTATTGCACCTAAAGACCGTGGCATACAGTCTCCTCTCCAAGGAGTGAGGTTGATGTCAGTTGGTATCATCCCTCTAGTTCACTCTGACCCTCCTGAGTTGCAGCGTGCCAGACTCTTGCACAATTAGCTGGTTGTGCTGCAGAGTGAGGATGTCTATCACAGTGCTGATATTCCGCTGATGCCAAGACTCCTAGATTGGCCTGTGGATTGGTAACAAGCAGGGCAGTCTGTTAGGTATGCACAGCTTTGCTGATTGAGGTTGTTTTGGCGAACGTCCCTCGTGCACTTCCTCTCAGCCTGCTCTTCACCTTTGCTGAATCTGCAGGTGAGGTGCAAGGGACTTGCTGAACTTCTAGTGCTTTCTCTGTGATTTTGCCTGGCTGACTTGGAGCCTAGGTCCTGGAGCCTTGCAAGCTTGAACAGGCACAAAAATTTATCTGTACAGGAGGGAACTTAACATTTCTGTATGGAAGTAGTTCTTGAAACAGATGATACTGCAATAACCTGACTCAACTGAGTTTCAGTTGTGATTGTTTCTTGCTTTTGGAACCTCACATTCTGGCACTGAGTCCATCCATGGCAATCCTGCATGGGAAAGCTTATGGAGTTAGATCCAAGCCCTCGCCTGGTAGAATTGTCATAGACAAGGGGCAAATTGGACACCTGTAGAGGAATAGAACAGGGCAAACCTACAGTGAGATCCTTCATCCAGGTGTAACTTTACAGCCACCTGTGACTTTGAGACTGACTGAGCTGGAGGTGTATCATTCCAAGCTCCTCTGTGGGTATATTTTCTTGCAAGAGCTGTTTAAAATACTGACCAGCTGTGTTCCTGATCAACTCTTTGCTTCCAGCTGCTTTCATCTCTCAGCTGCTGCTGCAGGCAGTGGGCAGGATTTCAGCACATTCCTCTGGTAACTTAACAATCCAAGTCCTGAATGAGCAAAGATTTAAATCCATGTCAGAGTGTATCTGAGATGCTGAGAAATAAAAATTCATGCTGCTTATACCTCCTTTGGTTTTCAAAGTGCTTTGTCATTATACAGCTAAAAAGTGAAACTAGTTTTATATGTTTGGAATAGTAGGAATGCTGCTCAGGAATCTACCTGAGCCTGTGCTTTTCTTTTGCAGAGAAGCGGAAGAGCACAGGCAGTGACAGCCGAGGGAACAAACTGCACCGCTCCATGCCCACCACAGACCTGCCTGCTGAGACCACCACTCCCAAGCAGGGCCAGAACTTATGGTAACACACACTTCCATGGCTGCAAAGTACTCAAAGTGTAAAGGTCAAGGAATCTAGACAGATTTCTTTTTATTAAACCTGCTACAAACCTGTTCCTCTTTCAGTGCTGAGCAGTTGGGTTGGTTCAGCAGCTCTGCAGGCCTCTGTTGCTGATATTATTACTGCCCTGCTAACAGGGTAGCCAGTGTAAGAGCCAGTGGAACCATCATTCAACGTAATCAATCATACAAAGCCAGTATAAATTAAGCTATTGAAATGCTTCTTTGATGCATTGCTTTTTAAATATTTTATTCTTTCATGTTGACAGCCTCTTATCCCCTTAATGCTTCCAATATGCCAAGCAATCTTCTAAGTGAATCAAATCTACTTTTGAGCATGCTTGATTGTAACCTGCTCCAGTCATTGGCCGTATCAGTGTCCTTAAAGAAATTCTCCTGTGTTGAATGTTGCTCTGTGTGGTAAGGAGTGCTCATCAGTTGTCCCCATGCCAGAAAACCCTGGCTAAGCTTCACCTGTTAATTGCTGTGGAACATTGTGTATTTTTTAGATAACCCTGAGGATAACTGTCCCAAATTATGTGCTCCTGCAGCTCCCCTCTTAGCACTGTCTGTCCCACAGACTTCCACTGCTGACACACAGAGTGGGGTTAGTCTTTGATAAATAGAGTTTAACTTCTCTCCAAAGATTAGTTGCCAGTCAGAACTACTTTACTAAACGTGTACCTGCTCCCCCACCAGCAACTGTAAAAGAGACTGAAATTGTGGATGTCTTGATTTATCTGGACCACCAGCATTGGGTGCTGACTCTTGGTATTGTTCTGCTGCTTATCTGTCATGGCAGCAGGTCATAGGATATCACAGAGTTCCTGTGCTTTCCCTCACTGCCCCATCCTCCCATGACAAATTCCCACCCTGTTACCAGTCTAGGCCTTTGCACATCTTGCCAAAATTCAGGCAGTTGGGCTTTCCTAGAGACTGAGTCCTGCACAGGCAGTGTGATCCACAGGGAAGTCCTCTGCTCTTCCTAACTGCCTCCTCTAACCCTTGGTCTTTACTGAGCAGAGATGGCATGGTGTATTCCAGGAGAAGGACTAATTCCATAAGGAAAACGGTAGCTTAAATTTACAGAGCACATTGCTAACACTGAGGGCAGCATAGAGCCAAATTGGATGAGTTAATTAACACAGATTAATTAACAATTCCTTCAACTTTTGTGACTCTAGGCTGAACTTGAAAAAGCACAGTATTTGATCTCCCCATTCAGGTTGGCAACTCCCAGGAACATTCTGAGGGAGATCAATGTGGTGACAGAGGCAGGAGTGCTGTGTGGAGTAACCAGTCACAGCGTGAGAGGAGTAGCTCTTGGAACCAGGTCCTGGACACACTTGGTGCTAAATTATATTCTGTCACTAAGAGCTGCTTTGTATGGAGTGACCATAATGGATGGTATTCTCCTTTTAGAAAAGAAAGCAACAAAAAGAATTAAGAAGCTTCTTAAAAAAAAAAAAACAAAAAAAAACTTAAAAGTGGCAGCCAGAAGCCCAAAACACTTTCAAAGAGATTTGCCTTAGAGTTTCCTACTAAATGGTCAGAGCAAGAACTATCTCTTACCTTTGGGAAAAAAAAAACTGTTGAGGAAGCTGGAAACAAAACTGTAGCAGCAATAGCAAAACATTTTGAGTTCACATCAGGATAAGGAAGCTGTTTAAGAAAGCCTACTTAAAACCTGTGGTGAATCTCAGTGAAAGAAATAAAAAGAATGATAAAGTGAAGTACAGACTAAGGGCAAAACAATTTTCTTTTCCCCTTGGGGAACAATCCTGCTTCACAAAATCTATCATTACAGGGTCTGCCGTCGGAGAAGAGGGAAACTTTGCATGAGAGACTATTTAGCTAAGAAATACTAAATAAATTACAGAAACACTCTAAACTTTTATGTTCAGCAGGGAGATGGAGAGTAATGGTAGAGGAAATTGGGGAAGTCTCCTAAAGAGGTTTTCTTTGATGGAGAAAAGAGGGATCAGGAAGTAAAAGTAGCAAATGGCTGTTTTGAAATAGAGAGGAAAGTGCTGTAGCTGAGGTACACAACTGGCTGCTACCAACTGCTGTGGCTCTGTGAATTCCACCTGTTCAAAGCACCGGTGGACAAATTGCTGAGAGAGGAGTAAGAAATGCAAAGGTAATTGTCCTGGCACACAGAGGAGTCCTCAAACCAGCAGATGCTGCAGTCTGGAGGGGTAGGTTGAAGAACTGTCACTGCATACCTGCTCTGCCTTTTGGCCACTCAGACATCAGACACTGAGCTAGGGGGTGGGGGGTTTGGCCTGACTGTTTTGTCACAGTGTCCTTAATTGCTGTTCTTTCTTGTCCCTGCTAGGAAGGACTTTTAAGTGCTGACAATCACTGCACTAGCAGGTTTTTTACAAGGGTCTCGTGCCTGTGTGCATTGTTGTGCCAGGCAGGGGCAGCCGTGCAGGTAAAAGAGCCAGGTGTGGGCCTTGAGCAGGGGCACAGAGGCAGCTTCTCAAAGGACACATAACTCCTAATTGAATGCTGCGCTGACTGCCTCTCCCTGAGTGATAGGGCATCCAAGCCATGCCTGCAGCTAAGCAAGAAGGTCTCTCAGCTGAAAGGTTTTTCCTTAAAGATCTGGAGCTCCTTAGAGTTTGTTTGCTAAGTACCTGTCTGACACCTGCCACCACTTACATGTAAGCATCCACAGAAAGCTGTGTGACAGGCTGGGAGCTATTATTTCAGGGGATAGCCAGGAACTAGAACTTTTCTCTGAGGAAATCCATATTTCTATTCCTGTATTTTCCTTAGGGGCCATTGCTATTGATCTCGAGGACTGCTCTAAGCATAAATGGTTATGGAAGAGTCTCCTCCTTGGCTGCTTTTTGCATGTTGTCCTTGGACACTGTGAGGAGCCCCAAGCCCACACTGAAGTCCTTGGATATCTCTGTTGTTTGGACTTGGGCAGCTATAACTCACAATTTTAGCATGTGCATAGGAAGTTTCATTTCTTTGTGTTCTGCTTTAAGTTGTGCTGTTTGTCTCTTTTACTAGTGGTGTGTGGGACATGGGATTGAGTAGCCTCAGAGTGCATATAGAGCATCTTTAGCTTTACCCTTTTATCCTTTAGAGTGATGAGACTGCAAAATTAAACAGCAAATTAACTCTGATTAGTTGTATTTCACAGTCCTGCCCCTTTTCCCCTTTAGCATGGTAGCGGGTAGCACACTGATAAAGGGAGAAACAGATTTATACTTCTATCAAGAGTAAATAATATCTCATGGAAGTAGTTCTGCTCTTGGTACTTTGTCCCCAAAAAGAAGGGGGTCCAGTGTTCAAGTGTTAGTTCAGTGCTGCTGAAAGTGCAGCATCGTAAACAATTGGTTACTTCTGTCTTCTCCAGACAGATGGACCACTCTCTCTATTCATCTTGTGCTCCACTTGCACAGATGTTAATCCTTATTAAAAAATCTCCTTGTTCTGGATACACAGGCTCTGAAGAGGTCTCTGTCCTTACCATAGTTCTTGTGAGCTGTGTGCTTCCTGATCTTTCCTGCAAGAACCATGGGGGAGTCACAGCCTTGGCAGGATGGCAGGATACTAGCATGCAGGAGACTTCTTGCTCATCCTGGTCAGAAAGGAGTTGAATTTTGGAAACAGTGGCATCTCTGCAGAGTAACTGCAGAGTTGTTCTTCATCTGTTAGGAATTCCGCATGGTATGATGGGTCCCCTCAGCCGACAGTTTGAGTTAACTGCGAGTGGGTGCTGACAGACTCCATTCTCTTCCCTGTATTCTACACATGGAGTTCCCCTGTTTCTACCAATCCTCCAAAGCAGATACTGGTCCTGGGCCCTCTAGTTGTTGTCCTCTCAATTTTGTTGTTCCTTAGGCCAGGTTTTAGACCTTTCTTTGTCCCTTGCATCCTGTAGCTTGAAAACAGGTAGGAATATTCAGCCTGAGTGAATACTGAGAGCTCCTTTTGACTTGATTCTTGTGCCATTTGTGCCTTCTGTTCTGTTGCCTACCAGTCTGTTGGCTAGTGCTGCCAGAAGTGTCGGGGGAGAATCTAGGCTGTTCTTTGTGAATGCAGGAAGCCCTGACATCAGTCAGGATTTCCCCCTTGTATATCAGTTTGAAGACCCCCACCTGGTCTTGACTTTCCCAAAGGGACCTTTCCCATCCCTCTGGAGTATGTGATTAACCTGTGCCAGGCCACATGAAGGACACTAACTGTCTTACCATCCCTCTCTCCAGAACAAGATTCACTTTTGCCTTCCCTATTTAAAATTCCTAGCCCTGTCTAACCATGTCAATACTCCCAGCCTGTGGCTGAGCTCCAACTGGATGTGCAGGTAGTTCCTACATGCCTGGAGCTAGTTTGAGAAGCAGGAGCTGTGGCTGCACAGAGCAGAAAGGGGTCACTAATCAAACTAACGTGATGTCTCTGATATGTTTGTATTTTGCAGATCAGGCTTAGGTTCAGGCTTGAGTTCAGGCTTAAGTAGATCAGTTCCCTGTCCCAAAAATCCCACTTCTTACTCTCGGGGTGAACTGGGAAGATTTAAGTACCTGTTGCAGATGTTCTTCTTTCCCTGTCCCATATCCTTTTCAGTAGGAACAAAGTTGTACCAGGGCTTCACTCAGACTTTTTTAAAAGGGTGGGAGCTGCTTTCTACAACTGCCCAGCAGCCTCTGTTGTCTTCCCCCAAAATACTCAAGAATAGAAACCCTACATGATGACTGTTATCAGTGTCCTTTACTTTTTACAGTGTGCCAAAACAGTGCAGTAAGTTCTCCCCTTTAATTTGTCTCCATGGGAGAAAGCAGGGAAAGCTCGGGGATTGTCATCTTGAATATTCTTCTAGCTGGATTCCATGGTGTATCACCAGCAATGTCTGATGTTTTATCACAACCTGGGCAACCCATCTCAAGGTGTCTGAGAAATAGTCCTGTATCTGGGTATCTGTAGAGCAGATAGTTTGGAGTGCAGTTTATGCCATTCCCAGGTGGTGACAGATTCTAGTGGGTGAAGGATATCTGAAGCTGCTCTGGCCTGTTCCACAGGGAGAGGTGCAGAGAGTAGTGGTGCCCAAAGGTTTTGATCTCAGGATGCAGAGTGAGGATGCTCCACGGGGTCAGATATACTGAAGATGACTGGCTAAAAAACATCTTGCTTCCATTGTTGAACAATCAATCCTATGTTCTATTAGAGTAATGAATTTCCTAGCTGAATGCAAACTGGGAGGCTATTGTCCTAGTAGGACTATACCTAGAATTATTAAATACTTTCAGATATGGTATTTAGTAAGTATTTCTGCCAGAAAAATAAGCATTGTGGAGACCGGTATTCCAAGAGGAGCCACAACAATATCTTTCTCTAGCTGTTGCTTGGCTCATCTGAGCTTGTGCCCAAGAAGAAAGATAGACCTGGAATCTTCTGATAAGGATCACAGAGTGGTCCTTTGCAGTTGTTTCCAAATAAGGAAAGAAAGAAATTCAACAATGCCCTTTGATATTGAAATCGAAAGGAGAATCAACCTAACTTGGAAGATTTCCTGTCTTCCCTCTTCTAATGAGCAATCTTCTAATAGAAGATGGGGAATTAGTCATATTTTCTGTAAATAACCTCTGAAGCTCGAGTTGAATCCACATCCCATCACATGAAGAGTCTCCATGGTTTCCTGGAATAGAATTGGAAAGAAAAGAAGGAAAGTGCAGAATTTCAGGTTGTCTTAAATCTCATTTAAATGTACAACTCAGCATGCAAACATGATTGTACTTTGGGATTAAAGAATGTCTTGATTTAGATAATTCTGTAAAAGTAGTTCCCCTTTTAGACTGGACTAACTGCTGAGGCCATCACTGTCCTCAAGAATTCCTGAGCAAGAAGGTTTCAAGCTGATCAATATGGTTTTCAGATTCTGTACTTGAGCTTCAAGTTTGGGCAAGCTTAGAGAGGAGGACTTAGGCACTTGCGGAGACAGAGCCTGCACAGACACAGAGCTCCAGCAGCAGAAGTTGTGCCATCAGGCAGGACATCTCCTTTATAATCTGGGAACTTCTGGTTAATGAAAGAAAATATTACTAAATTGCCATGCTGTCAGTGTATAGTATGTTAGTCTTTGCTAATACATCTAAAACAACATTCAGATCACTTAAATTAACTGCAGAGTAATGAATGGAATCCCTGGGTATTGGGATAGACAACTAAATTCAAATGTCAAAGTTTTAATAAACTTAATGGGGAAAATACATCTATAAACCAGTTTTGTGTTTATTTTGATTCTGGTTTTCGTACCCTGGCATTGGGTACATTTGGGGACCTTGAAACTAAGCCAGTCTGAGTCAGAATTCTTCTACCAGCATTCCTGGAAGTGTTTCACCTTGCTCCATGGCATCAGGATATAGGTTACCTCTTAGCCCTACATGCCAATCCTTGGGAACTATTTAGAAGAAGAAATTGTGTTGTCATAGAGATACCCTAGGTGGTCTAGGTACATTTTTTTATCTTTCAGGTTTCTCTGTGACAGTCAGAAGGATTTGGATGAGCTGCTGGATTGCCTGCACCCCCAAGGAGTAAGGGAGAGCCAGCTCAAGGAGCGCTTGGAGAAGAAGTGAGCCTGCTCTTTGTTTTTCTATGTGTGCCTTCTCCCAAGTCAGAGCATGTCCTTGGCGCAGCAATCCTTGCGATTCTTGGGGCAGCATCCCAGGCCGGGCTTTGATTATTCCTGTGCTTAAGAGGGGAGGACATTCAGGTTGAGTACTTGCTGGTTTTCTTGGGCAGATTGTTAATAAATAACACTGAGCAGTGAGGAAGTTCTGCCAGTCTTTAAATTCCTCCTTGAAACCAGGAACAAAGGCAGTGCTGGTTGCTCTGAGTCAGAACTGCCACGTGCTTTCAGATGTCTTTCAAAGAACGTTCTGCACTGGTGGAGCTCATAGCTCTCAATGAAGACCATTGTCCCAGAGCCTGCCCAGCTCCCAGGACAGTGCTCTGCCTGTACTCAAAGGTTGGGTTTGATTTTCCAGGTATCAGGACATCACACATTCCATCCATTTGGCTCGGAAACAGAACTTGGGCCTCAAATCTTGTGATGGCAACCAGGAACTGCTGAACTACCTACGGAGTGATCTGATTGAGGTTGCAACGCGGCTGCAGAAGGGAGGCCTGGGATATGTTGATGTGACACCAGAATATGAAGCAAAAGTGAGTGAACAGGCAAAGTACTGAACAAGAGAAATGTAAGATGATACTTTCTGTAGAAGGTCTTCAGCCTTTTGTTCTCCTCAGACAAGAGGAGCAGGAAATCAGTTTTCTCATTTGTCCTTTAAACAATTATTTCAAGATTACGCAGCTGATGGCTTGAGGTGTAGGCAGATCATAATGTTGGAGCTGAGTGTCCTGTTCAATTGTCCTGTTTTCATATTCTCATGACAGGCTTCTTTATTGAGCAGAACTCCATAGCTGATTTTTGGCTTCTGTATCAAAGCCAGCATGTCTTGTTGAGACAGCAGCAATATGCTGATTCCATAACCAGGTGTGGCCGTTAACCACACTGCATTAGTTACCATGGGTGTCCACTTGCAGGCACACTTCAAGCAGTAGAGAGAGTAATATCCAGCTGTTACAGGGTCATATGTTCTTCCAACAGGTGTACTCTCTGGAGAGCCTAAAGGATTTTGGAGAGTGTGTGATTGCGCTCCAGGCTGGTGTTGTTAAGAAGTTTCTGCAAGGTTTCATGGCCCCTAAGCAGAAGAGAAGGAAACACCAAGGAGAGGATCACATTGCCAGGGCTGAGGAGATAGATGAAGACAAGAAAATGGCAGAAGAAGCCAAGGTATTGTTCACCTCAGGGCTCTTGCAGTAGAACTCTTTGAGCAGTAGCAGTACATTTTATGGAGTACTAAATCTTGATCAACTTCCTCCCATTTCAGATCTGAAGTTGAGTGTGTTTGGTGTTTATGGGGCCAGGTATTGCCTGTTTATTTTGAGGAGTAAATGCATGGGGAAAGTAAAAATAATAATGAGGAGTTACCTAATTTTCTCTCTGTCAATAGGAAATGGTCAAGTTCCTTCCATACAATTCTGCGTAAATAAAAGTTTATTATGGAGCTTTTTCACAGAACTTAATAGGAGTTGTATCTGCCAGAGAGGACTTAGGGTGCTTTGATCCACAAAGAGAAGGAGAGACATGTTGGGGTTCTGGTAACTTCAAGGGAGTGAGATTCAGGTAAATACCACATTAGGCAAAGGGAGATACAAGTTGTTGGATGTGTGGAAGCACCTGGGGAGATGTCTGGGCAAACAAGCCTCCTGCGTATGCCTCCAGGAGAAAAACGGTATTGTGGGCCTAAATACGTATACATCCTAATAAAAGGGATAGAGGAGAGCTGCAGAGGGTTGGGAAGGGTACTGCAGGCACTTGTGCTGCACCAGTGTTTCACCCTAACTGGGGTACTAGAGTTATGGGGTAGTTTCTGTATACTAAGTTGAACAGGATGTTAATGCCCCATAACAAGACTTTCCCCACTGCCCGCAGCTCTGCCCTGACTGATAACTGACTTCAGCAGAGGCAGCAATATCAGAATTAGATCAGCAGAAGTACTTGAAAGTCCCAACTTGAAAAATAGTATTTCTTCACCTGTGTTTACCTAAAGGAAGCAGGCAAGAAAGGTGGAGAGAGACTAATTTACAAGAGCATGTAGTGACAGGACAAGGGGAAATGACTTTGCACTGGTAGAGAGTGGGGTGAGAGTGTGGATATTGGGAAGAAATTCTTTCCTGTAAGAGTGGTGAGGCCCTGGTACAGGTAGCCCAGAGAAGCTGTGACTGCCCTATCCCTGGAAGTGTTTCAGGCCAGGTTGGATGGGACTTGAAGCAACCTAATCTAGTGGTGGGTATCTTTGCCTGTGGCAGAGGAGTTGAAATGAGATGAGCTTTAAAGTCCCTTCCAACACAAACCTTTCTGGGAATCTGTGACTGAGGCTGGAGGCAGTTTCTTTGGTGTGGATCTGTGGGGCTTTTTTTAAAGCTCCTGTCACTATATGCTGAATGCTTATTTGAACATCAGGTCTTTGCTAAGCTGTGCTGTTGCTGTGTTAGTGGGATAATTTGGATAGGTGCTAGAAATTTTCACATTCCTCAGTTGTCCTGAGGTATTTAAACTTTGCTAATTTTAAATCTTCCAGTAATGGGAGGATACTGTGTCCTGAAAGCTCACAGCAAAACGGAGTGCTGTAAAATCGGTGAGGTCTGAGGCAGAAAGGACTTGGATCAGCACATTCCTGTTTCTACAGCAGCACCATATTGTGCCTTACTCCAGTCTGCCTTGGAGCTGTAACCCTGAGGGGTGTACCTGTAGGGGATATTCAGGGTAGCATCAGATTTACTGCAACACAGTTCCAGTATGCTATTGTGCAGGTTTTCCCCCTGCAAGCACTGGCTTTGGTGTCATGCCAGTCTCTCTGGAGCATTTATTTATGCAGTACAGTGCTTACTATCTAATTCAGACTTTTCTAGACCTTTGTGGTGCTACAAGCAATGTTCAACTTTTTGGGGGTGTTTGTTGGTTTGTTTCATTTGGCAATTTTTTTTAACCTCAGTTTATCTGGAATAAGCTTTCTTTTTGCCAAAGCAGAAAACCTTTACAGATGACCTTGAAAGAGCAGCCTACTTCTTAGATACAGTTATCTGAGGAAAATCCCTGACTGCCAGGCAGACTGTTCTGAAGAAAAATCTCCTGCATAGGCTAGGAATTATGAAGCCTTTTGAGCCAGAACTGCACTGTGAGCACATAGGAGGTAAAATACAGCATAGCCACACTGGAAAAATATACTCAATGTACTTCGAGACTTTAGAGGAAGAATTGCAGCCCTGTGGTATGGATATGTCTCATTTTCCCTGTGAGAAACAAGTTATGGCTTAACAGGCACCCTTTTGCTGACATAATTGTCTGTACTAAGGGTTCCTGCTGGCTCAGCTGCATTGCTGGAGCTCACACTGCTGAGTGGCAAAGGATTGCAGTGAGACCTGGCTTGTGGCTGCTTCTGAAAATCAGGCTGGTGCCTCTGTTGATCAAAACATTCCCATTTCCAGTGGCAGTAGCATGCTGGACTGTCCCAGAGCAGGACAGGGAATATATGACCTCTTTGCAGCATGACATTGTGTCACTACAGCATGAGCAGAGTGAAGAACATGGGTGGCTTATCACCCCTGTGACCCGCAGGCAGTACTCTGTGCAAGGGGAGAGTCAGTCTGCACCTGCAGACAATCCCTCAAAGAGCAGCTTCACAACCAAGCAATTCCAATTTCAGCTGTTCCAAGGGGTTTCAGCTCAGGGTGCCAGGTGAGAGCCTTTATATTCGGAGGCTTGTCTACCTTTACCAAAGTAGGTGTTTTCTGTCACTCTGAGGCTGACATGTGGTTGAGGACTTGTCCTTTTATTCTGGGAGTTGCATTTTGGGTTTTTTTTCCTGCTTGGTTGCTCCTGTCCAGTAAGGAGGGGATTTAAGTAACTTCCTCCAGTCTCCCATTTTGCCTTGTTGGCAGCTGGAGCTCCCTTGGTACTGGTGCTGCTCAAATGCCAGCAGTCTCCTGATGCTTGGGAGGTAAGGCTAGAAATTTGTTAAATTCCAGACTTGGGGAGAAATATCTTAGCAAAACTTGCCAACAGCTTTTGCAGATTTATCTTGGCCCAGCATGTTAACAGCAAAACCCATGGAGCAGTTCCTTGGAAAATCAGTGATACCATATGTCAAGCACCTTAAAAATTTTCTGCAAAGAAAGAGCACAGAGCTGTGTTACCTCCACAGTGGGCTGGGCAGCTTTACGTTTGTCTCCAGTGGTTCTCCAGAATCCACACCAGCAAATGTAGGGATCCACATGGCAGTAGGGATGTTGGCATTTCAGAACAGTTTGTGTGTTTTTCCAAGCATCTAATATATGCTGTGCTTCCTTAAATTCAGGCAGAGGAGAATGTGCAACTCTGCAAAACTCCCAGGTTTTCTTTGGCTCTCAAATTGCTGTCAGCTGCAGAGTTTAGATTTTCCCATCTGACACTTCACTGTTTTTTCATTCTTCTGAGGTGGAAGAACATTAGTTAAAGGCCTATTACGTCCCTGTCATGTCTGGGCCATTGCCTCACTCTTGTAGAGTACAAGATTATTATTGGAGAGGACATGGCTCTGAATAACTTCTGTCCTGCTGCATTTTGGATTTATCAAAGTGGTATTTGCAAACCTCTTGAGCTGGGTGTATGGTTTCCCATTGGCCTTGTTCTGTGCAGACCCTGGCAGCTGCCCTGGTGCAGGGCTTGGCTTTGATGCTGTCATCCGCATTCCCAGTTTCTGGGATTTCTGATTAACTGAGGCCATAGTGTCTCAGGGAAGCAGCTGGTTTTATATTGGACGGTCCAAATGCCTGTGCAGTGTGATTATAGCTGGTGGCACAGGGTTCCCTCTGCCACCTGAGAAGCTCAGGGACTGCATGGGTGTGTTGCTGAGGTCCACATGCCTGTGTGGTACCCACTGGAGGGCAGCACAGGCCACTTCAATCCTCCTTCCACTGTGATTGCCAGCTGTTCCACAACTTTCCTCCCACATTTTACAGTGCTAGGTTTCTGCCTTTTATTTTCTTAGCCCGCTGATTATTTGGGTTTGACCTTCAGAGCAAGAATTTAGTGGAGTTCACATATAGTGATTCAACCTGACTGTGAAATGCAAAACAGTTGACTGTTAAGAGCAAACTGTCTGATCCAGGGAGACTGAATATGGATAAACCACAACCAGAACTGCTGAGGTAACACAGAAGGAAAGCAATACCAGAGTTGAACTTTGGTTATGAAGGGTCCCAGCTAAGGGTTATAAAAACATCTTTAGACTGAAGGCAGCTGTGTCTGTGCATCATTGTAAGATGTTAGGTCTGTCTGCAGGTTGCTTCAGCCATGGAGAAGTGGAAGACAGCAATCCGTGAGGCCCAGACCTTCTCCCGTATGCATGTACTGCTGGGGATGCTGGATGCCTGTATCAAGTGGGATATGTCAGCAGAGAATGCCAGATGCAAGGTGTGTCGCAAGAAAGGTACGCATTCCTATCTGCACAATTCCTGCCTGTGCAACAGTTGGATGTTGTCACCTCTCTGCTGTGCTTAGGTGATGTGTCCTTGTAGTCTGTCACTCTGACTATGACTGTATTTTAAGTTCTGAATGTCAGGATTTACAGTCAGCAGCAGCATTGATCTCCCTTTTAGAGAAGGAGCAAGCAAAGAGGGGTTGGAAAGGTTATTATGGGGAAAAGCGGGGCGGGATATTGCCGCTCTGATGCCAAAGTGGCAGCAGAACTACTCAGTGAGCTGGGGAAGTCACCAAACAGGTGATGAGGGCATACTTTTCTTTGTGTGCACTGTAGAATGAAGGACTTCAGAGTCTTCCAAGTGAAGGGGGAAGTAGAAGGGGTGTCAGCAGAGATCAGGTGCTGGTATTTGTTCTGCCATAACCTCTCCTCTTGGACGGGAGCCTGGAGAAAAGAGCTTGGTGGTATATTCTGCCTCACCACTTTTATATTGCTGAAACTAGTGGAAAATGAGGGCAGGCAGAGCAGGAGGACTGCTGGGCAACTTTTGTTTACAGCAAGGCTTGCCATTCATTCCTTTAGGGGGAAGTAAGGGCTGAACTGGTGCAAAATCTGCCTTCACTGCAGAACCTCAGGGGTATTCCAGACCATTGCCAAAACTACCCTACCTGCTGTTGAGAAGAGTTTCTAGGCAAAAGTAGCGGGGGGGCTCACCTGAGACTAGCACAATAGTTTCACAGAAGCTAAGAACTGAGATGTTAGACAAGCTGGCAAGCCCTCTGCACTTTCTTTTTCCACTTTAGTAAAAGAAAGCTGGCTCAGGATTGTTTCCCTGTTTCCCTTCATCAGTGGGAGGCACAGAGAGAGACTAGTCCTGCTGCATACTGATTTTCAGTGTAGCCTTGTCACCCTGAGTAGAAAGAAGATACCATGTAGGTTAAGCAGAATAGCTCCATTTTTAGCTTACAGCTCTGGGGCCCTGTTTGCAGCAAACTTTCCCCATGTTTATCTGAGTGGAACCTCTTTGACAGATTTCTATCTTTGCCTTCAGTGAAATCTTCACAGGACAAGGGACTTCGCATTGGTTTGTTGGTTTTTAAATGCTGCTGTTCATAAATATAGTGGTGGGGCAGAAAGAAGGATCCCCAAGGAAGGCCATCAGGGAAAGGGTCCCTGCCCTCAGAGGGGACTCTGCATCTTTCTCTTGCTTAATCCTGACCTCCAGCACTGCAGCAGCTTCTGCCTCTCAGGTTGAGTGAGGCTGTGGCCTTGTTACAAGCGATCTGCACTTTCCTAGGTGAGGATGACAAGCTGATCCTGTGTGATGAGTGTAACAAGGCCTTCCACCTGTTCTGCCTGCGGCCGGCACTCTATGAGATCCCAGATGGGGAATGGCAGTGCCCAGCGTGCCAGCCTTCGACAGCCCGGCGCAGCTCACGAAGCAGGTGAGTGACCTTCCTGTCCGTAGCCTTGTCACAGCACAGTCCTGGGCCTCTTTTCACAAGACCCAAACCAGCCTGGAGCAAAGCCCCTTTAGAAGGTTTGAAATCACCCAGTTAAAGCAGCACTGGAACTGAAGAAAAGCAGTTTCAGGATGTAAGTTCACCACACATATTTTACTGATGCATTACAAGTTCATGAGTTTCAATAAATATCTTGGGTTTGGAAATGAAAACATAGGCAAAACACCCACCAAAATTAGTTACACTAAGGGTTGTTGTTTTCTTTGAGCATCTGCTTGGGTTATTTCTTCATGTAGTTGGTGGGTCCTTGGGTTGGATTACTGCAGACATTACTCCAGGCTGCAGCTCAATCCCTGCTCCGCTATGACAAGTCAAAATGCCATTCTAATGGTTTTCTGTACCTGATAACCTTAGCAAAACAGCAGAACAGTTTATAATTTGACAAAGGGAATGTGATTTGAGGAAGTGTGGCAAATACGAGTAGTTGCCTCCTGACAGCATGGGGTTAGATTGGTTTTTTGAGTTGCAAGCTGGACTTTAAGGATTTTACAGTGAGTGTAATTTGCTTGTGGTAACTGTGCTACATCTCCCCTTATATCAGTGAGGTGAGGCTATCCAGTGGCACCTGATGCAGAAGCAGGGAGCAGATCCTCCCTGACAGAGGAGCCGCACAATAGAGGTGTGCCAGCCAGTACCGTGCAGGTGGTGTTCGGCCTTGAAAGTATTACTTACTCCCTGAACACCATTTAAGAGTTCATCAGGCTTGTACAGAAATGACAGGGCTTAAAGCCTGAGTTCATAGTTACTTTGATGTGGCAAATTCACCTGCAAGCTGCTCAGCTCCTGGCCCAGAGCCATCAGGTGGAGAACACCTGTCCTGTTTTCTGCTTTCTGCTCTTGTCTTCCTGGCTGAGATAGGAAAAGAATGTCAGCCTGGCAGACCTTATACTCTCTGTGCTTTGGAAGTTTTATTCCTTTTGTTGCTCAAGATCCTCTTTCTTCAGGGGATTTAGACTCCCACAGCAGCTTTGCCTGTGTCCCCTTTTTCCTGTGCATGCTGGTTTTTAATGGTCTAAATGAGACCCCACCAGCAATGCTCTCTCTAGCTCCGGGACCCCAGCACAGGAAGGGCATCGACCTGTTGGAGCAAGTCCAGAGGAGGCCACCTAGTTGATATGAGGGATTAGAGCACCTCTGTAATTAGGGAAGGGTGAGAGAGTTTGGATTGTTCAGCCTGGAAAAGAGAAGGCTTTGGGGTGACCTAATTGCAGCCTTTTAGTACCTGAAGTGAGCCCACAAAAAAGATGGAGAGAGACTGTTTACAAGGGGGAATGGCTTCCTTGACATTCTTCCTTGACAGAAGGCAGGGTTAAATTGGATATTGTTTGGGAAGATATTCTTCCCTGTAAGGATGATGAAGCCCTGGCACAGATTGCCTAAAAAAGCTGTGACTGCCCCATCTCTGGAAGTGTTAGAGCTTGGAGTAACCTGCTCTGAGAGGTGTCCCCTGCCTATGGCAGGGGGACTGAAGGAAGATGGGCTTTAAGGGCCCTTCTAATCCAACCATTTTATGATTCTATGAATGATTGAACAGTCACAGATGAGAAGCCAGAATGTGCTGGGCAGGGAGTCTGCGTGACTTCTGACTTCAGCACATGAGAAGCCTGACATTCTGTTCACCAATCTGTTTCCCAGAGTGTAAGGACACCAATTTGTTTCCTTAAGTATAGGGAAAATATTCCAGCAGGAAAAAGAGCCCCTCTTGAAACTCTTTCGGCCAGGCCTGCAGACCCGGGCAAATGGCAAATCGTCCTCTCAGGGAAGAGTAATTACGCAGCAATCCCAGTCTTATAATCCCCTGTCCCATGGTCATGGTGTCTAGAATACCAAAAAATACAGAGGTTCAGCTCTTGGGAATTTTCAGTCCAGATGTTTAGCTGAGGAAGTGCCCTTTGAGCTGTAGCTATAACTTGATATTCTGGAATACAGCAAGCTGCTTTCGGCTAGCCTGGTGTTTGTTGTACAGCCCAAACAATACCAGGGCCCCCGGGGCCACTGATGCTCAGACTCTTGTACCACAAACACATACACCTGCTTTATTCTAGGAACTATGCAGAGGATTCTGCTGAAGATGAAGGTGAAGAAGGTGAGGAAGCTTCTGATGAGCCAGATGCTGAGGAGGAAGAGGAGGAGGAAGAAGACTATGAAGTTGCTGGACTAAAATGTAAGGCTTTGATCGTGTGGGGAAATAACAGAAAATAGTAACCTTCCTGCCTTCAGTATCGGAAATACAGATCCTCTTTAGGATTTGTGCTTTTCCTCATGCAGATCAGGTAGAGGCCTAGGAGATGTCACAGGGAAAGGCTGTGGCTGTGCTGTGGTTACCTGGGGAACTGGAGTAAACCCTTGGCCGTTTGTGGTGGGGTCAGCACTAGCAATGATTGAAATGGCTCACTGCCCAGTCACTCCCTGGGGACACTGATGATGCTGTTCTGAGGGCTGAGAGGGGTCAGTAGACACTGCAGTGGGCTGGGAGGTCAGCAGATCCTGCAGAGCAGTGGGATTGTCAGTCTCTGCACCTACAGGATTTGTTGTACGCTGGAAGCTGTTTAATTGCTTATGGGAGCTCTCACCACAGCCTCCTTTTCTTTTTCCCACCATTTCATAACCCCCTTGAGTGCAGGACTTCTGGTGGTTGGGCAAGGAGGCATTTTGAAATAGGAGGACTAGCACTTCCTCTCTTTATTCCAGTGAGAAGGCACAGTGTTCAGGTGTAGTGTGGGCTGGACCACCAGCATCCTTTGATCGCATACAGAGACCACTTGGGATGCTCCCAGGGCAGCTGGGAGGAATAAAAGACTGTTTTCTAGATTCTTCAATGTCTGCTTCTTCACCTATGTGAAGTAGTAGTATAGTGTATATATGTGTGTATATAGTGTATATATATGTATATAGTTATATATATATACATATACGTTAGTATATGTATTCACTTTGGTTTCAGTCTCAGTTGGGCAACTTGCTGCACTGAAAAGCTCAGTCTGGGAATGGCACACTATGCCAGCATTTGCTTTCTGTCAAACTGTCCTTGACTGACATAACATTAAATACAGGTTGTCTTAAATAGGGCGGATGGAATCCAGAGACTGGGACTCAAAGGATTATCCCATGTTCTTTTGAGGGTTTCCATCCAGGCCTGAGCCTCGATTCCTTTACTTTATTCTGGTTTCAGGGAGGCTCACTGATACCACGGCTGTGCAAACTGCTTGTTGTCCTGCGGTGTATCCATGTCCACACTTGGAGTGTGTTTAGCCTGTGTTGCACGGCCAAGGCAGGAGCTGAGCCAAGCTTTCCAAACAATGGCAAAAGAGGGTTATGGTCACTAAAAATAAAGTGCTAAATGCAACCCCTGGCTTTAGAGAGCATTAACATGGAAAGGTCACCATGGAAAACTTTTGTTTTAATAGAGAAATCACATTGATCCTCATGGCGTTTATCCTGAGGGATCTAACCTAGAATGTTGGATTGTCAGACATTTAGCACGTGCTGCACGCTTGACACACAAGCAGAGTGACAGCAGGTGGATGTCCTGCGGCCTTGCCACACGCCCAGCATGATGATTTATGGGACAGGGCTGGATCAGAGGCTGCAGCTGAGGTATCCAGTGTGCTGGATACAGCTCAAGGACTTGGAATCAGGTGGAAGGGCTTTGACTTGGGAAGGCAAACACATTCTCCTTGTACAGAGGGTCATGGGAGAAATTTAAGACAAGGAGTGCGTCAACACGGTCGCATTGCCACCAGTGTGGAGCTCTGAGAGCAGACACACACAGGCAAGTGCATTTCTGTAGGATGTAATGTGGCAGCCCCAAGTCTTGGGGAATAAAATCCCATTGTTTCCCACTTGAAGCACATGGAGCAGCTCCCAACTGCAGTAATTTGACACTCCCCCTGCACACAGTTCCCTTCTCGGGGGGCTTATCCCACTGTGTGGGCCACTTGGAAAAGCACCCATCTCCACAACTGAGGAGCAAAGGGGCAGCAGGAAACCAAGGAAACTCCAGGTTTCTGCTCCCAGTGCTTTTAGAGGGTATTTTGCTGGTTGAGACAACTGTCTGTCCTTGCATTGCTTTCCTGTCTTTCCCTCAAGCCTTGATGTTTTGGGGTCTCTTGGTGCTGCAGGCAGAGGGGTTTGCTGTGGCCTGCAGTGGATGATCCAGGAGCTCCCAGTATTCCCTTGGAGCTTGAGGATCTGCTGTGTGTGAAGTACCCTTTTAGCAGCAGGGTGTTGCTAGCCATGGCCTCTTCAGGCAGGTGGTGATGACCCACAGATCCCCTCTGTAGAAGGTGTGAGAGTGTAGCTGAGATGAGGCCGGGTGGTCCCTGGGCTCACCAGCCTGAGCGAAGCTCAGCCTAGTGTGGGAGGCAGAAGGTGGTGTCTGCTCCCAGATGCACCCAGGCCTCTAAGCCCATGGCTTATCTATTTCAGTGAGGCCCAGGAAGGCAGCCCGTGGCAAGCAGGGCTCCATGTACTCCTCAAGGCAGGGAAGGCACCAGAGGAAGAAGCAGACTCTGCACCCTGTGCAGGGACCCCGGCAGCGCACGGCACCTGTCAACGGTGCAGACATCGATGAGCTGGTAAGAGCCAAACTTCTCCCTGGAGACCATTCACATCGTGAGTTATAAACCAAACAGGTGGCCTGCTTCCTGCCATCCCTTTGCAGAGAAATAGCCTGAATCCTAGTGAAAGCTCGGGTTGGGCTGGGTTAAAAAAGGATACATATCGTTAGGGGCCTGCTGCAGACAGAGCACAGATATGCCAGGCATCCCTGCCCAGCCGCTTTCACACATTGTCCCCTTGAGCAGCAGGCAGCCTGCAGCTTGTTAAAGGGTTTTAAATAGTATCCATGTGTCTCTGCAGAGAGGTGGGGGAACTGAGGGGGTCCTGGATGGCCAGAGAATGCCAGTAATGCTGGACCCTTGCTCCCCAGCCTTGGCCATTTTATGACAGTTGTTGTCTGTATGGTCACTCCCTGACTTCCAGGACATAATTTGGCTGGTTTAGGTTTCACTTGATATTTAAAGAATAAAACTATAGGCTCCTGCACAGAGCAGTCTATGTGTGCTGGGTGGGGGAGCTGCAGCCATTCTGGGGAGCCACATGCCATAGGGGATACATGAGGTTACTCCAGCCCCACAACCACGTCACAATGCCCTGATCTGCTATCTGTCCTGTGACCAGCAGTAGTGGTGTTGGTGTATCCTGTCACTCTCCTTGCTCATGGACTGTGGACTCAGTGGTGCTTGTGCTAGGTCTGGGGGGCTGTGCTTGTGGTCTGTGTTATACACTGGAGGGCAAGCAAACCCAGCATAGACAGCCACAGCCAGCACAGAGGGATATTCCAGTGGGGAAAATTTTACTGGAACAACACACTGGCTCAGAGAAGAGGACTTTGCCAGGATTTATCATTTGTCCTGGGAAGAGATCGGAGCTGGGTCAGAATAGTGAGTACCCTCTGCTGTGGAGCCTTCCTGTCATTCAGTGTTTCCTCAGCAGTGATGACCCACAAGCTGTGCTCTGGGAGCTATGGGGATGTCCCCATGCTGGGTGTGACCTGGGTCCCTGGGCACATTAGTGACCTCGTGCTGAGCCTGCATGGGGACAACAGTGCTTGGGCCACCAGCTGTTCCCTGGCATTTGAAATGGCACAGTCACCCCTGCCAGAGCAGAGCAGCAGCACAAGTGCTTCTCCGTCTGCCTTGGGTGCTGCCCGCCGCAAGCTCAAGAGAAGGCATTCACATTCTCCATATTGCTGGCATTTATTTTTTGGCTGCTTGCTGTGGCCATATTGTCTTTGAACTTATTTTGAAAAAGCCACCTGCTACCAGAGGAGAACTGAGCAGTTTGTGAGCTGTTCCCACCAAGCTCCTGAATGAAGCTACTGTCCTGAACCCAAGCGGCTGCTGTATGTCATAATCACAGAATGGCCTGGCTTGGAAGGGGTCCTAAATGCATCTCATTCCAACCCCTCTGCCATGCACAGGGACACTTTCCACTAGACCAGGTTGCTCCAAGCCGTGTCCAACCTGTCATTGAACACTTCTGGAGATAGGACAGCCCCAGCTGCTCTGGGGAGCCGGTGCCAGCCCCTCGCCATGTTCAGATGGAAGAAATGTCCTGGCTGTGCTAAGAACTAGCTCCTTTGGCCTCAGGGCTGTTAGCCAAACCCCAAAGCCTGTAGCAGTTCCCTCCTTTTACCAACACCTTTTGTGTGGGCAGGTCCTTCAGACAAAGAGGGCAGCACGTCGCCAGAACCTTGAGCTGCAGAAGTGTGAGGAAATCCTCAGCAAGCTGATCAAGTACCGCTTCAGCTGGCCCTTCAGGTGAGGGCAAGTGGTGTCTTCCTCCTCTCTGGGCAGGACTGGCCACAGGCTGTGGGGATATGGGCTGTGGTGCAGTCTTGCCAGATCCACTTGGGAGACTTATGACTTGCTTTTGGAGCCCTATCTGGGAAGAAGCTGCTCCAGAAGAAACCACCATGTTCTCAGTCTTCTGCTGAAGACATGGTGCCCTTCTGAGGTGGCAGGCAAGGGGCTGATGCAGGTGGTAGGTGTTCTCTACTGCCCCCAGGATTTTTGGAGCACTGAGGTGCTGTGACTGAGGGAAGCTTTCCACATGGACCTTCCCCATGCCTGAAACAGCTCCCTGGGCTCCTGTGCTTCCCATTCCCGTGCCATAGGGCTGATGTATCTGTATCATTGTAGAGGTATTGCTTGGGCTTGTTGCACCACCATGGGGCTGCAGGTCAGGGGTGCCACAGGGGTGAAGGGGTGGTGGGACCCCACTTCTCTGCTGTGGTGCCAGGGTTGGCATTCCCTTCCTATCCCTGTGGCCCTTCCTTTGGCAGGGAGCCAGTGACCACGGAGGAAGCTGAAGACTACTTTGAGGTCATCAGCAACCCCATGGACTTCCAGACTATGCAGAGCAAGTGCTCTTGTGGCAGTTACCGCTCTGTGCAGGAGTTCCTCTCCGACATGAAGCAGGTGTTCTCCAATGCCGAGCGCTACAACCAGAATGGGAGTCACGTACTGTCCTGCCTGGAGAAGACAGAGCAGTGTTTGATTGACATGGTGCACAAACACCTGCCAGGCCACACGTATGCACGCAGGAAACGCAAGAAGCTCTCTGCCAGGTGCCAGGGACTGGAGGAGCAGGAAGGGGACAGTGAGTCAGAGCCCCTTGAACATTCCCAGGGGCGGAAGAGGAAGAAATGAGGGATGGGGAGGCTAGGGGGAGAGCCAGAACTGGAGCAGGCCTTCTGGTGCTGCCAGGCAGTTGGATGGGTTGTCTGTAGGGAGTTGAGAAGCACTGGGCACTTCTCTATTAATCCAGCCTTCCCTTGGGCCCATCCTAGTTTTAATTTTTCTGCAATTTCCTCAAGTATTTGGTCATCCATTGAGTGGCGATGACTTAATGCTTCCTCCAAAATCTACAAAGCTCTTCCTGAGTCTGTCCTGCCAGGAGGGGAAGGTGGGAGGGCAAGGGGAGGGCCTGGCCAAGCTTGGCTAGGCAGAGGAACACCAGCCTGCTCCAGCTCAGGCACTGTTGGTTTCCTGGAATGAATTGCTTCCTTGCCTCTGCAAGCAGCCAGAGCATGGTGGGACCATCTACTGCCAGTCATGTGAGCACACCAGCCTCCAGCTGGTGCAGGGGGTGATCGTGTTGCTCTGCAGAAGAATTGGGTGCCATCAGGCCAATGGGCTATTCAGGCTTGCCTATATATATTTATATGGTGTTAATTCTGACCCTGAGTTCTGGGCTGTGTGGGGCGAGCAAGCACTTAGGTGTACCGCGGTCTGGCTTTCACCAGCATCCCAACACCACTGCTCCAAGGTGCTCCTGCTTTCCCCTCTCCTTGGGGAGCAGTCCTTGGAGGTCTCAGTCCAAGGAGGGCTCTGAGCTCAGCTCCCCACCTGTACATGTCAAGAGGAGGCTCCCTGCTCCCCTGGACCCGCATGCCGTCATGCAGCCCTGTTGAGTGCCAGCAGCAAACTGGAGAGTGTGGGTGTCTGCGCAGCCCAAGGAGAGCTCCAAGGCCAGGGGAGAAGCAGAAATGTGCTGTGTAACTTTTTAAATTAATTTTTTAGTTGAAAGTGGCTTCGTTTCTAGCTGTGATCTTGTACAAAGAACACCTGTAAGATACCCTTGTCTTGCTTTGGCACATGTACAGTTTATATAAAATCATGTTTGCTTTATATTTTCCCCCCCTTTAAAACTCATTTTCCTACATCAGGGGACTTTGCGGGGCGAGAGGGAGATCCTAGTCTCTCTCAGCCACTCTCTCACGACTTTTCATAGTAACACCCTTGCTCCTGTGCCACGGCCCAGCATCAGCTCCTGCTGCCCCAGATGCTGACTTTTCCCTAAGAGGAGGGTTTGTTTTCTCATTCTCTCTTTTCTCCATCATGACAGGTTTGGATCATACAATCAGGGCTTGAACTTCTTATCCCAGAATTGTTTGATGTGGAATAAATGGGCCATGGGGCTGTTCAGTGCTGGTTTTGTAACAGAAGAGCAGAAGCAGTTGTTGTATCTCCTGGGATTTGAGAAGAAAAGAATAATCAGTTACAAATTTCAGCCTAGTTTTGTGAATGTTTTAGGTTTGGGGTTTTTTTTTAATGGGTACTTGTTTTCAGTTCTGGACTGGCAATGACTGCAGATGAGGCAAGTTTCCAGCCCCTTCCCTCTCCTCAGCCTCACTGCCTGCCCCACAGAATAGCACTGACATTTGTATCTCGCACATCCCTTCAGAGGCTGTTTTGTCTTGTTTCCTAGAGATCATTTCCTGCAGGTCCTACACGGTGGAACCTTTGGAACTGCAAGTTTTCTAAAAATCAGTGTCATTTGGGGGGAGGGGGTTTCTGCAAAGGGCTGTACTTGTAATAAATTGGAAACTTAAGAATAAACATTATGTACTTGTGTTTGTAAATGTGGCTTGTGTGAGTTCTTTGTTGGTCCCTGTGTTGGTGTGGGATTGTCTGATATGGCTCTCCTCTGCCTTCCTAGAACTACCACTGGACATCTCTGGAGCACAAATGGAGCTGTGGCGTAAAGGAATGGTGAGTCAGGATCAGATCAGCTTCTGGGATGGTGCTGGTGTGTTGTCACGCTCTCCAAGGACAAGGAACAGAGCTGTGCTGTGCCTGCCCCTGGAGTGGGGAGCAGTCCTTGTTCCTTGTCCTGTGCAGGGTGCCATTGTGACACTTACCCTCCTGTTCCATTCAGGGGGGCACTGGGTACCCCTGGAGGGACTATCTGCAGGAGATGGGGAGCTGGGATGTCTCTGCTCTTTTGCCGTAGCATGGCCTGGCTACCCCCCAAAGCCTATTCACTCATGTTGGAGTGTGTTTTGCAACCTGAGCCATGCTTGCAGTAAGGATTATTGCTGCTGTGTCCCAGGCCCCCATCCTGATCTCCAGCAGCCCAGCAGGGACACTTGGAGCTCCAAGCGCAGCATGGCTGGAGCAGTGATGTGCCAGTGCTCATGACCACAGCTGTGACACAAAGGGTTTGGCCGAAGCTTTGCTTGTTTCTGCTGGACAATGAGGGTTCCTGGGTGTCTTCATCCTGCTTCTCACTCCAGATCTGAACTGGGAGTGTTCCATCCAGGCCCCATACTGCTGTGCAGGGAAATCTTGATGGGTTTGAGGGCTTGGAGGCTCTTGGCAATGGGCTGATGCTGTTTTCCCTGGAGAACCCTCCTCTCTCCACAGGAGGTGGTTTGGCTTGCTGGCCATGCAACAGGACCTGGGTGAATCTGAGTGACTCCAGCTGGGATATTTCCAGGCCTCATCGTGGAGCTCTCACAGCAGCATCTGCTCCAAGACCTTTTTGGAGACTTGTTTTTTATAGCACCCCTCCATGGCATCAGTGTCCTGTGCAGGGCTATAAATAGCTGTCCTCACACCTGGCAGGGCAATGTGAGGGCTTGGCGGGCAGCCGGAGCCCTGCTGTCACCATCATCAGCCCTGCTGCACCTGCTGCCTGCAACAAACCCCCAGGAGCTCCTATGATTGCTGGAGTTCCAGTGTGGCCTTGGGAAAATGAGACCCAACTTTGGCCCCCTGGGTTTCCTCATGGCTTAATTCTCAATCATTAATTAATATTCTGGGTAATGGGGGTATTGTACTTGCAGGGACCCCTGTGGCAGGGAGGAATGATGCATCTGACTCCATGTTCTCAGAAGGCTAATTTATTACCTTATAATGCTATATTATATTAAAGAATACTATACTATACTGAAGAATACAGAAAATATACTCAATGCTAAAAATAATGAAAACTTGTGACTCTTTCCAGAGTCTTGACACAGCTTGCCATTGATTGGCCAAAGAGTCAAAACAACTCATACCAGAATCCAATGAGGCAATCACTTTTGGGTAAACAATCTCCAAGCTCATTCCACACATGAGCACAACGCAGGAGAAGCAACTGAGATAAGAATTGTTTTCCTTTTCTCTGAGGCTTCTCAGCTTCCCAGGAGAAGAATCATGGGTGAAGGGATTTTTCAGAGAATTTGAATGCCACATGGGGGTTTTAGCAAATTCCTAGAGCACAGTGGCTTTTCTTTTGTTACTCAAACCTTGAGGGACTGTCCATCCATGTGAGGGTGGATAAACTCCATGGCTCAGCAAATGTCAGGAGTGACAAGACTCCATTTCTCCACGCTGAGCTGGACCAGGACCTCAGTTATATCAGGATGTCCTGGCCCCATTCTCACCCAGCTGGCAGCCCCAGCTCACCCTCCGCAGCCATCCCAAGCCAGGCACTGCCCTGTGCAGCCTAGGCACTGCTGAGCCCTACTTGTCACTTGCTGGGGGTTTATTGGAGGCAGGTGTTTGGTGTCCTTGGGGCTGCTCTGAGGAGGAGAGAGATGGGATGCAGGGATGAGTTTGGGTGGGGCTGTAAGAGGGAGCCTAAGCCCCACAGCACAGGGTTGAAAGAAGCTGTGACTAGGAGCCAGCAGTGTCCCTGGGCCAGTCCTTCCACATCTTTGCAACCCTGCTTTGCAGGGTCTGTGGAGCTGTGTCCTGGCCATACTCTGCTCTCAGGACTGGCAACCTCCAGTGGAGCCAGCTGGGCTGCTGGGGCTGATAGTGGGCAGTGGTGGGTGCCGGCGGTCCCTCTGGGGCCTGATAGCAGGGACCCATTGGGACGGGTTATCTGGGTGAGCACTCTAGAGGCAGCCACTCCTTGGCAAGCACTGGGTGCTCAAGGGCAGCCTGTCCCCAGAGGTGCCGCCAGCCAGGCACCAGCACTGGGCTGCATGCCTGGTGCACAAGGTGAACCAAACTAGCTCTGGGCTTAGCACCCGGGGTAGAACACGGGGAGAACACATGGCTCTTTGCCCCCTTCCCAAGCAGCCCCTGCCTAGAGCCATGCCCAGCTCCCCAGCTGGACTTTGGAGCCTGTTCCGCAGCCAATATTGACTCTCCTGCCCCAGGTCACGGCCCTTTTCTCTGCCCGAAACAAACCTTCCTGTGGCAGCCAAGGGAGCTCCAGAGGCTGCAGCCCACCAATGCTGGGGCCAGGTAGGGTCCCTGCCCTAGCACCATCAGCACCACCAGCCTGGGGAAGGGGATGGATGCCCACCAGCACAGCCAGGGGTACTAAATCTGTTGAGAGACTCGGTGCCCCCCCCAGCGACACCACATGGGGCACTGGGGGCTCTTTCGCATCTCATCCACCACACCAGCTCCTGGGGGAGGAAAAGGCTTTTCTCAGCTCAGTGATCCAACTTCTCCTGACATCCCAGGGGTGGCAGGGAGCACATTAAAGGTGCTTCACCAGTCCCACCATCACAGCAGCCCTGGCACAACTCGATGGTGGGTGAAGGGTCCCAACCCCAGCCTTTGCCCCCACTGCAGCCATGAGGGGGAGTCTTGCCCCTGTCCTCCAGCCACAGTTTGCTGGTCTGAACCCTGAATGCTTCATCAAATGGGGGCCAAGGGCTGTTGGGGTGAGCAGTGGATGCCAGGTTGAGTACTGGAGGAAGGGTCCATTGCTGGATTGTTGCTCCCTGGACAAGGGTTGACCCTCCCTGGAGTCCAGCACTGCCCAGCCTGCAGGCTGGCTAATTAGATGATGGACAAGTCTAAGCATCACTAGAGCTGTGTTGCCCCTACAGATCTTGCTTGCCACAGGTGCTGTGCTGCCTATGCCCCTGCCACAGCCCCCTGCCCATGTCTCTTCCCTAGCACTGGGAACCCCTACCACATCCCTGGGGACAACCAGGCAAAACAGCCCCATCAAACCCCTGCAGAGATGAGCTGGCTGCCAGCTCCTCAGGATGTCTCGGGGAGGGTAGGTACTCCCCCCTCTCTGAGCCCCTGCAGAGCCACACTCCTGCCCACCCTGTGCCCACCAGCCCCGGCTCCCCCTGCCAGCTCCACCAGCACCAGCTGAAGCTTGAATTTCCCTCCAGACAATGGGGAAGGCAAGCTGGGATTGTAACCAGAGCAGGAGATAAATAAAGCTGCCCAGAAGTTTCCATTGCCCGTACCTCGGCCTTCTGCAGGGGACATCAAAGCTGAGCCCTCTCTGCCCCAAGATCCCATGTACCCAGCCCATCTCCCTGGCTCCCAGCCTGCCCCCTCAAAGCCCCTCAGCCCGGCACCAAGGCTCCGGCAGCTGATGGCACTGACACAAATCACCTTCAGAGCATGGAGTCGAAAGGTGATTCGTAAGTGTCATAGCACAGGAAAACCCTCCTCCTCTTCCTCCTCTTCCTTGCCAGGGGGCAGAACTGGCCCCAGGGAAGCCACGGAAGTGAACTGGATGGTGGCACCTGCTAGTACCACACTCTTGCCAGAGTCAGAGGCACCCCAGCATGGCCTGACATGGCCTGGCCTGACATGAAAGCCCCCAAACTGGGATGGGGTCCCATGGGGGAGTTCTTGATCCCCTGGAATCCCTGCAAACAGCACCAGGCTTGGATCAAATAACACATCCAGGGTTTATTGTTTTTTCCATTCCTCACAGCTAATGATCAAAAAATATTTAAAATAAATTACAGAATTAAATAAACACAGATGGATTATTCCTCTCCCCGTCCCTTCCCCACCATCCCCCACAGAAAGCGTTAGAAGAGTCACTGGATTTGGCCACAGCAACAACAAAACAACCTCTAGGAAAAAGCAGCTACTTGTCAGTGAGTGGTGCTGGGTGTCCTGCAGCCTCGCCCCCCTAAACCTGGGAGTGTCCCTCCTGCCGCCACACAGCCCTTGCCCCTTACCCGTGAGGCCACTTCTTCCGGTGTGGGGGGCAGCCCCCGTCTCTAGACGTGAGTCGGGTTGTCCAGGTATGGGTCAGTCTTGGTCATGTGCAGCATGACTGTGGGGGCTTTGTAGTGGCAGTGTCCCCCACCACAGCTGACCCCACTGCAGGGCTTGCTCCGCGTCCTCATGCCCAGCCGCCTGTTGCACAGGCTCTGCCAGGTCTGCAGTGTTTTAGAGCTCCACACCCACACCCCGCTGGTGATGCCCACCACCAGTGACATGAAAATCTTGAGCATGAAGACAGCCACAGTGGGCACCGAGGCCTCAAGGGAGCAGTCGGTGGCACGGCGACCAGGCAGGCGTAGGCAGCCATGCTCCAGCGCCCGCAGCATCCAGTAATCCACATTCAGCCGCTCATAGAAGTAGCAGACAATGACACAGGTGGCTGGGACGGTGTAGAGGATGGAGAAAACCCCAATCTTCACCATCAGCTTCTCCAGCTTCTCCGTGTTGGTGCCACCCGTCTTCATGATCTTACGGATGTGGAAGAGGGCAACGAAGCCAGTGAGAATGAAGGAGGTGCCGACAACCAGGTAGCAGGAGAGGGGGATGAGGACAAAGCCAGTCAGGGCATTGATGTCCATGCTCCCCACATAGCACAGCCCTGTGAGCTCATCCCCTGCCACCTTCCGCATGGTGAGGATGACAATGGTCTTCATGGCTGGGATGCCCCAGGCGGCCATGTGGAAGTAGCTGCTGTGGGCCTCGATGGCCTCATGTCCCCACTTCTTTCCAGCAGCCAGGAACCAGGTGAGGGTGAGGACAACCCACCAGAGAGAGCTAGCCATGCCAAAATAGTAGAGGATGAGGAAGACAATGGTACAGCCTGTGCTCTCCAGCCCCTCCTGTATGATGTAGAGCTCACCATTCTCCCGGTCACAGGCAATGTTCTCAGCCCCGGCCACAGAGCGGATGATGAAGGCCACAGAGTAGACATTGTAGCACATGGAGAGGAAAATGATGGGCCTCTCAGGGTACTGGAAGCGGTGGGGGTCGAGCAGAAAAGTAAGGACGGTGAAGGCAGTGGACACGAAGCAGAGGGTGGACCAGACAGCCATCCAGATGAAGGCAAAGTCCTTGTCCTCCCGGGACCAATACACGTCCACCCCAGGGGAGCACCTGGGTGCGCACGAGAGGCTCTTCTCCACGTACTGGAACTTCTCAGGATTGTCACAAGCTCCCAGCTCATTGGGTCCCCGTCCCTCAGTAGCGGTGCCAGGTGGCCATGGCCGGGGGGCCACAGGCAGCATCCCCTGTCCCTTGTGCGGCTCAGCGGCTGAGGCATTCTCAGGGGCCTCCATGCAGAGGGCATTGGGGTCATTCTTGGTGGGCAACCTGCCACAGTCAAGTGACTCAGGCCAGCCGAAATTGAACTGTTCCATGATGGGTACGCACTTGTGGCGGGCCTGCTCACACATGGGGCGGCACGCAGGGATGCTGGCGCTCACCTGATCCGTGCACATGGGTGCGTAGAGGGAGCAGAGGAAGAAGCGCAGGTGAACGTGGCAGCCGTACTCCACCAGAGGGGCGAACTCGTGCAGCTTCAGTGCGGCCTCACGCTGGCTCTCGTGTCCCAGCAGGTTGGGCATGCGGGTCAGGTTGTACCCGATACCCCGGCACATCGGGATGTCCACAGGCTGGCACCGCGCCGCCCGCCCCCGCGGGCCCTCCAGTCCTGCCAGCTCCAACCCATGACCGCCCACTCCAAAATGCCACAGCACCCACAGGGCCACCCGCAGCCGTGCCGCCGCCATCACCCGCCGCCCGCACCGGCCCCGCGGCTGCTACAGCTCCGCCATCGCCCGGCCACGCTGCCCCCGGCGCCGCGGGGCCGATCGCTGCGGTGCTAGAGGCGCCGCGCCGGGGCAGCCCCCGAACTTTCCCCTCCAACCTGCACTCTCAGCCTGTCAGGCTGCTTTTTTTAGCCTTTCCTTTCATACCTGTGTAAGCTCCAAGGGCAGATCCTGTACCCAGTGAAAAGGAGTGTGCTCAGGAAACTGATAAATAACCTGTGCCAAATGGGGGACGGGGGGGGGCGGGGGGCGGGGCCCGCGCCGCGAACCGGCAGCGAGCTCCGCCAGCGGCGCCGGAGCTCCGCGGCGCTGGGGACACGCGGGCGGGGCAGCGCAGCCGCGCACCCCGCTTACAGAGACACGGACGCACACGTGCACAAACGGAGCATTTACACAGGTATCGATAGATACACACGCGCGCGCTCTCGCATACACTAATGAGCGTGTCCTTGTGTGCACACACACGCGTAACATACACACTGACAGACATGCACACACTTCCACACATACACATACACGCATGTGCACACCCTAACGTGCACATGCCCACACACACGTACACACTCTATCACACACTAAAACACACACACGTGAGCACATTAACATGCACTAACACGCACAGAGCTTCACAATAATTTGCACACACATACATGCATTGACACACGTGCCCATACCGTGTGCATGTCCATGTGTACACACACATATATTCACATGCACATGCCCACACACACATAGAGAAGCACAAACAGGCTAACACATGCACACACACATGCACGCACACACACACACATAAAGGCATACACATACAGTAACATATACTCACAGACGGACACACATGCACACCCATACACTGCCAGACAGGCCTCGCACACGCACAGGGGCATGCACTAGCACATGTATGCACACATACACATGGGCACAGGATCACATGTGACCTCACGGATGCCCACATCTGCCGGGTGCTGCCAGGCCCCCCCGTGTGCCAGCAAGATGTGCATGAGCGGCTGAGCACACCTGGACACACACCCCAGGGCTTGTTGTCCCTGGGGGAGAGATCATCTCCCCGCAGGGTGACATGCCTCAGTTTGGGAACACAAACTGCTGCTTTGGTGCCACTGCTGAGAACTGGGGAACTCACAGCATGTGACACATGGTGCCTGTGCTCCTGGGGTTGAGCATGTGGTAGGACAGTGGAGACTCTGGGAAATGGTCAGCTCCCGTGCCCACAGCACAGGCCAGGAAGGCCATGTCTCCAGCCGAACAATTCAATCAGGCACAGGGCAGGGGACAGCAATGTCACTACAAGGCCAGGGCAGCTCCTGGGAGGTGACATAAGTCAGGGTGGTCAAGCCGGGGCTGCCAGACCCCAAAGTCCAGTGTCCCACTCACAGGGTGACAAATTACATCCAAGACGCGAGGCTGTGTTACACTCTGGGGTTGGCAGCACCCCTGAGGACAGGCTGTGCAGCCCAGGCCACCATCAGAAGGTGTGATCAGCAGCGCCCACTCCAACGAACTGCCGCTCCCAGGTCAGCCCAGGTTGCTCTGTGCCATCTCCAGCACCCCTTTTGGAGCAGCTCGTCCACCCTGGGTTGATTCCAGCATGGTTCCTGGAGTGTCCTGCAGGACATCTGGCATCCAGTGCCTGGCTGGCGCCAGGGGGTCCGGGCATCCAGCCATTCCTAGGCATTCTCACAGCCCTGCAATTTCTTTAGTAACAGCATAACAACCTGTCAGCGCGGCTCCTAATCCTTGACACCCACTGTGCAGGATCCAAACATCCCGGGTCCGGCGCTATAGGGAAATTCCATGGGAGCTGCTTATCAGCCATGTAACGGAGCAGCAGATAAGGCGTTGCCCCGGAATTTCCCTCTAACATGGGGTGTCTGCACAATGGGCTCTGGGGCCCTGTGAAAAGGGTCATTGGGGGATATTTGGAATTATTGGGGATATTGGGATGTTGAGATGTTTGTCACCTTGGCCACCAGCTCTGGGGGTGTTTCAGAAATCACTGTCCCATGTGCCCAGAGATACGAAGCAGCTTCAGTGGGCTTTGTGACATGGGTTATGGCCACATACTCTAAGAAATGGCTGTCTGGGGGTAATTTGTGCTGTGGTGCAGTCCTGGGGACAAATTGTCACGTATGGCTGAGCAGCAAAGTGATGGGGTTGAAGGTGGCACCTGCAGTGTGCTGGGACCTTTCTCTGGGTCCTTCAACTCTCCAACCCCCCAGACCCGGGGCACATGTCCTGTGTGAGGGGAGGGACCCAAGGCAGTCACTGCCACCACTCCAGGACACCTCAAACACCACTCTGGCCACTGAGGCTTGCCTTCAAGGAATTGATTGCTAAGGAAAGCTGGGAAGCAACACCTGGAATACCTGAAACGTCTCTGACCCAGCCCCAGCTGTGGAGTGAAGGTCCTGGATGGGTGGTGGGCACAGGCAGGGACTGGATGAGACCCCGGGGTCCTAGCCCCACCTTCCTGGTTCACCCCCACGGTTGCCTTCCACCTGGACTATGAAAGGTTAAGGGGCGGGGGATGCAGAGGGCACAAATAAATATATTTTAATTTAATTTTGCTTTAATATGTAAAACTGTTGCTCTTGGCTCCTGTTACTGCAGCCTGGCCAAGAGCAACACAGGGATTTTTGGAGTCAAGGTGCTCCTTGTAGAGGTGCGGCTGCCCCTAACCTCTGCCCTGCACCTTGGGGTGCTCCACCCTCACCTCCCTCCACCCCCCCACACCCCGCTCTTGGCTCCTGTTACTGCAGCCTGGCCAAGAGCAACACAGGGATTTTTGGAGTCAAGGTGCTCCTTGTAGAGGTGCGGCTGCCCCTAACCTCTGCCCTGCACCTTGGGGTGCTCCACCCTCACCTCCCTCCACCCCCCCACACCCCCACCCCCCCAGGTACTCCTCGGGGTGCCAAGCTCTGCCTGAGCCCCAGGGACCTGCCCAGAGCTTCATCTCACCCCAGAGGTATGCAGGGGGTATCGGGAGGTACCACGAGCACCCCGAGCCTTGCCCTTGCACTGCCCCATTGCCTGTGCCTGGTGGAGAAGTGGCCTGTCCCTGCCTGGGGAACGCAGGGACGGCGGGGAGGGGCAGTGCACGAGTGGGGCATGCCGGCCACGCACAGAAGCCGAGATCTCCAGCAGGTCTGGGAGCCCCACAGTGAAAACAAGAACCCCAGGTAGAGCAACACAGAGATTTACGGTCTTGGAAGTGGCTCTGCACTGTGGATCCAAGATCAATAGCAGAAAGAAAGGGCTCTCAGAACTGCTCAGGAATCCGCTCTTGGCTCCTGTTACTGCAGCCTGGCCAAGAGCAACACAGGGATTTTTGGAGTCAAGGTGCTCCTTGTAGAGGTGCGGCTGCCCCTAACCTCTGCCCTGCACCTTGGGGTGCTCCACCCTCACCTCCCTCCCCTCCACCCCCCCACACCCCCACCCCCCCAGGTACTCCTCGGGGTGCCAAGCTCTGCCTGAGCCCCAGGGACCTGCCCAGAGCTTCATCTCACCCCAGAGGTATGCAGGGGGTATCGGGAGGTACCACGAGCACCCCGAGCCTTGCCCTTGCACTGCCCCATTGCCTGTGCCTGGTGGAGAAGTGGCCTGTCCCTGCCTGGGGAACGCAGCTCTGCCTGAGCCCCAGGGACCTGCCCAGAGCTTCATCTCACCCCAGAGGTATGCAGGGGTATCGGGAGGTACCACGAGCACCCCGAGCCTTGCCCTTGCACTGCCCCATTGCCTGTGCCTGGTGGAGAAGTGGCCTGTCCCTGCCTGGGGAACGCAGGGACGGCGGGGAGGGGCAGTGCACGAGTGGGGCATGCCGGCCACGCACAGAAGCCGAGATCTCCAGCAGGTCTGGGAGCCCCACAGTGAAAACAAGAACCCCAGGTAGAGCAACACAGAGATTTACGGTCTTGGAAGTGGCTCTGCACTGTGGATCCAAGATCAATAGCAGAAAGAAAGGGCTCTCAGAACTGCTCAGGAATCCTGCCCGGGAAGCGGCCAGGCAGGCGAGCGGGACGGATCGCCGGAGCCCGGGAGCCTGTGGTTCCTGGCACAGCTTTGCCCCATTTCCTTTCTTCCCGTCAACAGCGCCTGAAACCTGTGCGAGAGCCTCGGCAAAGGGAGGGGATGAATGGAAAAAATCCACTGGCTGCCCCCTCGGGCACAGGGGGCTGCAGCAGTGCCCCTCTGGCCAGCCACGGCAGGGGGGAGGGTGTCTTTCTGGGAGGAAGGGCTTGGGGGATCCTCTTGGCACCAGAGATGGGGACAGCCCCGGTGGGAGTCAGTGAGGGGGCAGTGGAGGTGGCATAGTGGAGCAAAGGAAGAGATGGTGGAGCTGGGGAAAGGGTGATGGAGCAAGACAGGAGGCAATGGATGTGGGGAGAGGGAGGAGAGAGAGGATGGTGAAATGGAACTGGGTGAGTGATGGAGTAGGGAAGACAGTTATGGAGGTGGGGAAGGAGCAGTAGAGGAGGGGGTGATGAAGCTGGAGAAGGGGGCAACAGAGCCTGGGAGAGGGTGATGGAGCAGAGAAGGGAGTGATAGAGCTGGGCAAGGGAGGAAGTGACTCATCCAGGGAGGAGGTAATCGACTTGGGGAAGGGGCAGGGGAGGGGGCAATAGGGCAAGGGAGGGTGGAGCTGGGGAGCATGCAGTGGATTTGGGAAGGAGGTGCTGCAACTGTGTCAGGACTGCGGGTGCTGCTCTGCCCAGCCTTGGCCAGGGCAGCAGGACTTGTTGCAAGGAGGTGGGGGCTCCATGCCATCACTGCCCTTGCCTCTGACCTGACAAGCTCCCAGTTCCCCAGTGGTCCCAGTTCCCACCAGTCCCTGGCTCACAGAGAGAGGCAGGGGCTGAGGCAGGGAGAGGAATCCACCTTGTGAGGACAGACCATGTCCATGTGAGCCAGGACTCTGGGCACCCTGTCCCCTACCTGCCAACTTGGAGGCAGGAAATGGCACAGTCCTGCAGGGATCTGGGAGGGATAATTTTCCCTTCCTGAAGAATTTCACAGGAATTGCTGTGCAAAAGGCCAGTGGCTTCAGTTTCAAAAGGATGGGCTAGTGCCAGGCCGGATGGGCTGGTGAGCAGGTGAAGGGGTCCATTCTGGGAGCAATCCATGGGGCTGTGGGCTGGCACCCACCCAGCCAGAGAGGCAGATTACCCCCCAGCCCCAGCCACCATCTCCTTGGGGACACCAGGATCACCACGAGTGATCCTCAAGCCCAAGCTCCTCCTGCCCCAGGCACAATCCTGTGTGATGCCAATGCACACGCACGTGCAACAGACTGTGCCCACCACAGGACAACTGTTCTCTGTGCCCCTGGGCATGCTCTGTGCCATGGGCAGGTGCAGTAGTGGAGAAAGATGGGAATTTTGGGGTCTGGTCCCCAAACAAGCATGTGGAGAACAAACAGTGTCCCCAGGCAGTGTCTCCTGGCTTGGCTCTCTGTAGGTATTTGTGGTTACAACCCAGCCCATGGTGCAAGGACACTGTGGCCAGGACTCAGGGATGCAGGCTGACATGTGTGACATTACCAGGGATGCTCTCTGCAGCCTTGTCACTCCATCACCCTGCAGCTGGGGACTTGTGGGTCATGGCGCCAGCCCCTGCTCCCCAGCCCTGGCCACAGTTTCCCTGGGCCATGACATCTCCATTCACATAGCTGTGACACAAATCAGGGAGGAGGCACATGGCTCAGGGCACGACCTTAACCCCAGGATCCCTGGGAGCCTGAGGGACCGGCACAGGGACGGGGACCACATACAGCTTTGGGACTCAGCGGATGGGGCAGGAGGACATGGTGTGTCCCAGGGGAGCCACAGCTGGGAGAACGAGGCATGAGAAAGACAATGTCCCTACCTTACCCTCTGTATTTTATCTGGTGAGAGTGGTGGCAGCACAAGGGGCTGCTTTCAGCTCCTGGCAGCACTGAGACACTCGTCCCCAGCAATGGGACTTCTCTTATCAACAGAAAACCTGGATTGAGCCACATCCTACCCTCAGCCACCTCGTTTACCCCTGCAGACCCCTTCTAGGGGGACAGGGGCCAGGTGAGCCCTGGCAGCAGTCATTCACTCTGAACTCTACTGGTGGCAGCAGCTGAAGATTGGAGCAGCTGCCTGAGAGAGGCAGGTGAATGGTTGGAGCTCCCTCCCAGCTGCCTCCCGGGAATAGCTGCTCGTATACCCCCATGCTGGGCCATGGGGCCACCATCTGTCCCCGCAGGTGATCTTCAGTGTCCATCTCTTTTCCTGGCAGCCCAAGAATGGGCCAAGGAGGTTTTTTGTGCTGGGAGCAGGCTCTGAGGTGCTCCCAGACAACATCCCAAGCCAGCACAGAAACCCTTTCACCCCCAGCCCTGCTTGCCCCCCAGAGTGAAGTTTCTTCCCCAGGATCCCTCATCCTGGGGCGGGTGCTGGCAGCAGGTCCTGGTGCTCACATGCACACTCAGTCCTTTCTTCAGCCTCACCCACAGGCTCGGTGCTGGCAGGAGGCTTCAAGCAGCACAATGTGCCTCCTTGTTCACCCGCCCCAGGGTTGGCTTGTGGGGAATGGCAGGGAATCGCCTCCATTTCCTACTGGAGTTTTATTACATTCATCGTATAAATAAATAAATATGATCCAGAGAAGAAGGGGAGAAGCACGGGGCAGGCTGGAGCCAGGCAGAATGTGGGCTGGGATTCAGCCCCACAGCAGCAGGACTGGAGGCACCCTGGGAGGGGGTAGGAGATGCACCATAGCAGCTGTGTCCTGGGTTGTTAATGCCCCCGGACCCTCAATGCCTTTCCAAAGAGCAGCAAAATCCAGGAGGCATCTGCCTGGTCAGGGACTGTGGTCACCAGTCCAGAAGAGGAGAGGAGAAACCTTCTCCCAAGCAATTTGGGAAGAGTGGGAGCCCCCTCAAGCCCTGCCACCTCCTGATGAATTGCTGTGTCACACTGAATAATGCCGTGGGCCAAGAACCTCTGCACAGAATAACAGCCTGGTCACAGTCAAAGCAGCATCCCCTGGGAAGAAGGAACACCCTCAGAGAGTTGAGCCCTAACCCACCGTATGCTGCAGGAGCAGGGGGGGCTCTTGGAACCTGCTAGAAATGGTTTTATCACACCACTGACTTGGCCAAGCTGCCTGCCTACTTGGTTGCCAAGACCAACCACATGTCTCCAAGTGCAACCTCAAGGCTCTGTCAGCTGTCACTTTCCCTGGGTGCCCCACAGCCATAGAGGCCTTTCTCCAGGTCCTCACCTACTGGCAATGCCATTGGTGCTGTGCTTTTCCAGCTGCATGGACCAGGAGGAAGAATCCTGGCTTTGCCAGGGCTCTTGGGTTGTGTTGGTGTAAGCTCCCCCACACAGCTGGGCCCAAGTGCAGGGAGAAGGCAGGAGCAGCCCCATCTGATGGTTTCCTGTCTCTGATACTTCTGGGAGAGCGTTATCTCCTCCCAGTAACTGGGCAGAATTATCAGTGCTGGGAAGCCCCATACTGCATTTCTCCCTTTCTTCCCAGGTCCCAAACACCTTCTGACAGGTGGCATCCCAGTCTATGGCAGGAAGTTGGAACAAGAGAATCTTTAAGGTCCCTTCCAATCTACTTCCAAATTACTCTGTGATTCCATGGAAGCACCCCATGTTCAGGGGCACTCCTTACTCTGGTCAAACCATCTGGCACCAGCATCCTCCTCCCTGAGCTGGTTCCTCCTCGTGTACTACCTCTTCTCCTCCTCTCCATATGGAGAGCCCCAGGAGATCCTCATCTCTCACTTGTGCAGAGGAGAAGGGAGAAAGTTCCTCAGACATGTCTAACCTGATCACCAGAGAGCTGCACAGTGTAACAATTCCATCCCCACCTTCCCTGGGCCTACTCTGAAGAGGAGCTGCTGTGGATGAGCTGCAGCTCAAGGACCTGAGTTCCTCAGAGCCTTATTTCTCAAAGAACAGAGCCTGATGTCCTGGCAGGGCCAGCTCAAGGGACACAGAATTTTGACAAGTTTAAGGTAAAGAATTTTCTGCTCTGCTGGAGACAGACCCAGAGCCTTTCTTCCCTTCTGCCTCCCATCACCCACAGGATTTGGGTTCATGTCCAGATGGGAGGTTCCTGATGGGTCACTTTGCTCTTCATTGTCACCAGCTGGTCAGATGGGCTCTGACACCTTTCAGGGATCAGAAAACTCCTCACCTGCCTGGCCCCCCAAACACTCCACTTGGGAAGTTCAGACCTGATCCCAGTCTCCCTGGGGGAGATGGGATTTAGGCACAGGGAATCCAAAGCAGCAAAGAACTACACCCCAGATGATCCAAGCGTGTTCCAGAAAAGTAATGTGACCTTTTGCCATTCCCTGCAGCCCCACCCAGTCAGGAGCATGTCAACCCTCCCAGCTCGCTGAGGCACCCCTCCCTCGGGGCAGCATGCAGCTGGGGGGCGCATTCCACCAGGGAAGGACTTTGTACTGGAGCAGCACCAGCATGACCTCCTTCTATCTCAAAAACACCCTCATATACCAACTTCTCTGAAAATATTCAAAACCCCAATATTTAACAAAAAAAGCAAGCAGCACCATGGTGGGGGAGCCAGCTGCTCCTTTTCTTTACCAAAAAATATCTTCACAAGATGAAGCAGTGCCTTGTCAGGTCTATCATCATCATCATCATCATCATCCTCATGGTACCAGGAGCTCAAAACAGCAACTTGGAGTGGAAACCCTCAGGTATGTCAAACAAAAATACAATTCCCCATTCGCTGGCTAATCCTGTTCTCCTTGAGGGGAAAAAAACCACAAATCTCCCAGATTTATTCAGCCAAACTCAGCACTTTTGGGTTTTGCTGATGGTGTCTAAATATAGTTTGTGAGAAACAAATAATCTTTCAGGGATTTCTGCTACCTCCATCTCTCCAACTACCTTGTTTAAAGGTCAGTGGCTGCGGTAAGGGCTCACATTAGACAGGAGCCTGGAGGTGAGGAAATGAGCTTTTTGGTGTGTCACCAAGGCTGTGAGCGGGGTCACCCATCCCTGGGTTCCTCCAGCAGCGCTGGGGTGGGCTCTGGGGTGGCTCTGCTCTGTCCCCATCCCCAACTCCAGCCTGTCTCCTGGCCCTGCTAATAGCACAAATTTCCCTGTCATGTCCTGTCACTGGAGGTGATGGGGAGAGCAAAAGCTGTTATTGGGGAGGCCACAAGCTAGAGGCGACATCCCTGGAAGTGTTCAAGGTGAGGCTGGATGGGGGTTGGAGCAACCTGGTCTAGTGAAAAGTGTTTGGTGAAAGGAAGTTGGAACTGGATCGTCTTTCAAGTCCCTTCCAACTCAAACCATTCTGTGATTCCAATTCCATGATCTCATCCCAGAGCAGCAGGAGACAATAGATGCCAGCTCTCTGAGTGTCCTGCTGAGCCTCTTCCCTTGATGTTCAATCTGCATGTTCCTGCTTTTGCCCTGCCCCGGGGTACCCTGAGTTACCTTCCCCCTCTCTTCATCCCTAATCCTCCCCTGCTCCACATGAAAAGAGCCACAGGCAAGGGACTTGGTGCTGGCTGGCAGAGCTGAAGGTCCCCCCAACTCTACATACTTGCAAATCCAGGGCTGGAAAACAAACATGTCTCCAGGTCTGCAGCAGAGCCATGGCCCAAGGAAATATCATATCCTATTACCCTGCCTGTGGCTGTCAGAGGGTTGTGTTGGCAGCACTGAGGGCAGAACCCAGCTTCCCTCTTAGGTGAGTGCAAGTGTTTCTGCAGCCAGCTCATGGCTCCCAGTAATATAGGTTTGCTGCAAACACTCCAGGAGCAGCAGTAAGGTGTCTAAGTGGGATTTGAGATATCTACATGCCACAGAGAATGGCCTTGGGTGGCGGGAGGGAGCTGCAGTACTGCAGCAAACCTGTGTCCAGCCCTGTGCTCCATGTTCTGGTGGGTCCCCTGGCACCTCTGTAGCATTCCCATCACATGTCAGCCTCAGGGGTGCCAGACCATCCCATGGGAGCTGAAGGCCAGGCAGCCTGTGGAGTTGCCCTGCTTCCCAGCAAATTCCTGGCCCCAACCACCCTGAGCGGGGACACTTCCCAGATCCACTGGGCTTTGGCGTGTACCATGTCCATGTCCCTGCCATGGGCTCTGCCCCAGCAGGCAGGTCACATCCCAAAGCTCCCAGTGGCCCCACACACCTCCTCTCCCACCAGATTTCCCACCTTCACTGCAAACCACCAGTGAAGGAAAATGTGAAGCCATGGAAGACCAAGCCCGTCCCTGTCAGCCACGCCACATTCCTCCTCCTCCTCCTTCTCAGCCCCTCGACTCCCAAACCACAGGTTGTCCAGCTCCCAGATCTCCAGTGTTCCACCCTAGCTGGTTGCCCACTCCCCCTGTGCAGGATCCAGAGCACCTCAAGCTGCAGGGAGCCTGTTTTGGAGTGCACTGAGGGCTTTATGGAGCAGCCTGAGTTTCAAGCGTGAGAGTGCTGCTGGTGTAGCTCCAGTGGTTCCTCCATTCACCTTTCTGTGTGTTGCTCCAAGTCCGGGTCCTGCTTAGCTCCAGCCTCCCTAAGCCCACATTTGGGACTGGTTCCTCCAGCATCTGGCATATGAGGCCACTGTCCCTCTCCTCTGGGCTCACCCAGGGGAGCAGAACTGCAAATCACCACACTCCTGACCCTTCCACACTGGAATGACCACAACCTTTCCCCACACACTTCTCATTCCTGACACAGGTCATCCTCAGCTTTCAGACCCATGTGCAAAACTGGAAGTCTTCCTTTGCCTATGTAACTCCAGAACCTTCTCTACTACCTTCTCCAGAATCAGCCCCCAGAGCCTGTCAGGCACAGTTCCTGTCTGGCTTCACACAAGAGGATGCTCTGCACTGTGGGAGAGGCAGGGGAGGCACTAGGATACACTGAACATAAGACATGCTTAGGAAGGGGTGGACAAACTACCAAAACCCCAGAGAAAACAGCTTAAATCTGATTTATGTTTTTCCCAAAACCCGGAAAAAGAAGTGCAGGATCATCAGGGAGCTCCCACTTTCCTGCCAATGTCAGGACCAGGTGAGGGGCTAAGGATGCATAAGCTGGACACCTCCCAAGAGCATCCTTACCTGGGAGCTGCATCATCCCTAGGGAGCTCCTTTGGGCCCTGCTTGGATGGGAATGCTTCTGTCAGCTCTGGAGCCACAGCTGTATCATGAAACAGAGGTATCCTGAAACAAATGCTAATTGTTCCCATTTAAGGACAGAACTTGGATACTTATCAGCACATGGTGGCAGCCCTAATGATTTTCCCAGGATGGCTGGGAATGGGGGCAGTAGAACTGGGGAGGGCTCCTGCTGCTGGCATCTGCCCTGAGAGGGGAGATTTGTGTCTGTGCTTCTTTCAGGGAAAGGGAAAATGTGCTTTGGGCTCCTCTGGGATTTCATAACAGCTCCTCGAGGGATGGAGCAGAGGTGTTGAGGTCCCCAGGGACCCCAGTGCCCCATAGCAGTAGTGCAAGAGCTGGCCCAGTGACACCCCCCCTCCACCTCCCCCCCACCGTGATTGGCTGTGTTAGGGCATCCCAAAAGGAGCTGGGGCCAGGGCTGAGATAGCACAACCTTACAGACAGCCCCAGCCTGAGATATTCCCAGTGGGCTGGGCTGAGGACATTGAATGAGGAAACTGGGGGCTGCATGGCCCTGCAAAACCACCCAAATATGGCAAACAACTGAACACAGAGCTTGGCTGGGCTGTGGGTGCCCTTCAAGGAACTCAGACAAGAGGAAAGCAGAGTTGTTTCCCCTGGATCCCAAGGCTGAGCCAGGCTGGATGCTCTGCATGTGATACCACCCTCACTGCTTCTGCAGCTCACAGGGATTTTCTCAAAGCTGGAGGGAAAAACCTTATGGAAGCTGCAAAGTCATGAAGAGCAGCAACACAAGATGGCAATATGGGGGTCCAGTTGCACCCAATGCCCTCAAACCCACCCAAGAGAGAGCAAGCTTCCAAAACCTGGCAGGTGCTGGAGACACTTACAGCACACATGGGAATCCCTGGGGCTGGGTCCCAACTCTGCTAGAGGGGTTTGCACCTGGAAACACCAGCTGAGGGCACTGGGAGCCCCTGCTCTGCGTGGGGGGATCCCCTTGGTGACCACGTTGTTGGGGAGGTGAGATACCCCAAATCACCCTGAAAGCAACAGCCGCCTCCTCCATTACCCAGTCAGCCCTGCCAGCACACTGGGGAAGAAAGGAATTTCTGTGTAAATCCCATTTACTGTCGGGTTTCTCACTTCCCGCCCAGTAGACAATCCCAGCCCTCAGTGCAGCGCTGTATGAAGGGGCAGTTTAATGTATTTTTGGAAGGAGAGGAAAAAAAAAGCCCTCTCTGAAAAGAGCCTCTTTCAGCTAATAATGAAGTGAATATTATATTAAGAGTGAAAACATTCAGGGGAACTTACAGAGGGAGACAGAAAACCTTTTCATAACATCCTGGCCACAAACACAACTGCCAATTAAACCAGCTTCGCTCTCTGGCTGGTGCCAACACAAACGAGGGGCCAGGAGCAGAGCACGGAGCTGGCGCGTTCTGTGCCCGGCTGGGCTTTCCTGCGACCGGCAGCACAAAGGGGTTTCTGCTTCCATGACTTCCAGGGCCAGCCATTGGAACAAAAAGATCTGAGTCCCTTGTCCTTACCTCGGGGAACGGGTGCCCAGTGAGTCAAGGGACTCTGGTGCCATGGAGGTCCTTGGTCCCTGTCCCAGCCCAGAGGCTCCAATGCCATGGAAGTTCTTGGCTCCTGTCCCAGCCCAGAAGAACAGGGTGCCCAGTGACTCAAGGGGCTCCAGAACCCAGTGAGTCCTTTGCCCCTGTAACAACCCAGAGGATCCAGTGCCACAGGGGCCCTTGGTCCCCGCCTGCAGCCTCCTCTCTGCCCTGTCAGCAGCACAGGGATGGTGGCAGGAGCCTGAGCCCCCAAGTCCCTGAGATCAGCAGGATTGCTCCTGGCCCAGAGGAGGGTGCTGAGCACCCACCCAGACTGAGCTGATAGGACCGGCATCCCCACGCATGCCAGGAAGGTTTGGAGAGGTGCTGCATTTCCCACTGCAGCACCTTGTGCCTTGGAGGAAAAAACAGGAGGTGCCACAACGTGGAGCACCTTCCAGCATTCCTATTTCACACGCCCTGAATGCCTCAACACAGGTTTAGCACAGCTATTTCATGTGTTTTGGTTGCTTGCCAGTGGTCTCAGCTCACCCTTGTCCCTGGCAGAGCACATCCCACACCTAGGGGGCACAAGGTCACCCACCCACACTCTCCAGGGTTTCTGCACCAGCTGCCAGTGGAGGGAACAGGCATGGAGTGGGATCTCAGCGCCCTTATGTGTTCTGGGGAGTCAGTGGTGTGCAGGGGAGGACAACATGATGTGAGATGCTCAGGTGACACACAGGGGTTGTGAGTCACACTTCAAAGAGGCTTTATCTTTGCAGCCCAAGGAGTTGCTGGATTGATGAGTTGAGGGTGCATGACATTTCAGGTTTGGATAAACAGCCATGGCAGGAAAACTTCACCTGAGATCAGATAATCTTGAAATTTAGCAAACCCGGCACAGATGCAGAGCTGCAGGTTGACATTTGATAAACCCAACCTGGAAATACAAGACCACTGCTGAGCTGGGGCCAACCTTTGGAATAGCTTCTCCAGGGAAGACGTTGAAGATGTTTGTCAAAAACTGTTTCATGGAGGGGAGAAATGGATGCATTTTGGCCAAAATGAAAAATTCCAGTAGGAAACTTTTCTCCGATTGGGTGGTTTTTGACTATCACCCTGAAAGTGTGGCTCTCTGTAGAGATTTTTGTCTCTTTTGCTCAAGGACTAGTATTTCTACTTTAATGCCAAGTCAAGATCCAAACACACCTCTGATTTTGCCCAGAGGCTAAGAGATTGTATTTCTTCCTTTAATAACAAAAAAGGAAGGAAGGGAGAAAGGAGGGGGGAAAAAAAAGAGAAAAAATAAAGTAGTTTTTTTACATAATTTGGTAAAGAAAGATGCACTTCAGCAAGATCTACCTCACCATGAGAAATCCCCAACAGCAAAAACTGCCTGTCAACCTGCCTGTCAACAGACTCTGGGTAAAGTACAGTTAACTGGCTTGGCCTGGGTGGCAGGGAAGGGTGGCTGCTGTTCCTGCAGTGTGTGCTCCTGGCAGCAGGACTGGAGTGAATCTTCCAGAGGCTTGGAAAGCTCCTCACTGTGCCACAGCAGTTACACCGCTCCTACACTTCAGATTTAGCAGATGAAATGTCTTCCTCAGTGGGCTCCCCACAATTTGGGGTCCAGGAGATCCTGCCTTTCCAAGGCCATTGGTGGACAGGGATGTGCAAAGTCTGCACTCATGGATCCAGCTGCCCACAGTCATTTGACCCAAGGGCTGGCAGGGAAGTGCCAGCACAGCCCATGGTAGGGAATGCCAGGGAAGCACAGCTGTCCCATTCTGGAAAACTTGCCTTGTTTATGTCTTCAGAACTATCATATCCCAGGAACCACAAAGTTCTCTGCTTCTTATAGGGAAGAGGCACCAACTCCCAATCAAATTTATATAGAGAAAGACAAATTTATGTAGAGAAAGACAGCTATCCAGATTTAAAGGCCATCAGAAAGGAGTCCCAAACACCGCTGGGAAGTAGGCATTGCCATCTAGTGTCAGGCTAGGAAAGGGCTCAGGGACACACTGGCCCTGCAGCAGGAGCTGCACTGGATAATCCCAGTGGATCCCTTCAGTTTAGGATATTCCATGCTTCTACAATTCTCCTCTCAGTGCCAGCCCAACCTCTACTGGCTGGAAATATGGTTTCAGACCCTTCTGCAAAAGAGCAAGGCCAAGAAGATGGACAGACAAGGCCACCTGTGATGCATAAATAGCTGGGAAGCCCTGGCTGATATGGCTGTGGAAGTCAGAATCACAGAATGGTTTGGGTTGGGAGGGACCTTAAAGCTCATCTTGTTCCACCCCCTGCCATGGGCAGAGACACTTCACTGGACCAGGGTGCTCTTAGCACCAGCCCGGCCTTGGACACTTCCAGGGATCCAGAGGCAGCCACGGTTTCACTGGGCAAGCTGTGCCAGGGCCTCATAAAGTTCATAGGGAAGAATTTCTTCCCACCATCCCATCTAACCCTGCCCTCTATCAACAGGAAGCCATTCCTCCTTGTCTTGTTACTCCACCTCCTTGTCCAAAGTCTATCTCCACCTCTCTTGGAGCCTCTTTACACAGAGGAAGAGGCTCTAAGGTCTGCCTAGAGCTTTCTGCAGGTGAACACCCCAGTTCTCCCAGCCTGGCTCCAGAGCAGAGGGACTCCAGCTCTCAGAGCATCTCTGACTCTGCATTTATTCAATCCCAGCCACAGCCTCATGTGAGCACACAGAGTTCTAGAGTTTGCTCCAAAGCTGGTAATATTCAGCAATTTTAGATCTAGCATCAACATTCACAGGAACATTCAGCCAAAACAGAGTACAACAACCAGTCGCCCACAAAGGGAGCCAGCTGTACAGACCCCATTCCAAATTCCAGCTCCTTCAGGCACTAATCACTCTTGCAATCACTTTTATTTGTGCAATAAATTGGCACAAGTCCTGACAGCTTTAGTGTTCAGGTTGGTTTATTTCCTCAGAACAAAAATATCAAACTTTTTTTTTTTTAAGAACAACCTGTGTAAATAGAAAACTTCATGGCATCCTCTTCCCACTTACAAATTCTCTGAAAGCAGCCTGGAATCTATCTGCAAGAGGCAGGACATGAGGAAAGAGTTTTCTTCAAACAGCGTGCATGGGAGAAGAGAAGGAATTTACACAGACCCATTCCTCTCTCCAACAGCACAGATTAAATTATTCTGGAAACTGCCTCAAAACATAGCAAACAAACAAAACTTTGGGAAAATGAGGTTGTGTATAAACACTGAACCTTCAGTCTTTGAAGTAAGACAGTGTTTCTGCTCCTTTTCCGAAAACTTGTATGTGATGCTGAGATCTCCATGTGCCAAAAAGTGGACAGCTGCAACAGTCCTAGGACGACAAAGTATCACAGTCAGTGCTTCCCCAGCATCACTTGCACAATTTATTGAATTTCAGCTCTCAATGATCCATGATTACCAGCACACACCTCCAGTGGCCCTGAAAGAAACACCTAGAATTCCACAGATTAGCACAAGTGGAACAAACACAAGTGGAACAAACACATTTGAAATCCCCTCAAAATCCATTCAACTTCCTCATGAAAGACTTGGAGAAAACAGAGTATTAAGTGACAAAAACTAAAAACAAGCCAGCCCCCATCAGGGAAACACCCAGAGCACTCCTTGGGCCACTTCCTTTTCTACACAGGGTCATCCATGCTTCCCATCACTTACACTTTTCCTGCTTTGGGGAAACTGAAGCCTGGATACTTACTCTGCCTTTGGGAGAAAGTGAATCTTCTATGAGACACAGGAATTTCTCCTAAACCCAGATTCCTATTGCTTCTCCCTGTACTTCCCTGCTCCGAGCTCCTTCCTGTTGCAGGACAGGAGCACTGGAAGGCTTGGCTATCTGGCAGCATCCCAGCAATGGATCACAGAGCACCCCCAGCACTTTGGGCAATTGTTTACCTCAGCCCATCACTCGCAGTTAGGTCCTTGACAGTCTTGAAGCCCTGGCAAGGGAAATGACAATTTCCACATCCAGCAAAACTTCTTTATTTCATCTCAGCCTCCACCCATACCTTCCCTTCTTTAGGGTAACCAGAAGGAAATCTGTACCTTGGTGCAGCATCAGCTTGTTCTGGGTAAGAATCAGGACTGCTTTTAAGTGGTGATTCCTCTCTCCTCAGCTCTAAATTTGAAAGGGGAACCTCTCTGGTCACTGATCAGGACTTGGCTCACCTACCTCACCTTCTAATGGCTTCACTGACCTTGTTGCCAAAAGCTCCCCTGCTCCTCCTCCAGTGCCTCTCCCAGGTGGGCTTTCCCTCAGCTCCGGCAGAAGCGGCACCTTCACCTCCCTAGTGCTCAGACACAATCAGCACCTTCCCCTGTGTCTGGTGCCACAGGTCACATCCTGCTGTTCGTCATGTAGCTGCCAGTGGCTCCTCTCAAACACCAACACAGAAAAACTCCTACTGGAAGTATTTCCCCAATTTGTGAGCACAAAAGACACCAAAATACTGTTGGAACAGTATTTGTCCCTCTCTCATCCATAGGATTACCAGCAGAAGGAAAAATAGAATAAATGAAAACCCAAGAAAATCCTTAGAAACTTTCCCCAGAACAAACCAGTATCTGTCTCCTACAGGAGCTCTGAGTAGCAAAGGATCCCATCCAAAAGGTGCATGACCTGCTCACAGCTCAGGAATACCAGAAGCCCAAACCTATTTTTATACTCTTCCAGCATCTGCATGCTACCACAGCTGGCACAGCCAGCTCAGCTGCAGTGACCATTCCAACACATGTAAATCAAATTACTGGTAGCAAAATAGGAAAGCCTGTTCCTTAGAGGATATTGAGTTACAGGCTGCTAACCAGGAGGCAAAAAAACCCCCAAGAACTGTGAGGGAAATAGCTTCTTTATAGACTAAAAGAGAAGATGAAGCATCACATGATGCTCAAAATCCACACCTCATTCATTATACATCCTTGAAAGGCACCACAGGATCACGGGATAACTGGGGCTTTGAGGAACATCAAGACCCTCCAGCCCACCCCCAATGACTCATGTCCCTCTGATGATCCTGGAGCAGTGGGATCATCAGTCCATGGGCTCAGAGCCACACAGAACCCATGACAAAGGGCCACCCTGCCAGAAAACTGGGTCTGAGTCAGTACAATGTGCTTCTTACAAGGGCTGTCCCCAATTTAAAGTTTGGGATACTAAAAGCATAAAAGAGTTGAGGAACTTTTAATACTGTCAGAAACACAGGAGACTTCCAGCCTACTACAAACTGGGAGTTAGTGCACTCACCAAATCCCATGGTACAGCTTTGTTTAACAGGCCCCCTTGTACTGCCAAACCTTCCAGAACTTTGGGGGTACACGAGGTTCCTGACACACAAGATATCAGTTGTCAATCCAGGCTGGCAGCACTTTCCAGGAAAAGGGGGATAGGAAGTCCAGAAAGAAGGAAAATTACTGAAGGACACTTCAGCAAATATCTTTGAAAATGAATCAGAAAAACACCTAAATAATTTCTCCAGTTCACAGCAGAATGTTCTTTCAACCAGGAGAAGGAAAGAAAGGCTTCAAGTGGGAAAAAGGAATCCTTATTCTTGATGTGCTACAGTGTTCTCTGCATTGTTAAACTAAAGCATCCTTGCTCCTCCTAAAATACAACTGACTTCCACTCTGCTCCTTATCAGTCTAATCCCATCCCCACAAAGCAGTTCCTTCACATGTTCCCAACAGGAATACTTCAAAGCTGATCACTGGGTGTTCCCATCAGCTGTTAGCTGGGGTTTGGGGTGTCTAATTTGGAGTGAGCCTGCGGCTGACTGAGGCTTCCTGTACACCAGGAAAATAAAGGATCAGACCAAGAGGTTTCTGGTTTCATGGCTGCTAATTGAAGTAATAAAGTCTTTACATGAAGCTAATTAAATAAAAATTCAAACTGAAATCCTAAAGCCATTTCAGGGAGTGTTTGATCAGTTTGTCTCTTTCATTTCCACCAAATGGCTCCACAATCAGAAGAGAAGTGGAGGGGAATCACAGGACCCAGCAGACATAGTAGCTGGAGGGGGTTCAACACCAGTGCTACTCCTGGATGGAGTAGAACAGCACACTCCAACCAGAAGCCTGCTCCAAGATTTGTTTCCTTCACTACAGCAGGTTGACAGCAACTCAGTCATGAAATCCAGCAAGGCACATTCAGATTTCAAAGGTCACACACAAGCCTGTTGGTCTCAGCTACTTTAACTCATCCTTTGGAACTACAAAGCTGATCCTCAATTCATAGGGAGTAACACACCAGGTCACGGGTCATTTATAATCATAATTATGATATAAATATATCACCTTTACTCTGCATTAAAGCCACAATTAACAGTTAATGCTTAAGTAAGACTTTACAATTTGTTTAAGCTGCTTTTCTGCATTAAAAAAACCCTGCGGGTGCATCTTCCCCAGCTCCCCCTTTCCTGCCTCCATCTCTAGAAGGACTGTAGGGAGGCACCAAACACAGCAGATAAAAGTTCCTGTCAAAACACGAGGAAACTGGAAAACTCAGAATTGTGCACTTAAACATTGCTCCTGCCAGTTCAGCCCTCACTGCCTCCCATGCCTTGAGGCAGTAGCTCCCAGAGTGCTGCACTGGGATAACCCTCAGTGAGAAGAGCGCTCCTCAAGGCAAGAATCCAAGAAATCAGCTTGGTGGTGGCAGTCTAGAAAGCTTTCACATCTCAGAAATTGACCTCAAAGGATATTCAGAGAAATGCAGCCTCCTCTCTTAGGGGAAACAGAACACCTCCTCTTCAATGCTTCTGTTCAGATCTAAATGGAATTTACAACTGAGCATGGAGAAGAAAGGAAGGGAAGTTGTGACTCAGTAGCCAGAAGGATAAAGCACATCCTAACACCGCAGCTCCACATGAGCCTGGCTGGGAAAGCAGATGTTATGTGCACACATCAGCAAAGAGCCAAAACCGTGAACAGCAGCTGCCTGAGAAGTGCTCTTCACTCGGAGCCTGACCAGTCCCACAGGCACTGACACTGGAGAAAAACCACTGCGATCACGAAGGAACAATCTCATGGACTCCACGAGAGGTCCCTGCCAGGCTGCAGTGCTCTGGAGTACTGAAATGAAATTCCAGCAGCACTAGGGTGCTCTCAGCAGCTGATAACATTATGTGCTGGGCAATCACCCTGACACCAAGAGAGGAACAGCTATTTACAACACCAGCCTGTCCTGATTTATCTGGGCATGAGGCATTGCCATCCCAGGGAGATTCCTCTGAGCAGGTGACATGCCTTCGGGAGAAAATTCCCTAATTAGGGACCATTTATATGCTCTTTGTGGAAGTGGCTCTGCAGTCAGGCATTCCCTCCTCTTTTCTCTCCAAGTGCTCTTTAGGGATGTCCAGCTGTGAGGCTTCAAGTGGCCACTCCAATGGTGGAGGTGGCTGTGGATATGTTCTCAGAGCACGGCAGCACACAAGCATAGACACTCACCCTCCCCACATCCAAAGTCAGAGCCCCATCACAGATGCCCAAATCCACAGAGGAAAGCGGAAGGAACAGATACGCTGCTCATCTTTTCTAGAGCCAAGCTACATAAACGTCAATTGCCACCTCAAGATCTGCACTTACACACATTTTTTTCCTCAAGACACTTTTTCCAAGTCAATTTACCAAGATTCTCAGCTCTGCAGAAGATCCACAGTGAGTTCCAAGAGCTGCATGTATGCTAGATAGACACTCTGTAGCAGGAGGAATTCTCCAGAGATCTGTAACAAGTCTTGACTCCAAAGGCCCTGAATGCTGATGACATGCACTACCATTCCAAACCTAAGTGATGGAAGGAAGAGCTGTGAAGTCTGCTTAGATCTGGGATTAGACAAGGATACATAAAGCAAGAAGAAAGAACATAAAGCAGAGCTCTTGCCCAAGCACACCTTAAAAAAAAACCAAAAAAAACAACCCAAACCCTTAAAACAGCACCCAACCAAAGCAACAAAAGTTCTTGTTCAGAGAGCAAGAGGTCTCATAAGAGCAATGACCATGGGAAGGTGAAAGAAGTGATGAACTCTTCAACACACACTTCTGGCCCAGGAAGGACTTCACCCAGCAAGTGGGGGCTGAAACTGATCCTCAGAGCAGCTCCCAGTCATTCAAGTGCTCAGATAACCTCTATGACAATAATGTTCAGCATTCTATGGAATCAACAGCCCCTGATAAAGCAGGGTGGGCTGCACAAGAGACACAGTAAGGTCATGTCTATCCTTACTGGAAATAACTCTTGAGCTCTGCAAACCAACTCTCAACAGTGCCAAGACACTCCCTGCATCTGAAGCAAAAAGACTTTCCAAAAGCTCATTCCCTAAATATGGAGCCCTTGTGGGGACTTCCTGGTGCTGACAGCCAAAACCATCACCTGCTGTCAAAGTGTGGCTGCCACACAGCCGCTAGTGTCCAGATGCTGTTCCAGCAGGGATACAGCCCCCAATTCCATCAGGTGCTCTGTGCTGCTGATGATGGAAAAGACACTCCAATATGGAGCAGCTGAGGGAGCTGGGAAAGACACTCCAATATGGAGCAGCCTGGAGAAAAGGAGGCTCGGGGGGCACCTTCCAGCTCTGCACAGCTCCCTGACAGGAGGGGGCAGCCAGGTGGGGGTCGGGCTCTGCTCCCAGGGAACAGGGACAGGGCAAGAAGGAAGAGCCTCAAACTGTGCCAGGGGAAGTTTAGTTTGGATATTCTGGACTTTTTTTTCACAGGATGGTTGGCCAGGCACTGACACAACTGCCCAGATCAGTTGGAGAGTGTCCATCCCTGGAGGGGTTTAAGAGATGTGTGGATGTGGCACTTTGGGACACGGGTTAGAGGTGGTCTTGGCAGTGCTGGGGAAACAGGTGGACTCTGTGATCTTAGAGGGCTTTTCCAACCTTAACAACTCTGTGATTCAGTGATTCCACTGAGGTGTCCTGTGCTGCGGAGGAAATTGTTAAATCTGGTGGTGGAGGATTGAAGGACAGGCACAGTGGGACACTGGGATATTGCACAGGTCTCTGTCCTTTCCATTTCACATCACTTTGTGGCTTCTAAATCCTGGCCAGACCTCCCAGTCTGGGCAAAGCCAGACCTAGTGCATCCAGACCCATATCCAGTATGTCGCCTAGGAAAGCATATCAGGGATCCCTAAAACCAGGTGCCACAGTAATTTCTTCAGTTTCCAGAAGAGATCAGAGCACAGGATCCTTCCAGAGAGGTGTTATAGTTACTACTGCAGGCAGGAACTGCAGAAATCCTCAGAAGAAAGTGCAAGATGCTAGAAGAGGAGAGAGCTGGAAGGAAAACAACCTAATTAAAGCCTTTCTCCTTCCTTTGCTTAACAAGGAGAATGCTTAATTAAGTCCTACTTCAAGCCTTCCCCCTCACCTGGCAAGGCTCAGCAGAAAGCAGATTTAACAATTTCCTCCGCAGCACAGGACACCTCAGTGGGACAGGAATTTGCATATTCTAAATGAGCAGTGAATCACTGGTTCTCTGTTGTTCAGCCGCAGTGGGGAGGGACAAAATCAGCAGGAGGGACATTTCAGCTCTGCTCAGGAATAAGAGAGAGCAGGAGGGGAAGAAGCAAGTTGCTGTTTATCCCAAGTCTGGAGCTTTCCCAAGGCAGAAGTTTGATTGTGTTATGCACAGACTTCTCAGTTTATTTGCAACTCTCCTGCAGCTTAGTAGGTCAGTTCAACTGGCAACTGTTGCTGATTTTAAGCCCAATTACAGTCATTTCTACCTGGTGACACAGCCTCAGTTCTGAAGCCAATTCTCACCATTAATGCCTCCAGAATTGGTAGAACTTGCTATTCATGGCAATAACCAGTTTGACCTCAAAGTTACTGTTTCCTGTCATAATTTCAGTATTGTTTGTTTTCACTGGAACATCTCCCTGTGTGTTCCAAAATCCTGGGACCACTTCTCCTGTGTACTGAGCTGAGGTACATATTAGAGACAAGATTTCAACTCTGGCTCATCTATAAATGAAAATAAGAGTGCAGAGACTCATCCTCCTGGGACAGAACTATCACCAAGGACCCTCTACTAGAATCCAGACATTCCTAGGGAAGTCGTCCCCAGTCCTCATGATTTAGTTCTCTTATGAGAGAGAGTCCACAGCAACACAACAATGGGAAAGTTCTTTTTTTTTTCCTGATAGGTCTTTCAATCAAAACAAAAAGTTCCAAAAAGCCAGAGGCCTCAGCCCACCATTCTGCAGTTTAGGGGACACCAAGGAGGACTTCAAGCTCTGCACATCCCAGGAAATTAGGCTCTACATACCTGCACCACACAAAGGAAACAGAGACAGATAAATAAACCAAACCCTCAGAGGGGCCAGCTTGAGACCCAAGGCATTTAGAAGGAACTGCAGCAGGATGGATTTAAAAAGGAGTTTGTGCTTCTGTCTCCCTCTGAGTACTTCTGAATTCCCCCAAGAAGCACCACAAGCAGCCTTGCATTTTGCCAAAGGGAAGATCTATTCTGACCCAAAATTCCATTGAAAAGGTAGGAAATGTGTTCTGAGCAAGATGTTTGTGGCAATCAGAAGAACTAGGCTCTACAGCTGGCAGGGGATACAAAAATCATGGAATAGTCTGGGTTGGAGAGGACCTTAAAAACCATTGGTTTCACACCCTGCCATGGACAGGGCCATTTTCCACTAGACCAGGGTGCTCAGAGCCACATCCAGCCCGGCCTTGAACACTTCCAGAGATGGCACAGCTCCAGTTCCTCTGGGCAACCTGTGCCAGCCTCTCACCACTCTCAGTGGTAGGAAAGTTCCTCACCCTCACAGGAGGAAAGAATTTCCTCCCTATATCCAATCTGAATCTTCCCTCTTAAAGTCCTTAAAGCTTAAAGTCATTCGCCCTTGTCTTACCACTAAAAAATCCCTTGCAAAAATATCAGGCAGAAGGAAGATGTTCAGGTACACCCAGGTTTGACTGTAATTATACAAAACAGCCGTGGATTATTCAGTACAGAGAAATTAACTGTGCTCCTGGAACACAGCAGGGTTCAGCTAAGGCATAGCAGTCTGAGCTTGGAAAGAGCTCTGAAGCAAGGGATGGATGCAGCTTGTTCAAGAGGGAAGAGATACTACTATTACAGCTCTGAGCCACTCAGGAGCTGGACCACAGGTCAGCTCAGGGCTCCACAAGCACCTGTCAACTGGTATATAAGGAGGTTTTCTGTAACTTTTATGATTCCACTGGTCCATGAACCACAGACTGCAGACAGCATTTCCAGCCATCTCTTCACTCAGTGTCTAAGAGAACAGATGAAGCGGGCCTGCCAAACTGCCCCAGTACAGCCTGTACCCTAAACTTAATTGGTACGAAGCTGTTGGAAAGCATTAAAGAATGTGCTGCCTCAATTCAGACTAATTCCCAGAGTCTTTGACAGGGAGCAGGAGCTCCTGCTGGAACTGCTTTGCTCCTCTCTGAATGTATAATGAAGTTTTAAAGCAGCAGCCCAACCTTCAGCTCACACAGGGTCCTGCAGGAACCTCCTCCAGCAAAGGACTTCTTTTGCCATGAATGAATAGTAGATTTTTGTTTGGGCCTCAGTGATTTATGTTCATCTGGGAGACTTAGTTTCCTTTTAATGCTGCAACAAAAATCAACTTCAAGGAAGCTTGGACATATTTTTGACTGACAGCTGTCCATCAGCTGTGTAAGGTGGGACAACTCCACACACAGGAGTCAGTGGATAAATTGGCTGGTAAGCAGTTCAGCCCAGCACTTAAGCTTGCCTACAGGACAGATTTTGCCCTTTTCCTTTGTACTTCTCAGTCTCCTCTTACCAAAATCACTGGTTTTACTTACACCAGATGTGTGGAAATGAGCATCTTCACAAGATGCTTTCTGGGAAACAAGTAGCCACATAACCTTCCTGACAATCACCCCGACTCCCACCACAAACCAGGCCCAGGTGATCCCAGACGCTCACAAGAGCTTCCCTGGTCAGACACCACCAGGGATGAGACCCAAGGTCCTATATGCTTCCAAACTCCAACTTCCTGAAACACAGCAAGTGGAAAATCAGAGCCTCTTGCCAAATCTAGAGCCACAGACTTTCTGCACAAGACCTCATCAGTCTTACATCCCCTCTCAGAGCTCCTTTCCTGGGGGCAGGCACCTGCTAACACACTTAGTAAGTCCCATCCCAAACCCAGGGCAGGATCAGTTGTGCTTTGAGGTCACATGCCCAGCTTGGACCGGAGCACAGGGGCAGCAGGAAGGGTAAAGACTCTACAAGGAGTCATGTCCAGTCAGGAGAAGGCTGTGTTCCTTCAGGAAGCAGCATTCAATCCAATCTCTTCCTCAAATACTGCCTTACCTTCCTCACAAGCACAAAGAGACAACTTAAAACACCAGAGCTGATGGAAAGTCTGCCAATATTCATTTTCTGCTAGCAAAAGGTACTGTCTGTATTGCAGGAGAGACGACAGCAGCAAACTGATGACCCTGAGCTGGGGATGGTTCATGACAGAAGGATTTTGTCATTTTCCAGAATTCTTTCCCTAGGGTTTCCCCCAAAGCAAGAGACCAGAAAAGATTTCTGCTCCTGCTTGCACGCCCCTGAAGATTTTGAGGAAAAAAAGAAGGATCAAAGATCCTTTGTGCATTTATAAACCTGTCAATTTTGCTAGAAGATTTAAGGCTTTAAAGAGTCCAAAACATCTACTTGGAAATTTTCTATCCAAACAGACTTTTTTAATACTTAAAAAAACCACCAGAAATAAAATATTTAGATTTTTCTGAAGTGAGGCATTCCAACAGCTCCAGAGAGAAGTGCTGGAGGGGAGGAGGAAATCCAATTTTTAAGTTTGACAGGAATTTTCTTCCCCCCACCCCCCCTTCTTTTAATTGGCAGAGAAACAAGACTAAAGAGCTATTTCAGCCCCTGGCTCTGACCAGGAACAGCTGGGATGAGCAGCACAGGAAACAACAAGCCAAACTTACTCAACTGCTGCCAGTTTCAGGTCTCTGTCCCACACATGCTTTGCCTCACAGGAAAGATTCTTCAAGGTGACGATGTAGCAGTATTCCACCCCACCATCCTGCCCTTCTTCTCCACACACTCCCACCACTTTCCATTCTGCCTCCAAAAGCCCACCCCGCAGAAGAGAAGCAGGTTCCCCACCTGAGAACACTACAGGTATCACAGATTTTGTTAGAGTTCACCCTTTTCAAAACCTGGTTACCTTGATTTCTTCTCAGCCATAAGAATTGAGAGAGTCAAACATCTGGCAGCACATTTCTTTCTCCATTTCCATGTACTCCTTGTAGTATCTGCAAAGTAGAGCACGGGATGGCGTCAGGGGCTGGAGACTGTCTGTGCCACCCTCAGTGTCACAATCTGAAAATAACGTCATTTTCTGGATATAAATAAATTAACATAATGGAAAATTGTGCTGGCAGCAGAGACACAGCTCCTCCAAGCCCTTCTTTCTGCAATGTCAGGGAAAGAGAGCTGGAAATGTCATGCCTCACCCCAGACCTTGGATCTCTGCTCTGCTTGGGACTAATTAGATCACCTGCCTTCTGTGAGACAGGTGCTTTCTACACTAGTTCTGGAAACATGGGGCAGTGAGGAGGAAGCCCACCTGTGTGCTGTAGGATACTTTTGTGTGTCTTTATGAAAGTTCTTTTAGCACCCAGGAGACACTGTTCAACAACCATACAGCAGGATATCTACCATGGATATAGGATCTGGGCAGAGGATGGGAAGGAGACAGCAGGGATTTGTACCTGGACTAAGCGAATGACAAGCAGATGTATCCTCCTCTGTTCTCTCTTCCTTGCCAATGTGAAAGGATGGCAAAAGCTACGCAGTCTGCCCCATGTGAACCTCTCCAAGCACAGCATCCTCTGCTCACTGTGCTCTCACCTCACTGGTAAGGAATCCCTGAGCTGCAGGCTGACTCAGTTTAGGAACACTGTTCCAGGGATCAGTGGCTGCCCATGAGTTCTGCTTTCCTGCATCTGCTGCCATATAAGGCCAAAAGCAAAGGGTTTTGTGCAACACACTAGAACCAGCCCCAGTGGGAGGCTGACTCAGGTTCTCTCAGCCCCAGCCCTCAGCATCCTTGGGGCCCAGATCCTCAGAGGGTATGAAATCCCAGCACAACAAATCTCTCCGGGTAAATCTCACAGTTGCTGACCAAGCATGCCCACCTGTAGCTGGCACATTCCCACACCTATGACAGCAGGAAATCCAGGAGCCCCTTGTTTGGAGGAACAGATTAATGCCAGATATTGGAAGAACCATAGTTCATTCTGGTTTTGATGCAATGTAAGCCTTCCAATAGAATTCCTAGATCCAGCAGCAGAATTTGCACCAAATCCACCACAGCTGGAACTAGACACATTCTATATAGCTCTCACCCTGGATTCTGCCTGTTGTTCTCCAGAGGATTTTGCCAAGAACCTGTTTCAGCCAGTAAACAGATGCATTCTGAAGTTTTGTTTTAGACAGCAAAAGGGAGCTTGCTGATTATCACACAACATAGCTTTTAACAAAGTATAAATGTACTCAGGAAGTGAAAAGCCACTAAGAACAGGATTTTGATTCATATTCTATTTCTGAAGCATTTGTCAGATCACACTACAAGTTCTCAGGCAAGGGCAGGCTGGTAACATTACACATCTAGCCGGAGGCAAGGCCTCATTAACAACACCCAGTAACACTTGTTTCATCTGTTTCACACTAATTCCACTCTTTGTCACAGGCAAAAGACCTCTCCTGCAGTGCTGCCTCCAGCATCAGGAACACATACAGCTGCTGGAGCAAGTCCAGAGGAGGCCATGGAGATGCTCCAAAGGTTGGAGCCCCTCTGCTCTGAAGACAGGCTGGAAGAGCAAGGGCGTTCACCTGGAAAGAACTCCAGGAAGACCTCAGAATCCCTTCCTCTGCTTAAAGGGGCTCCAGGAGAGCTGGAGATAGACTTTGCACAAGGACAAGAGGGAATGGCTTCCTGCTGCCAGAGGGCAAGGTTAGATGGGATACTGGAAAAGAATTCTTCCCTGTGAGAGTGGGGAGGCCCTGGCACAGGTTGCCCGGAGTGGCTGCCCCATCCCTGAAATGTTAAAGGCCAGGCTGAACAGGCACCCTGGTATGATGAAGAGTCTTTGCTCATGACAGTGGAATGAGCTTTAAGGTCCCTTCCAACCCAAGCCATTGCATGGTTAAAAGCAAAAAGGACACCAGTTTTAACAGGCAGCGAAGCAGAACTCCAGGACAACAGTGGTTTAACGTGCACTCAATTCTGACACACACAAACTCACTGAACGTGCTGCTCTCTAGAGAGCTGGAGCTGACAAAGGCAGAAATGCCTTGTTGCTTCCTGGCCACAGCACCTAAACACCATTAGCAAAATTTCTCTTTTATCTACCAACATATTTCAAACAAATCTAAGTGAGTACGTGAGGCTTCTAGAATCAGGCCTTTAGCACTATACATGTACTAGCCTCCAGGAGCAGCCAGCCAGATCTAGTTTAGAACTCCCCACCCTCAGTGGACAATTTGGTAGCTCCATACCCAGTGGGAGATCAGGATGAATACAAGAGATTAATTTAAAATTTCCAGACCAGCAGCTAATACTGCCTTCAAGCTCTTCGTACTTCAGAAGTAACAGAATAAATTTGCAGACTTGGTGTTATGACAGACTATTAAAGACAATGTGAATACACAGGACAGAACAGCCCTCTAACATATCCCCTGGCAAAAGGCATTCAGCCCACCAGACTGGCTTTTCCAGCAGCACCAACCACTCTTTTTAGGTGTTACTGCTACCTTTCTGCAAGTGCCTAGCACTGACATACAGAAGAGGGTTGGTATTCAAGGGCTGCTTTGTTAGCTCCAGAGCTGAGGACAGCATTGCTCCTGTCTCAGTAAACAGGGCCAGAGGACAGCATACACTTTTGGGAAAAAGCTAATGCTTTTGGCAATTTCAAAGGAAGCACACCATGAAGGCACAGACAAGCATTAGTCATGTTTTGGTGGGGTGGGGCATGACTAAAGATGTCAGGATAGTCCTGAACTCAGCCTGTGGGGAAAGGGAGAGTTAATCTTCAGGGATGTTCATTTATTAGCTCAAAGATGGCAAGAAATTAACTTTTAATGACTATTAGTATTGTGCATTGAAGCATGTGCAACTGCTGAAAATAACCAACACATCTTAAAGGGAATGAAAATCATACTTATTGAGAACATTACCAGCTGGATTATCAGCCAAGTGTATTTCACTGGATGTGAGGTATTTTAGTAGCCCCCACATCCCTGTCCTCACCCTGATCTACTCAGAAGTCATGAAACATACACTCCACCAAACAAATGCATGGAAAGGGTGGGTGCTCTGAGCTCCTCACTTGCAGCTTCTGGGCCTGAAAAATGTTTCAAGCTGTTTTCTCCACATGTGTTTTCCCAAGTCAATTATTAACCCAACAGTTTGGGTTTTTTTGAATATTTTAAATATTTTTCAATGGGTATTACAGCCTGTACAAACACTCTCTCTTCTGCAGGTATGGAAAGGAGGGCTCTCACCTTGCTAACTTCTTCAGCTCATTGTTGATATCACGGTTGAAGGGCTGGATGCACTGAGCTCTGGCCAGGAAATCCCGGGATTTGCTGTACTCCCTCATGTAGAGACAAGCCTGTCATGGAAAGAAATTAGATGCATCACAAGATAAATACAGACCCACTGCCTTTCTTCAGGCCTCATGCCAAAACAAACTTTCCCGCGACAGAGAAAAGTAATTCAGGAACACTCCAGGAAAAGCTCCATGTGACACATTTCCAGAGAGCCAGACTTTCCAAAAGGGCAGATGTAGACAAACCACCTTGACCACTACCACAGCCCAGAATTCAGAGAGTCTCCTCAGTTCACTCTGGGCTCCCTCCACAGCCAGGCTGGGATGTTCCATGATGAGTTATTTGCCCACCTGGCCACACCTGAACAGCGCTTTGGCATTTCCTGGGTCCATCTCCAAGGCTAACTCCCCGTATTTCAAAGCTCGGTCAGCACGTTCCAGTTTCAGGTAGGTGAGTGAGAGATTCAGGAACAGCAGCAGTTTGGAAGCGTTGATCTGGCTCTGCTCTGCCTTACTGGAAGAGCTGCGACCCAGGATGGAGAGTGCCTGAGCAGAGGGAAAACCAGCCAGTGCACAACAAATCCATCATGGAAACTGAGAAATCCATCTCATCCAACAGCTACACCCATACTTCTGTTCACCTAGGTCACTAAAAAGTAGTAACAATCAAAACTCTAAATACAGGACATGGCATTTTCAGCATGACTAGTCATGCTGACCATATGACCACAGGTTTAGAAACTTACCATGAAAAGCAGAAGAATCAAAAAAAAGGACCCAGGACTCAGATCTAATATGGATATCTTACAAGATAAATATGGATACCTTCCAGGGAAGAAGGCAAGTCAAATTACTTTTGTTTCAAAAATCCAAGCAAAAGCCACTTTGAATCACCTCTGCTACCTCTGAAAAAGTAGCAGATGCCTTCCAGCTTGAGAATAACTGAGCATTTACCCTGCCGGGAGAGGGAGCTGAAGAGGCTCAGACTGGGAAAAAGGATTAGAGGGGATCACCTTCTCACTCTCTACAATTCCTGGACAAGAAGGTGCAGCCAGATGGGGATCAGGCTCTGTTCCCAGGTAGCTGGACAAGATAAACAGCCTGAAGTTGCAGCACAGGAGGTTCAGGTTGGATACAATTTCTCACTGAAATTGTTCAGCCCTGACACAGAGGCTGTTCAGGGCAGTGGTGGAATCCCAACCCCTGGAGGGACTTAACAGCCCTGTGGATGTGGCACTTGTGGACATGGGTTAGTGGTGGCCTTGGCAGTGCTGGGGAACAGTTGGACTTGGTGGTCTCAGAGAGCTTTTCCAGCCAAAATGATTCTGTGACAATGCCTTCATTTACCACTGCTGCTCACACAAAACCAGGTGTGCAAGCCCTGTTCTGAAGTAACAAACTGTGCCTGGAAAATACCATAAAGTTATTTGATTTCTAACCTGTACCTGTTGTGGTGAGCTAACCTAAGCTTTTCCAAAGCACACCCCACATTTTCCTGGTGCCATACCCTCTTGTATCTGTCTTTGGCAATCTTGAAGCACTGCTTATAGAAGAAGTAGTTGCCAAACTCTCTCTCTGTGGCTGCCACTTTCAACACCTTTTCCAGAGGAAGTCTCTCCCGCTGTTCCTGTATGAAGAAATATCTGAATTTCAGCTCAAACTAAAGAAAACAGGCAGAGAACTCAGACTCAGTCCTGAACAGCCCCTCCTATTCACAAAGTAGAAGCCAGGTCCTTACCAGAGCCAGGCAACCACCATGTGGTATCTCCCTAGCCAGGCTGAAACATTACAGTGTTCTTGTGTTGATTATTCCCAGTAAAGAGGTCAGGAAGCTCCTCAGGCCTAAAGTGGGACTGAAAAAAGGCAGGAATGTGTTCTTAAAACCCGCCCAACTTCTTCAGCACACAGCTGAGTTAACACAAATGCTGCCACTGGCACAAAGCTTCTTGTTCCATTGCTCTAATTGCCCTCAGGCCAGCTCTGGGACAGCCTGACACTCCCAAAGACACCAAACAGCAAACAAAAATCCCAACAATCATTTAAAAAAAAAAAAAAAGAAAAAGAAAAATGGAGGGACAGGCTTTCTTCTGTGTCTGCAAGCTGAAACCAGCCTACAGAGAGAGGTCAGTCAGCCAAAATGGGTGGGCAAGGAAGGAGCACAACAAGCATGGTTTCCTCACAGGGCTCCAGGGGAAAATTTACCTGTGCAGGGGCTGGAGGGGCTCCCCCCTTAGCTTCTGCTTCCACTCACCCACAACCACAGCCCAAAGCCCTTGACATGAAAAGGTGAATTAACAATAGCACTGTAACTGACCAGGAAGGAAAAAAGAGGGAGCACTTGGGAGAGGAGCCAAGAGGCAGAGACAAAGAACTGGTGGGACACTGGGACACTGCAGACTGAAGATGATTGTTACAGTCAGCTCCTTACTGTTCCTTAAAGAAATTCCTGGAAGTTGGTGCCCTCTAGTGCAACCATACCAGAGGTTTCCAGTAAAACTAAAAATAAATGGGAGCCATTCCACTGACTCTATTCAGCACAGAGGAGCAAAGGCAGATCCTGCCTTCTCCCTCTGCACGGGAGGGCAAACAGAGGGAGGCATGGAGGGACACAAAGGGCAGGCATGTGGATCAGAGCAGAGCTGTGAGCCCAGGGACTAGATACTTGCACCAGCATTCACCTGAACACATGTAACACACAAGCCACAGCAACTGTGAGACAGGACAATGATGGTTCATCAGACTGATGAACCAGATTTCAGTCTCAAGCCTTATTAAAGGAACTCACGTAAGTCAACTCAAAGAAGGCGTCGCACTCCTCTGAGTCTATGAAGTCCAACACCTCCACCTTGAAGAGGACCGTGGTGTTTGGGGGGATGGAGGGAGGACAGCCCCGCTGGCCATAGGCGTATTCTGGAGCGAGGACGAACAGCGCAGCCTCTCCTTTGGTCATAGACAGCAGCCCGATCTCCAGCCCCCACACTGTGATGTCTGTCACAACGAGGGGTGGGACAGGTGAGCTTCATGAACACCAACACCCTCACACACCAAACAATGACTTCTCCTTAAGCCTGAAGGAAAAAAAAAATCCCTGGGAGTTCCTGTCTCAGCAACTACAACAGCCAGTTGCTCCAGAAGGGGATTATCAGGGGTACTGCTGCTGTGGGACTGAGCACGTGGCATTGCAAATCCAGTGGGATGAATTGGAAGGGGCTTTAGAGATCATCTAGTCCAAGCCCTGCCACAGTCAGGAACACCTTCTACTAGACCAGCATGCTTAAAGGCCTGTCCAGCCTGGAAAACATAATCTCTTCTCAAGAGATTTAAAACTGCCTGAGGGCAGGTAGGAAACGCCTCCCTACCACTCGAAGGCAGAAGGTAAGCAGGTCCAGATTCCATCTCCCATGTGAACCAGGAGGATCTTGGACTCCATGAACAAGTGTTAAAGGCTTCAAAAACCTAAAGACATCAAACAGCATTTAAACTGAAATGCCTTAATACAACCCCAGGGCCCAAAATGCCTTAATACAATCCCAAGCCCCAGGACAAAGTTTGTGGCTCAAACCTACCTTTCCCAAGTTTCATCAGCCTTGGATACTTGCTGTTCCCATTTGAACAGAAGAGCTTATTCCAATTTCCCAGGTAGCCAGAGTACTTCACTGTACAGCACGAGCGAGGAGTGGGGAGAAGGGAAAAGCAAGAGGTTGATTTCATATCCCATAACAGCATATCAGGAGCACACCAGGAGTTGTAACCACTCAGTTATCCTGCTTCTCCTTTTCTGTTCTGCTATAGAACAGCAGAGGCAGCAAATCCCTTCTGTTTTACACCAAAAACCTGGCCATATCCAAGCAGCCAACTGCTGTGTGTTTTAGCATCATTCCCAGACACAGCCCTGACCTATTTAAGACGTGTGATTTTGCACTTTTAAGAATTGGAAACTTCAACTGAGCAAATTAAAATGCCCCAGTTATATGCAGAAATATTTAAAAAGAATTCCCTAACCAAAGCTGGAGCTGTGGGAAGAAGAACAAGGGGGGAAATGTACCGCTACCCCAAGCATCTGTAACTCCAGTTCTGTCTCAGAAAACACACTGTAATGGGCCTCTCTTGACACAGCACCAGGGCCCTGCACTTCAGGAACCCCTTCCAACTTCAAACTTCTCTGTGAGCACAGGTGGGCCCTAGAAATTCTTCATTCCTCAAGGTCAAGATGCCTTTTCATTTAATGTGTCAGCCACAAGAAGTTAAAACAGGATATCCCAAGTGTTAAAATACTGATAAGGAGAGGAGACAGTCTCTGAAACAGAAATATACCGCAGTATAATATCAGCGCTTTTAAGTCCTCGTTGTGGTCTTTGCCAGCCACCAGAATGTCAACATTAGAGTCTTGGGGGATTTTTCCCAACAGGCTCTGCCCTGTTTCACTTAGCACCTACTTCAGGTCCAGCCACACAGACCAAACCTCACGCAGAGACACAGGTGACACAGATGAGCACCAGATCCTCACTCCAGCCCACACTTCCACGGATTTTCACATTCTTAGTCCTGCTGAACACAGGCTAAACTAAACAATTCCTATTTAAAAGCTGCTCAGGAGATGGCTACTGGGAACTACCAGTGAATTCAGGCACATTACTGCAGAGCACCCCCCCGGGCAGCCAGGCTGAGCTCAGGCAGCCTCACTCCAGGACACCAGCCCTGGAGGATCATGGAATGGTTTGGGTTGGAAAGGACCTTGAAGATTATCCAGTCCAACCCCCTGCCCATGAGCAGGAACACCTTCCACTAAAGCAGGTTGCCTCAGCATGGCCTTGAACATTTCCAGGAATGGGGCAACCACAGCTTCCTCAGGCAAATTGTGCCAGAGAGTTGGGACATCCCTAACAAGAGTGTTCAGCCCTGGCCGCGGGACCTCTCAGAGCCCACAGGAGGCTCCGGAGGCCCCAGAGCCGGCTCTACCTGCCACGGAGGCGGATGGGGGCACGGGCTGCCCGGTGCCGGGGCGCAGCTGCTCCTTGCGCACCCCTCCATCGCCGGTCAGATCCTGCAGGCGTTGGAGAGACTCCGAGGCCAGAGACAAAGAGGGTGTGGGTGTGGGTGTCGGGGCCGGGGTCGGGGTCGGGGCCGGGGTCGGGGCCGGGGCCGGGGCCGGGCCAGGCGGAGCCAAAAGCCGGCAATACCACCCCAGCCCCAGGCACTGAACCCCGCCCAGCAGCGCCAGCGCCAGCACGGCCAGAGCCGGGCTGGGACCAGACCTCGGTGGGACGGCCGGGGGCGGGCACGGGGCAGCCCCGCCCGGGGCCGGGGGCGGGCCGGGGGCATGGCCCGGCCGGGCACGGGGAGAGGGAGGCGGGGAGAGG